>NC_134571.1:30337616-30700116 GCF_050947875.1 Dermacentor variabilis
AAGAGATATGTCCAAACGGTCGCACGTGCATACTCATCGCCACGCGGCACCGATGCTGCAGGGTGACCAAAAATTGGTGCTCCAAATTGGCTGCGAGGTAAAAGCAGTGAAAGCAGAGGCGTAGCGTTCCCATTTTCACGGTAAGGGGGGGGGGGGAGGAATCCGGACGGCGTTGCCTGTAGAGGGGAATCGTGTGGAAGCCGAACTATGCATGGAAGGAGGCACACAAAATAAATGTCATTGTTGCTGTCAAAATTTCGAAGCATATGTACGCATGGTTCATTCCTTTGTACAAAAAGAATACGCAACATTCAATAACAGCACATAACCACAACGACATAACCATACAAAGAGCTAACAGATACGTTCAGTCCTTCCAGCATCCTTATTTATGGCTTCAGCTTGTTACTTACTTTCTAAAGCACTTCACCCACAAGACTGCCAAAAGAAAAAGTACGATCCAAAGGTGCAGTCGGTGCTGATACAGAGCAGATAAAAAAAATGAAAGAGCACTCCAAAGTTTTTCAAACAGGTTCTTGTAAAGCTCACAAGGCGTACTACATACAGCTAGGACTTGCTGGTGGTTGTATGTAGGTTATTTAATTACGACCTACCCGGGAACCACCGTGAATCCTACTATGTGATAGTGTTACAGAAGTGTATACATGTACAGATCAAAATACAGCCTGTTTGCGGCCCGCTAAGCTTGTGTGTTGTATTGCAGATGGTCGCAAAAGTTGTCGCGGGCGCCATCTTGGGCCACGCGGTGTGCATCTTGGTTGCTGCCTACGGTGGATGCCTGATAGCAAATAGGATGTCCTTGCGTTCAGGTGAATCTACATTTGAAACTTCTGTCAGCACTTTTGAAAACCGACTGTAATGTATTTTTCTAACATGCATATACTTCTATCAGCTGAACACTTCTTTTTCTCTCTTCCTTTTCAGTTACTCTTTTGGGTGGTTGCGTCTTCTTACTGCTCGCCTGCTCGAACGTTATAATGGGCCCAACAATATGACAACTGTTGTGTACCTCGTACGCGCTTGGCCGTTCTTTCCATTCTGTGTGTTATTCATCGCCAATTAAACTCATATGAACACTGCCCATACGTGCAGCTATCCTTTACTATATATGTAGACCTCTCATCATAAGTTAAAGCAAACCATTGTAGAAAGTGTGAGGGAAAATGGGGGTGAGAAAAAAAGAGGGAACGGCAGATAGGTTAGGTGGCGCAAAGACCGGCTACTTCTTGCTGGGTTAAGAAGGTAAATCAAGGGTTAATTAAATGTAAATAATGATAGATGTTTTATGGTTCTATTAGGCCTTACTTCAGCGAACCAGCTAACATCTGCGTCTAGGGGTCTACTATACTGACAACACCGGAGCGTGCCCTAAATGCCCGACTTTTGCGCCTGCGGCGGACGCTCGACATCATGCTGTGGCTGTGCCACAGTACCCGTGGTGTCATAGGCACACGATATTCAGGGATTCAGCGGCTTAGCGGCTATGGTGGTGGCTTAGGGGCTATGGTGTTGCGCTGCTAAGCACGATGTCGCGGGATCGAATCCCGGCTGCGGCGGCCGCATTTCGATGGGAGCAAAAACGCCCGTGTCTCTTGCATTGGGGGGCCTTTAAAGATCCCCTGATGGTCAAAATTAATCTGGAGTCCCCCACGCGAAGGCGTGCCGCATAATCAAATCGTCGGTTTGGCACGTACGTAAAACCCTAGAATTCCTTCGTTCAAATTTAAGTCGAGCCTAATGTTCCTGAGCACTGATACCGGCTGGATAACGGACAGCAAATTCACGAACTCGGCAATTTTTGCAGTACCCCTGCATCGCACAGGGCTTACGTTTATTGCTGTTATCCATTCTGTTAATTGTTTGCACTATATACGTATGCCAGCGGCGATTCCCCCGAATAATAATGATAATGGATCGCTCAAAAATCTACACCGTAAGATCGTACCAGACCAGATATAGAGTTGCATTAAAATAGCTTGTCCTTGGGCGTTGATTAATATACTTTAAGCCATTGTAGCGCGAATATTACAAACGCAAAGAGAAACACCGGTCACCATGTAGCGCTCGTAGTGTCCGTTTTGTGTTCTTTGCGTCTGCTTTTGCGCCACATGGCTTCAAGTATATATTAATATCGCTGCTGTCCGTGTATGTATAAAGGGTGTCCTTTTTAGGTGCACCATTTCTTCTAAAGCTTCCTGTGGCAAATAGCCCAATTATAACCTTTGATCTAAATTACTCGATGAGGCAGCCATTACTTCCACTATAGAAATAAAAGTGCGTAATGGAATAATTAACATATTTACGCTAACTAACCGCTTAATTACCTTACGGCGCATATTTCAATCTACGAATTATGGCCGGTGAGTCCGCAAGCACAAAAGTTACTGGAACACCAATGCATTTCGTCGGACACTGAAAATTAATATTTCGAAAGTGGTAAGTCCTGAGAATTCATTTCAAGTGTATACTCCCGGCTAACTCACTAGCTCTGATTCGTAGATTAAAATATGTGCCGTAAAATAAGAAATTAAAAAGTTAATTATCGTAATTATATTAAGTATTCAATTAAGCATTCTGATTTCTCGTAGAAGTAATGACTGTCCCATCGAGTCATTTAGATCAAGGGTTAAAATTGTGCTGTCTGCCACAGGAAATTTTTGAAAATTTGGTGCAGCTAAAAAAAAAAAAACCTGCATTATAATTGTGATCTATTTTACACAAGAGCTAGCCTGCACTCGGTGGCGAGCTCGAAGAACCCTTGCGCGTGAGCGCCTGCAAGCCTGCCACCCAGTGCAGGAAAAAAAAAAATAAACAAATGAACAAGAAATTAATTCATAATAGTGGATATGGGATGAGAGGGAAATAGAGTGGAATGCAAAGAAACAAGGATGACGCGAGAAAAGATAGAAGCGAGATGTGATGGAGATGACGATGGTCGGAAGTGAGAAGGAGAAAAGAAACAGCGACATGTGATGGGGGGAGGCGGAGTCGTAGAAAAAGAAGACAGGGGTGAGATCAGGGGGGAAGTGGAGGAGTTGAAGCATAATGTTACGACCGGTCTTGAAACGCAAAGCGCGTGAATGCCTTGGAGAAATCCCGGGACTCTGCAGGAGTGGTGGGCAGTGGATGATGCAGAGACTCGCGGTGCCTGATTGCCCTGCCGTGAAGTAGCTCGGTTTGTCCGGATCTTTTACCGACGCGCACTGAGGTAGACCGCTGGCATACGCGGAGGGAGCCACCGAGGAGTCTACAGAGCATGTAAACTCTGAATGTCCTTCGACGCTCATCCAGATGCCACCAGCCCAACGATGCTAGGCGTGCAGGGTATGGCTTTCCTTTTGTTATAGCTGCCATCATTTGTTACGGGGACGGGGTTTCGGCGACCTTCAACAGCGTCGATCTGCTTGGAGCTCGAACCAGATTGACCAAAGAGAGGGTTCGGCAGGAAAGACGAGGTGAGGTAAAAACAAATGACCGAAGTGTAATACATCGTTGAAGTTGAACTGTGCCTTTCAAAACAAAACGTACAGAAACGTTCAGCCTGCGAGCTGCTGCGCTGAAGGGCTGAGAAGAAGTCTACGTGGACACCATCCTGGCAAACTCATTCTCTCTTGCTCCCTGGTAGAGGGTGTTGTCAGCACGCTGGTCAGCCCACGCAGAGGAATACGGAGAGAAACGACTCCCTGGCGAGAGTAGCGGACAAAGAAGAGTAGTTATTATGCACTGGTGCATCCTTTCCATTCATCGCCGCAGACAGCTAGTAGTGAACCGTAACACTGCCTTGCCGCGAGCCCGAGCGCAGACAATTCGCGAAGCCCAGCGCTGGACGCCCTCAAGTCAGTCAGTAAGATGGCGTTGGTGAGGGGATCCGACTAAGGTCCCTGAATAATACAGGGACCTCAGATCTGACAGCGCAGCAGTACTATATACATATAGATGTCCTGTGGATTTATGTAACAACAGTCACAGATATGTCAACAACCTCCTGGAATCAGCGCTGTGCTTGCTTTTGCGGCCACGTTTTACTGGCGAAAGCCATTATAGTGGCAAGTTCACGGCTATGTCGAGTATATAGTTGAAAGTGTCGTCGTAAAGAAGGCACCTAGACCGGGTTCGAAACTGCGCCTTTTCATTCGATATCGACCAGGCGACATTGTTCATCCTTCTAAACCACGCTGTAAGAATATTGTAATATTGCTTAAATGATATTGCGCGACATAAAAACGACACGGACGTGAAAGAAGACGACACACCAAGCGCAAAGTTTGCGCTTGGTGTGTCGTCTTCTTTCACGTCCGTGTCGTTTTTATGTCGCGCAATATCATTTAAGCAATGGATTACCAACTTGCCCGGAATGCTGCTCTCATTGTAATATTCTTACACCGTGCTCTAAACTAAGACAGGCGAACGTGGAGGAAGAAAAGTGCAGTCAACCGATAATGATCAGCATAGAGCGATCCTCCCAGGTGTATTCAAGGCAACGTTACTATAATAGATTGATCCAAGGTAATATTGCACATATACGTCTTTCTTTTTTGTATTTTGTCTGCTTTAGCACAGCTCTGACAAAAAGTGGTCAGTTTTCTTTTTCTTCTATTTTTAACGGCAGATGATGTCGACTATCCAGTAGTTCAGAACAATTAAAATCGCACGAGTGTGACGAAATAGACTGGTGCTGAATAACAACTGTTTCGATAAACAGTCGTACAGTTAAGAAAGGAAATCAGAATGTGCACGTAAAAAGATTACATGGACCAAGTAGTATGGACATGCTTGACACTAGCGTGCAGAAAATGACGACTGTTAAGCACTGATCACGTGCGAAGTGCTTCTTTCGGTCCCTACATTCACGTGCTTGTCACGAAGAAGCAGGAGGCTCACACATCCTATGTTTGCCTGAATTCATCATACTCTGCCTGTTTACGAAGATGTTATGGCTTGGAGCAGTGGTGAGTAAGCGGGCTAGACGTTCAAATTCTCGCGGCACGAGAAGGTGACGTGACACTAGCGCCTTGTGCTCGCAGCCGTAGTTTTCTATTACGTTCGGTCAAGTCTGTACTCAAAAAGGTGCGCGTGTACAGCGACGTCACAGCCGTCACGACTTCTTGTCCGGCGGTGCTTGCTCGATGTGCATTCATTGCTGTTCTTAATGATAAGTTTTGTTTTCTTTCGGAAATGCAGTTTCCTTCCACCTATCTGGAAAGCTGAATGATCGATCTCGAGCATGGATAGCCGCCCCGTGAGAGTCATATTTGTCCAGCACGCGTGTCAAGGTGCCTGCTCGTAGCGCGATTCGTTCGCCGGGTTTCGGGCGAACGTTAGTGATCAACTGTTAGTATTCGGCCGTCTGAAGAGTGATCATGCGGAACTTTCGCTAAATCCTACATTGCTGCTTTGGGCTAAATCGACAGTCGGTCTAGTCAACGCATCACCACTTAAGTTTTTCGACCACTGCCATTGTTCGCGTCTCTCATTCCGTTATGTATCCCCAGCTCATTGTCGCGCTTTCGTTTCTCGTTGGTGCCTGTGCCTACGTTGCTGATCAACTCCAAGGTGCTGCGCCGAATTTGGAATTTCGTGCGTCTGAAGATGTGTTCAAGGTATGATGGCGGCGTCAAAAGTTCACGTGGCCTCAATTGGTATTCAGTATTACTTGCGTAAGCATCCATCCCTGCACGTCATCTATGCTCTTTGAGCACACGATGACAGTAAGCGAACCCGACGAATGCACGTGGGGCGAGGTGACGGTGTTGTCGATGTTTCCATCACTGTGGCTGTGTTGCTGCGGCAGCACCTAGATTATCTGATGTGCAGGGTCTACAGCATGAATACGGCATGCTGCTTGCTCTGTGATCATTCGCTTCGAGTGATAAAGGTGTACTTTCCGAATAGTTTCCGTAGGAATTACTCTAGAAGTAACTGACAATATTTAAGATTGTAAATTTAGATGCATAAAGTTAATTGAATGTGTCGCGCTGCTTTAAGCTGCTAAGCTTCCTAAATAGCACTGTGAAGTCAATTTTTCTTTAAAAATAGGCACAGCTAATGCCAGCCGACGTGTTTTGTTTCTTCAGCTAACAACCAGCGAGGTAGCAGCAAGTAGGTAGCAAATGGCCCACGACCACGCCAGCGATGAACTCTTCGATTTGCGTTATGTTCATACAAGACAGTTAAACTTGTAGAACTTTGATTACGAATTTGTATATGGCAGCGGTACTTACATATTATATAGTTTTCGGATGATGAATGACGAGTTACTGAACTGTGCGAGATAAAGAGGCACTATTGAAATTTATAATGAGTTCATAAATACTTTGCTAATATTATTTGGATATGTATAAACAGAGAGTTCATCTGTCCAGATAGAGTAAAAGGCAACTACTTCTGCAATTGAGCAGCAAACAGAAATAGCTTAAGAGCTATCTGTACGAATCATCTTCAACATCTTGTCGTTACCAAAGAACTGAAAAGTCTAGTGTTGCCTGGTGCAACAAATTCGAAACTATGTACAGTTGTTAGTTTTGTCTTTGCATGGGCAGTCCCCCCAGTGTCCCAGGGACATAGATTGGGGAAGAAATCATAGAGGTTCTTGCATTGCAGTCCAACAGCATTTCATTCACTAGATTACAAGCAAGGGAGTGTTCTTCACTTGCTCGAACAGAATGAGTTTTCTATAGATGATGTTAAACTTATAGCTTTCTTACACATGGAACTTAAACAAGGTTAAACATATTAAATAAATTTTGAAGTTCTGAATATGAAAATGTTCTTGAAGTCAGCTTAAGGTATACAAATTTATTTTAAAAATATTTTGACATTCAGTTTATATTGTTTTGTTTCCAAGTCATCTGGCTTGAAAGATATCTGCAGCATCATCAAAACTGGCTGGATTCATAGAAGAAGATAACATGCCGTCTGAAATGTAATACCCCTGCCACATGGGCAGAGAAAATGACATTAACTGGCTAATACCTTAAACTTTAATGTCATTCACGGGGTGCCACATGGACGTGCTTAATGGCATTAAAGCTCAATGCCATTCATGACGTAGTGCGTTCTCGTAACTCACTTGGCCATCAAATGCGTACTCTCGTTCCCAATGTCTCACATTCTGACGAGACTAAACGGATTCTTAGTGAATAACAATTGATATATTCTTCACTTTCCTTAAAAAATTTCTCTTTCTCGTGGCATAGTGCGTTCTTGTAATTATTACAACTCACTTGGCCGTCGAATGCGTACTCTCGTTTACAATGTGCCCGCTGTGGCCGTAGTGACCATATTCTCATGATATTAACGAAACTTGTAGATAAAAACAACTAATATATTCCTCACTTTTTTAAAAGAAGCTCTTTATTTTCGTAGAGATCAGCAGGCGATCTTGCCGCTACTCACGGCTAGAGCACTAATCGTGAGTGCGTTAGCCAGGAGAAGCTGTTCGATTGCATGGTGGCAGCTCTTTGCCTTGCTGGCTTCATACTGAAGCCATTTCTCAACGATGCTTGACTCAAAGAAGCACATACACCACAACAAACTGAAGCACAAGGTCAAATTCTTCTGGATTGCTGCTTAAGAGCTTTGAAGCTGTGAGCGCTATTTTTCTAATTTCAATGCTTTGGCTACGCTATGGATAGGCCATCGAGCTAGCTTTGGCTTCAAACAGTTTACGGCTGGGTGCAACAATGACATTCCTGAAGTAAACTACATACAATATGCCAATTAATGTTTCTCATGCCATTTCTTAAACATCTGCTCCCTAGATAATTGTTTTTTATTGTATTACGATTGCCAAGTAAACTTAACTGTTTCACGGCAGCTATCGCCATCGCAACGCTTAATGTCATTTAGTATGCACGTGTAGCAGCGATCGAAATATAATGGCATTAAGAAACTTAAGGTCTCAAACTTTTAATGGCATTAATCTTGCCCGTGTGGTTCAGGTATAAGACAGTGGTATGTGCAAACAAGTAAATGAACTGGACTCCTTGTGATGAGGACTATTGTAAGTTGGCAGAGCATTTGTTCGACATTGGGAGAGTATCACACCATTCACTAAGGCTGGTAACAATGCTATAGTAAAAGAGAGAGAGAAATACAGCAGTCGTAACTGTTCTGCTATTTTTCGCTCTATAATTTCTATGTAATTTACCTACACTGTGGTGCACTATAAACTCTCCGTGCCTAATGATTATGGAGATAGTTTGTGGTCTACGAGACCCAAAATCTTGCCATGTAACAATGGGCAGGATATGCCTGTGTTTGAGTTCTGCTGAAGAAGTATTCACGTGATATTTGAAGTGTATTTAATTTGTACTTAATTTAGTACCATGACTATGTGATTTGTATTGTCTTCTGTTTAAAAATCCAGTATCTGCATGCCTAAAATGTTTGGCATGCCACTTCTGCAGCACAGCTGAATGGCTACAAATTAGTTTGACCCTTAATTACTCATTAAAGGGGCCCTGAAACACTTTTCTAACTAATCATAGAATGGCCTCACTATGAAAGGACGTCACCTCACGAATCTCATGAAGCAAAAAGTTTTACGAATCCTTCAAATATAAGTGGAGTTATCCCACTGATAACTTTCTCTCTTTGTCTCCACACTAGTGGACTGGAAGCTACACAGGGGAGAAGCCAAGAGTGCAAAAGCCTGCAAAGGTTGAGTGTCATGGCAGTGAAAGGGTTTGTTGCAGCAAACCATGGTCCCCATGGTAGACTATGCTATGCAGCATGCCGCTGCTGTTTCTGAGTCCACGCGCAGGCCGTCAGTGCAAAAATAAAATATTTCTGCCTTTTTGAGATCCCAAACATATACATGTTTTCTTTATTTAACTCAATATTAACAATTGTGTATTACTGGGAATGTTCTTGTGATCATGAAATCACCCAATAAGGGGTCTAGCTGCTTGCGATTTGGCTGCATGACGGTGTTGTTGAAGTGAGAGCAAGTGATTTTTTGCTGTGTTAGACATGAGATATTAAATTCTCTGCTGCATGCAGTGCAGTAATATTTGGCTCACATGTTCACAGCAGCCTCTACGACAGATCAGCAACATTTTCTTACTATGTTCAAAAAGTGTTTCAAGGACCCTTTAATGGCCTTTTGATTATGGGAAAACAGGCATCATAGCATTCTTGCTGTACCACCGTAAGAGCCCTAAATGGAACCATTTTAGCAAAATTCTGAGCTCAAATTAGCAGTTTCCTGCTTATTGTGTATTGTGGGAACTTGCAAGAAACTTGCAGCAAGCATTGTCATTCTCTGTGGTAATTTCATGCAAAGTTTGAGTTTGTTGCTAATTCTGTATGCTTCAAATTACTTTCAGCCTGCTGCCACACCAACTTCAGGAGCTGATGTATCCCCAGAAGCCAACACTGAATTCTGGCATGGATTCATTGGGGCTATATCTGTCATCATTGTCTCTGAGCTTGGAGACAAGACATTCTTCATCGCGGCCATCCTTGCCATGCGCCACTCACGCTTGGTCGTATTTGGGGGTGCCATTGCAGCTCTGTCCATTATGACAGTGCTCTCAGGTAACCGTGCTTTTACGATTCTGCCAGGTTACTATGACATGAGAATTTCTAGTTTAAGTAGGGCAGCCTTGTCAGCGCCTAAATCTAATTTTCATTGACATATGTAGTGATTTTTCACATTGGCAATTTTTCCTAGTTTGCTACGATTATCTGTGACTACACTTTGTTTCATACTTATCGGGCAACACTGCAGAAACTGTGCAAGTAGTGTAGCCATAAGAGTGTCACTCCGAATGCTTAACAGTGCAGTAGGTGTTGATCTGCAATGCCTCCTATGGAATAACTATTTCATGCATAACTACTTGTGGACCTAAGGTTCTGTGAAATTACATATTATTTATGCACCTTCGTGCTTCCAGTTTGTGATTTAACATGTTTCGATTGCAAGCACTAGCAGTGCGCTGTAGCTGCTGCTCTCAGAAATGTCACTGCGCACATTCGGTGGTAAAGAGATTCAGATATACAATGCTTCCCTGTATTACAAACTATTACATATTTCGCAACATAATAGTGGGAGACATTGTTATATCGAATTACATGACGCATACCTCTATCTTTCTTTCATGTGGGACGCGCTATATTTTGTCACGAATCTTAGAATGAGAGAAGTCTCCTTATGCTTTGTAGTGTTTCCTTCTATGTATGAAATGAAATATAGATGGGTTACTATTCAACTCTCGTGAATCCAAAACTTCACTTTGCCACCAAGTTAGGAGTGCTTGACAAACACAAAGTGCATGCAGCGAGATATGCACTGCACACCTATAATAGCAGGAGGTCAGTGCTATGTTTCTACACCACAGATGGCTCCACCATGATCTTTAGACTATCATGATCATAGGGTATTAGTTGCTGGGGAATCTGTCACGGCGTCGATGCATCTTGGCTTATTCTGAATAAAGCACATAGGACACATGTAAGTAGTAAACATGCTTCTAGAGAACACGTGCTCGCATTAGCCAGGGAGTCCACTCGGAGCTACCACCGTGTGCGGACGTGAGGTTTGGAGCTCTTGTGTCAGCAGCAGACGCCACAGCGTCTCATGCCCTCTTCCTCGCCCTATTCCGATCACAACGGACGCTTCCAGCAACCTTCCGTGGCGACGTCAAGATCACCACTGATGCAGCAGGGATGCTCACGGCGTCTCTGAGCCACCGTGCAGGCCGTGCTCGAGCTAAGCCTCGCCATGATCAGGATCGCCGTCCAGGGACTGCCGACCTTCTCCAACACAGTGAACACCCATTGACCACGATCATGGAGGTGGAAGCTACCAATGACGACGATCCAGCAACAAAAGGATATCCAGCAGACCTGGCGGATGGATCATGGCTCACCGCTCGCGGCCGGCGGGGATGCCGCGCCGACGCTAACTGCCGCCACATCTGACCCAGCAGCCCGCTGCCAAGAGACTCAGCATTCGAACCAAACTGTACCACGATGACCCCAGAGGCCCCCACCTCAGCCTATTGATGATTTTAAAGTCACCCTGCGCCCGAGAAACGGTCTCGCATTCGGTGAGTGGCCTCACCACTCTCTGACTCGTACTGTCAGCATCGAGGTGAGCCTCAAGGAGCAAGAGGTCGATGAACTTCACCTACATGTTCAACGTGCTCAAAATATTGCCCTCATCAGCACGCCAAGCGAAAGAATCACGACCAGCCTTAACAAGATGACATCGCTTACACTTGGCCCGCATCGCTACCCCATCTCAACATGCATCGCCTCCCCGATAATTCCTGCAAAGAAATTATCACGGGTCCCAACACAGGGACTGCACCAACCGAACTTTTAGATCACCTGTTGGCACCTGGGGTGGAAATCCTCCATGCTCGCATGATGGTGCGAACTACCACAGCCACCATTACATTTGCTGGCCTCAAGGTACCGCGCTACCTGAGGTATTATGGGACCGAGTACGGATGCTACATGCACACCCCGAGGGCCCAGGTGTGCAGCATATGGCTTACAGTGGGCCACCGTGCGGACGTCTGCCCCACTTCCAAGCATCAAGAGCTGCACCACATGTGGGACTGAAAACCCATCCACCACCGAACCTCACCAGTGCCAGCCCCGGTGCCTGACGTGCAAAGGGGACCACCCGACAACCGATCCCAGCTGTCCGGGCCGGGCACAAAAGCCACCCAACAAGCACCGAGTGCGCCAGGAACTCGAGAAACAAAAACAGCAACAGCATCGTCCTCTGACCTAATCTAGAGAGCGACGAAGCCGATCGCGGTCCCGATCTCAGTCCCAATCCCGGTCGCGATCTCAGAGCGGAGGCCCTGGTGAGTGTTCTAAGAACCGCAGTGGGTACCACCATCATCATCATCATCCTCATCACCACCGGCCAAGAAGAAGCTGCCACCAATACTGCAACAGCTACCATTAGCAGTGCCCGAAGGGCCAGCCGGACCTAAAGGGGTAGGTAAGGTGGAGGGCCCTCCACCTTCACTGCGTAAATCTCCCTCACACTCATCCGAACCTCAATCCCTACCACAAACCCAATCCCAATCATAGGTGCCTCGTGCCAAGATTCCTCCCCAGTCCACAACTGCATTGTGCCGCGACCTCCATCATGAGCTTCGACGAGAATCGCACAGAGCTATACAGGAGAAACGAGAAAGCATTCTCACGGAGGTCAAGGAAATGATCTGAGCCGCCTTTGTAGACTTCCAAACCACTGTGTTGAAACCAATGCAACATAATATTACCAACGAACTCAAGCACAGCATGAGAGAGCTCACGGCACAACCCCTTCCCTCTAAATCATCATGCTCCTTATCCTCACTAGTCACATGTGCTACACCAACCTCAGCACCGTCACTAGCGACAAGCAAGCGCGTTCACCCGTACGTTCGCCCAGCCCAGCTACAGAACGATGGCTCCTTCAATGCAAATGCAAAATAGAATGGCGGGAGTGACGCTGTGGCAATGGAATTGCAGGGGGTACCAATCTAAATGGGGCTCGCTGCAACAGTACATTGCCGCAGCGTCAGAACCGCTGGACATCATACTTCTCTAAGAGCTGGGCGCCACACTTGTTCCTATCAGTGGCTACGAGACCATGAGGGGCTCGGACGCGGAAAGTGTGCGCGCTCGTGTCCAGGAAACTCACCTATACCCATACTACTCTCACGTCAGACATCCCTCATCAAATCATTGAGATTGCCCCCCACGGACACGCGACAAAATAGCTTGTACATCTTCAATGTATACAGTGCACCTCGTGCTTTGTGGGACAATTTTCAGTACCTACTCTTGGAACTCATCAAGTTGGGCCCAGTGTCTGTAGTGTGCAATGACATCAATGCCGATCACGTGGCCTGGGGCTATCGCAGTAACACACCAAAGGACACCCGACTTTGGGACCTCGCACATAATCATTGATTCACCCTCATAACAGATCATACCCAGCCTAGTTGCCAGGGTAATAGTGTCGAGAGAGACACTTGACCGGATCTCACTATCACGAGGAGAGTCCAGAGCGAGTGGCTAAACACTGGCGAGACGTTAGGTAGCAATCACCACATTCTCATCATCTGCATTAATCGCACAAGTTACATACACCCTGAAAAGAAAACTTGCATTACAAATTGGACCGAGCTCTGCGAAATCCGCAGGGATCGAGCCACAGGAGATGAAATCCCCCAAAATTATGCCAGTTGGCTCAGCGATTGACGCAACGATCTAAACAAAACGACTAGCTGCGTAATCACAACGACAGAGAAACCCTGAGGTTGACCCGCATTTCCTAGATCTGTGGGACGTGCGCCGACGTCTCACAAAGCGATGGAAGTGGCAAAATTTCAATCGAAAATTACGCTACAGAATATCCCAAATCACGAGAGCAGCCCAGGAATACACAGACCAGCTAACCAGTGCTAACTGGCAAACGTTTTGTGGTAAGCTAAGTGGTACGCTGAACACCACGAGAACCTGGGCAATCCTTCGGTCGCTAATAGATCCGAGAAACACGAAATCCCATAAAAATCGGCAGCTTCAAATATTCCTCCACCAGTACGGAGTAGACAGAGCTCCTGAAGGACCTTGAACAAAGGTATCTCTCCCGTGGCTCTAAGCCCAGCGATCCGGACTATCCGTATAGAGAGGAAAGTGACCCGCTAGGCACTGACATAACTGTCCACGAAATCAAAGCCGCCCTCACAGACATTCATAGGAACATGGCACCCGGTAAGGATAGGATACGGTTTACTCTACTGCTAAATCTCCCGGATGAGGACCTGGAAACACTCTGTGCTATGTACAGTCAGCACTGGCACGCCGGCACTCTCTCTCTGGAATGGCAGTGTGCCGAGATCACTTTCATGCTCAAGGCCGGAAAACCCCTGTCGATCCAAAATTTACGGCCAATTTCCCTCACATCATGCATTGGAAAGCTGCTTGAGTATGTAATCTTAAAACGGTTTCAACCTTTCTTGGAGATGCAAAATTTCTTCTCCCACACACAGTTTGGGTTTCACCCCATTTGTCCCCTCACTATGTTCTTCTTCAGATAAAAGAGGATCTTGTTGACCCCACCATCAAGGCGCAGACGAGAGCTCTTTTGGCACTTGATGTCAAGAGAGCTTTCGATAACGTTTCCCATGGTCTGATCCTTGAGGACCTGGCCCACTCCCATTGTGGCCCCCGTATGTACAATTACGTGCAAGCCTTTCTCAAGGACTGTGTAGCCACAGTGGAAATGGGCCCATATCGGTCATCAGACATTAAAGTTACCGGAGCGGGGACACCTCAGGAGTTGGTGCTCTCGCCGACGCTATTCAACATAGCTATGGTGAGACTACCTCAGTTACTGGAAAAGGTCGAGGGGCTATACCATGCGATATATGCTGACGATTTGACACTCTGGACGTGCACCGGCTCGAATGGAGACATTCAGGACCGCCTACAGACGGCAGTGGATATAGTGCAGGCGTACCTCGCGACTGGAGACCTCGAATGTGTGCCACATAAATCAGAACTATTACTAATCCGACCCCAAAGCAGCTCTGAAACGCCAATTCCAGTGATTGAAGTGAAAATACAAGGCATACCAATTCCCACTGCACGAAGGGTCTGAATCCTTAGTTATCACCTACAATCCAATGCCAAAACTCACTTGACGGTAGATCTCCTTGGACGACAGTGCAAGCAAATCATTGGCATGATGAGGTGTGTTAGTAACCGCCGCTCAGGACTTAAGGAAGCCGATATGCTGCGGTTGGTCAAGGCATGCATTATCAGCCAGCTAACCTATAACGTCCCATACCATAACCTGACGCTCTCCCAGAGCAACCGTATAAACACAATTATTATAAGAGCTGTTAAACAACCACTCGGAATTCCTGTATATGCTTCCACGGAGCGACTACTTGCTCTTGGGGTACACAATACCATCGAATCAAAGCACACAGAATGGTGCAGCTCGAGCGATTGAGACTGACCCCCACAGGCAGGCATTTGCTCTCACGGCTGGGCTACCCACAGCATTCACCCTCTACATGAGAGCATGTCCCAGTCCCCTTAAACATCCAAACCTTACTCACCATAGCGCCCATACTGCGCAATATGCATCCAGAGCATCATAATGGTTGCCGGGATGCACGTGTTAGATACCTTAGGAAATTCCTCAACGCCCAGTTGGAGGGCACTGTCTATTATACCAACGCTGCCCGGTATGCTCTTGCGATCAAAAACAAAGAAAGACAAGTGTCGGTGGTGGCGGATGATCAAGGTAATATCGTCACCTCGTGTAGCGTCCAGACCGAGGCTACACTCACAGGGGACACATTGGCCATAGCACTCGCCATCAACCGCATCGTCAGTCACATGAAAAGATCACCAAAACATGACCACATCATTATTACAGACTCCCAAGACACATGTCGAGCCTACCTCAGGGGTCATATACCTCAGGAAGCCGATCGCACTCTCACCAGCACATGTAAGCTCCTCTCCATTCCAGATCCCTCAATACCACTCATTTGGGCACCTGCTCATGCCTCACTGTCGGGCAATGACTGCACTCGTGCGGCTGCCCGAGAGCTAACCTGCCGGGCACCTGGCAGTGAGGCGAGCAAACCATATCAAGCCTCCCAGAATTTGCCCAACACATACTGTGACACTATAGACTTTTACAGACTAGGGCGCTTGCGTTATCACCCTCCACCGAAATCCTTTTCCCGAAATGAAGCCGTATCCCTGAGACCGCTTCAAACCAACTCATATACGAACCTCCTCCTTCTCAACAAGTTCTCCCCAACCTTATATCCCACCACCTACCTGCCCAGGCTGCTGTGCACCACCGATGACGCTCCACGTCACGATTGAGTGCCAAAAACTACCAAAGGATATCCCTGTTCTACAATTTCCCCAACCAACATATGCGCGGTGGGAGCAATCCTCCGTCGCTCTGAGCCTTCGGTCTGGCTAGCCCTGATATGACGAGCATGAGCCGTAGCGACAGCCATTGGGGCCCTGGACTGAGGGCCCCAACCACATAAATCCTTTCACTTTATAATAAAGTCTCTCTCTCTCTCTCTCTCTCTCTCTCTCTCTCTCTCTCTCTCTCTCTCTCTCTCTCATTAGCCAACACAATGTTATAATATTTCAGCACAAATGAGGAAATATATTTGCAACAAACAAACTTGTAGACCGTTGACAGTGGGTCAAGTACAGTGAAGCACAGCAACAACAGTTCAGTTCTTTCTCGAAATTATTTTGGAAATGCAAAGGAAAAAGCACTTGAACAACAGCTACAGTGTTGTCTCTTTGTTTTGGCACTGCTAAAGCGAGCACACTATAGGGGTCATGTGTGTAGTGTCGGGTGCAGTGCAAAACATTGGAGCTGGGCAAGCATTATGGCAGTGCTTATTGAATGGTTGAATGAGTACCACACAGGATACAGTTGTGCCTTTTTAGACCCAGTGGAAGCATATGATACCGGGGGACTACATTGACAGTATGATTTGCTGACTTCAATTTGAGCACTCAGTCTTTGCCAAGCTACGATGTCGATCAATGACAGTTGGGATTGAAATGCTGGAGGAGTTCATATGGATTTCTTGAAATAAAAGTGTTGCTCATTTTAGGGTTTGCCTCACATCTGTCAAAATAAGCAGCCTTCTTCAGTTAACCATAGTACTGATTTTACTTGATATCTCACTGTTCATATTCCTTTTTTTGCAGCTGGCCTAGGCTTTGTAACTACAGTTATTCCCCGTATATACACGCATTATCTGTCCATTGGCCTCTTCGTCTTCTTTGGTGTTCGCATGATCAAAGAAGGTAAGAAATTCTCAAATAGTGCATGTTGGCAGTTTCTGTAAAGCATATGCTAACGTGCAGACGTAAATTATTTTTCATCTGCTGCAAGCATTGACATTGAACATGGTCAGGCAAGTTTCCCGAGACTTATTTTATTCCTCTCATTTCTCACTTCATTTTATTGCGCAAGAAAGCCTCAGTCAATGACATAACTGCAGATTCTGCTTTTCTTGGGCAATCTAGTTAAGCTATCTTTAAAGTTACCATAACAGAACAGCAGAAGCTAGTTTAACCACCTTCATGCTTTTATTCAATGAAAACTAAATGAAATAAATAACTTAATCATTAAAAGCTTGAGTAAATCCCACACATTGTGGGAATTGTTGATCAAATGATGCATGTGATCAAATGATTTCACATGTTGGTTTGTGTGTACTTCACTTCCACTTTTGTGACTCGCTAAGAGTCCATCAGAAGTAGACTGATGCATACCCCCTAAAGGGTCAGTCTTGCACAGCATGGTTTTGATGGGAACATCCCCAACAATTAGTAGCAGTAGAACACATAACACCACCTCAAATACGTTGCATCACATATCAGTGCAATGGGAACAAGGAATCGCTCCACATATGTGCATGGCAGTGTAATATTTGTGTCATCTGTTTTATAAGGTAGAAAAAGAGAGGAAAGGCTTGACAACTCTAGACACCTGGCCACAACTAGCTTTGTAGGTGCTGCACGGAGGCTGTGATTGTAGGAACACCTAATACTACCTGGAGTGCAAAGCACGATACATCAGTGTAGAGAGAACGAGGAAATACTCCAACCCACAATGTGGAAGCACTTGTTAAGTATTGCATCTGGACCCATCTCGAAAGTGGTGCAATGTCACATAGCATTTGAAAGTGCTGGCTTGCATGTGAGAACTGGTAAGGTCGTTATTCTGTCAAGTCATGCAAGCATCTGTGACCTAATGAGTAGAGAATTGGGCTACTGCGCTGGGAGACTAATTCAAAATCCATAATCAGACAAATAATTAAAAAATTATAATTGAGGCTGCGACTGAGGCTTCCCAGCCAGGCATATGAAGAAAACCCAGGGATTAATCCTAATAATGCTTTTCATTAAAGTCTGCATTAGTTAAAGAAGTGTGCTCGCGTACTGTTGCTTAACCTGCGTCCTTTTATTTCATAACTTTTTATTTTCTTTAAGGCTAGCTGTCTGTTCCATTTCAGCATATTACATGCCAGCTGATGAAGGCATGGATGAGTACGAAGAGGTGCAAAAATCACTGAGCAAAAAGGAGATGGATGTGAGTATTCACCCTTTTCACGGAGCAGTTTGTTCTAAAGAAACGAGATGGTGTTTTCGGCGGAGCACCGCACGTAGCCTCAGCTACAGCACACGAATACGAAACCACTACCGCTTCCACCTTGCTTCTGTGTGATCAGCCGTCAGAAATGCAACTGAGTTTTCGCTAACGCACTGTGCTTCAATCATGCTGGTTTGAATCATGTGGATTGAAGATGTGTGCAATAGTTGGCTGCAGAAATAGTGACTGGCATATTAAGGAATGGAATGAATCTAGGTGGCCAAGTTGGCGGACCACTGTTACAACTGTCCGTACGTGTTACCGGAACTTCGAGATGTACGGCTTTTCTCGAAGATATAGAAACTTGCTCACCGACCAGCATTGTATCACTAACCTTAGAAAAAAAGTGCTTCAGCCCCGGAACGTCGGCAAGAGTGAGTTCCACTCATTAAACAACGACAAAGGGAGTAGAACCGCTTCCTGTCATAGTTTCACGTGCAGCATCAACACACATCTACCCCAACTGGCACGGCAACGTACGCCCACTCTATTGCCAACGTGTCAATGAGTGAGTGGGTGCATACTTGAATATATGCGCACCATGTACACACAAAAAATGATGGACTGAATGTATCGTGACAGTCCACAAGAGTAAGCGAGTTACTGGCGATAATACATATTTGCTTCAAGGTATTACAAAGTACAGGGGAACCCCGGTTATACGTATCCCAGTTTTGCAACGACCCAGGTTTTACGACGGATTAGTGCAGTCCCGGCAGAGTCACCATAGAACCAATGCATTAAAAAACCCTGGTTATCCGACGTAATCTTAAAAGCCTGACCCGTGTTGTACGATGACCCTCGCGAAGCGCGGGACGGAACAGTGGACGAAGGAAAAGTACCGCAGGTCTCCTTCCTCGCTCCTCTCCGCATGCAGAGCGCTTGACACCGCTCGACCGGTTCGCTCCGGCGCAGCTTTCTTCCCTGCCTCATCTCATTGTTCATTTCTCTCTCCACCCGCCGTGGTTGCTCAGTGGCTATGGTGTTGGGCTGCTGAGCACGAGGTCGTGGGATCGAATCCCGGCCACGGCGGCCGCATTTCGATGGGGGCGAAATGCGAAAACACCCGTGTGCTTAGATTTAGGTGCACGTTAAAGAACCTCAGGTGGTCAAAATTTCCAGAGTCCTCCACTACGGCGTGCCTCATAATCAGAAAGTGGTTTTGGCACGTAAAACCCCAAATATTAAAATTAATTATTATTTCTCTCTCCCCCACCAGCAGCCGCCTGCGACACTCACTGTGCCGAAAAAGCGCCTTTTCTTCTCCACAATCACTTTCTCCCTCTCTTCTTGGCGGCATCGCCTCTTATCGCGTGTGGGGATGCGCGACTCTCGCGCGTCCCCAGATATCTTGTTTTCCCCCATCTCCTGCAATCCCGCTTCGCCGCGTGGCCTGCGTGACGCCCGCGGCAGTCGATGTGGTTGAAGCGCAGCGCGACAGATGGCGCGAGTGTTGCGCTGCTAACGCCGCCGACAGGCGGGGTTACTCAGGCGCCGAGAGACAAGGCGCTTCCTCTTTGGGTTCGGGAAGCAAGCGGGACGGACATGCCGCGCGTGCGCCGACCCATGGTTCTGCGAGACCGTCTCGCGTGGCCACCTTGGACACCGTTCGCGTGACAGTACACGCGAACGACCAGGCGTTGGGGTCCAGCATGGGGCGAACATATTCGCTCGCTATCAGGTCGCGGTAAGTCGGACTTCTAGATTTCTCGCGCGCCCATCGGCATGTTTTGTGGATAGCAACTCGGCTAGCAGGCATTGATCTATGAAAGGTGCAATAAATGCCCTTGTGATTGTTTGCACTACTGTGTTGTCGTTCCTTTGTCCCAAGAGCACGGAGGAGATACCCACATGTGTTAGGGAAGCATTTCTCTCCTTCCAGTTTCCAAGCAGCAGATCGCCAACAAGGTAGCGCGGAGAGGCCTATGTTTATTGCACGTGTTCTTCGTCGTAATCCTATTGTTCAGCAGAGGTTTTGAGTTGTGTGGAGCAACGCGACGCACGATGTCCCGAAAGCATACAGTTCTGTCGCTCGGCGATAAGCTGAATATTATCGAGGAAGCGGAAAAGTGGCATGGAGCCACAAAAGCCACTGTTGCTCTTGACCTTAAGATATCCGAATCTTCGCTTAAGACGATCCTGGCAAACAAAGCGGTGATATTGCAGAATGCCAACAAGTTCGGGCTCAAGCGGAAAGCGGCAAAAGAAGGACAGCATGAGAAGTTAGAAAAAGTTCTCGTCAAGTGGCGGCTTCAAGCACGGAGCTCTACGATCAACGTTGACGGCACCATTTTAAAAGAGAAGGCAGACCTTGTGGCATTGCGTCTGGGCATCGACGACTTTCAGGCATCGAACGGGCGGCTGGATTGCTTTAAAAAACAAAATGGTATTGTGTACAGCCGCTTCTGTGGAGAAAGCACTTCCGTGCACGTTTCGATGGTGAACGAGTGGATGGAGTTGCTGCCGGAGATGATTGCTGCATAGAAGCCCTGTGACGTTTTCAACGCCGATGGAACCGGTATTCTTTACCATATGCATCGTGGCTTCGCAAACTTTCCAACAACGAGCATGAGCAGCCTCTCGGAACCGTCCTCGTTAGCATAGAATGGTGCCGTCACATGCTCTTTACTACATTTGCCACCATGAGAGCTGTCGCTCTTAAACGTAAGGGTTAGCTCGGGCTAAGAACTTGAAGACGCTGCCGTGCAGCTACAACTTCAACAAAAAGGCGTGGATGACGTCTTCGCTCTTCAGCAATTTTTTTGCAGCAGCTGGATAACAAAATAGGTTCTAAGGTAAGGAAAATATTGCTTTTCATGGACAACGCACCATGACACCCACCCGATGTGTGTAGCCTGAGGAACATAAAGGTTGTTTTTTTTTTCCGCCCAACTGCACAAGCCAGCTGCAGCCGCTGGATGCCGGCATCATTAAGTGCTTCAAGCAAGGGTACCGGAAGCGGTTAGTGCAGCGTCAGCTGGCGGCTATGGAGCGCAGCGAGTCAGAAAAAAAGATCACTGTGCTCGACGCCATGCATTTTATTGCCAGTTCGTGGAATGCAGTGTCGCGAAGCACAATCACTAACTCGTTCAAGCACTGTGGCTTTAAGCGAGAGAGGAGGCAACATGCTGAGGAGGAGGCAACATCCACGTTTCAAGCCCTGTGCGCAGCAAGAACAAATCTATCGGAAGTAAGCAAAACCGCGAGCGATTAGGCAGAAAATAATCAGATAGTGACCGCACCAAGGAAGTCAGAAATGTGACAAGCTGCCATCTTCAAAAATATTTGCCAAATAAAGAACAAAGAGCAAAACATACTAATCCTGATTCACTTCATGAGCGGAAAGTTTAGATAGCTTGAAATACATATTTGACCCCACTTTTAGAACAAGCACACTATACGCTCTTCACACTGCTCTGACATAGCCTAATCAGATTCGAAAGCACTTTTGTGTGTTCTCTGAAGCTGTGGCCAAAGCTTCGTTTCGTCTACCCAGTCACCATCTGCAATATCTCCCAAAACAGGTTTGCTAAGCTGCACCGGCGTCATACAAACCCATTGTAAACACGGAGGCTACGGAGGCAGTATAGGCAAGCAATGGACACGTCACCACATGATCAAACATGGCAGCACCCACAAGATCATCACGAAAAGGGTCAATATAACCTGCTCCTTGTTTTGTGCAGTAGAAGGCAGCTTCGACACCGTTTGTAGTGCAGCCTTGTGGACATTGTATAGAGCATGTTTTAACCCTTTGAGGGTAAATTTTTTTATTGCAGATTCCAATTCTTCTTACGGAGTTATTTCGAAAAAAATAACTAATTTTTCTAGGGTGACCGTAAAGTGAGAAAAAGATATTTTGCGTTGGTATATATGTACTCTTCATTCACGAATAACAACAATGAATAAAGGAAATAATCTTATAAGAATTGAAAATTTTATGCATTGTTATAGTTCAGGGCTTTGAAAATGCACACACGAGAAAGATCTGAAATTTCAAACCGAACGCCATTTTTTCTTCTCGCGGCTGCTGCCCCCCAAACCGGAGGATGACATACTCGTGTGTCTGTGCCTACGTGCTGGTGTCTGCAGTGTGGCGTCGCTCATGGTGACACGTGACTTGAAGAATTATTCAAGACAACATCTGTTATCTGTGCGATTGGTTGCTTGAATTGACGAATTGAAGTTTAGAGAAATAATAAAACACACAAACGGAATGTCTGCATGTTTCTTGTTTTACTTTGCACCGAAACAAGAGATCTACTTCCGCTTTGTCTGCTTGTTCCCACGGTTGTACGGTCACGTGCGCAGGTACCGAAACTATGCCATTTTCTACCGTGTTCCAGCATGGCATCATGCTCTGCGATCCGCTTGTTCTGCCTCACTATATGTGTAGCACTGAATTATACCACTAGCCATGTTTCCTTGTGCACAGCGCGCAAAATTGTGCGCTGCGCGAACGAAACAACAGCTCGCGCACGACGCCATCAGTGGAAATACGTAGTGCTGAAAAAAAGAAAGCGAGGAGAAAAAATAAATGAAGGTGGGGCCCGTGACATATGCATCACGCGATCCTCGAGCTTCGGTATGAGAAAACGCAGGGAAGGAATTTCGCTTGCGGAGGCTAGACTGGGTGAGTGGAGAGAGCGTCTTGCTTGGCAGTGGATCCCGCCTGCTGAAATCATGGGTTCGCGGCACTGAAATATTTCTATCTCGGCTATCAATGAGCCAATTTGAAACATTTTTGCAGCAGAATGCTCTCTAGAAGACATGTGACAACTTGCAGCATATAACCAAAATTCGCTGTGGGGTCTGGTGAGGGGCCCTTTAATGAGACACTTCACACAAACTGCGGTACAAATGATTAACTTTAGCTGTACCCTATGCGTCTACAAAATTTGTCCGAACGGTTTCAGGAGCTCTTTAACGGAAGATATTGAATGTTTGCCCAAACCTACTTGTCGTTTAGCCTGGTGATGTCTTTTGACATTTACTCTTACAGTCTAAATGGCAAGTTGTTTTTTTGCAAATTCCTTAAGCTGAGAATAAAAACAAAGACCACAAGGGCACTTTTCTCATAATGATTGCTAAATGCAGGCGTTCTCCCAACTGAAATTTTTATTGATAATCAAATAAAAATGATGAAATCAGAAACATGCGAGAAAATGCTAGCATATTGGCATTAAAACAGATCCACTCCACTTTGTGTCCTTTCACAGTGTAGTGCACTTTTGCTTCTGTTGTTTGAATGCTTGTGTTTTTATTTTTAGGACAGCGCTAGCCAGGCGAGGGACTCTGTAGTCAACATGGAGGCTGGGTCATCATCAGTGAGCTTTCGTTGGCGGCTGCGCTTGTTCCTGTCGAAGGTGTTTTTCCAGGCCCTCACCCTCACTTTTGTGGCAGAGTGGGGAGACCGCTCACAGATTGCCACAATCATTCTCGCTGCACGAGAGGTGAGCGGGATGAGTTACCATCGTCTAATATCATAACATTATATCATAACACTACACTTGAAGATCGAAAAGACTGCTCATGCATCTTCATCTAAATAAAGTAGAGCTTGCCAATTTGACCCTGAGTCATGTAATATCGTTCAGCTTCTATGAGAGTGAATCAGGGAAAGGTAATAGTATGTTGAAGATAGGCAGCAATGAGTAGACAGTCTCTTTTCTTTTTAAAATGTGCAAAGTGAAAGTTTAACAACTTAAGTGTACAGTCGAACTCGACTACATCGACCCCGTTTACAACGACTTATTCTATATATAGAACAATTTCTGGGCACGGTATAGTTACAATGAGTATATATAGCAAAAATTACGTTTACATCGAACAAAATTAACAGCAACTCCCGACATATCGAACGTCGAGCGGCGGAAAAGTGCCCCCAGAAGTTGGCTTTCCCTCGTGGTTGCGGGGAAACCCGACGACGCGGCTCAATCCAACCGCTCTCCCTACCGTGACCGCGCTGCTTCGGACGAGCCGTCGACACCCCCCTGCAAAAAAATGATCCTGGCCCGCCCGCAGCGCTTGCTCAGACAGCCAATCAGGGGCTCTTGTGTCCTCGTCGTGCAAAATGGCGTAAGTGCGAGTGGTCTCGGTGCTTTTCCGGTCCATTGTGTGTGTGCCTTGTGGGCCTTCTCCCGCAGTGTTGCCGTGATGAAGCGGCAGAATTTACCTTTTGTCATGAAGCTTGAAATCATTAATCAGGTCGAACGCGGTGAGAAGTCGCATGTGTCCCCGCAGCGTGAAGGATTCCGAGGAACACTCTCAGGACGATCTTGAAGAATAAGGGGGAAATTAGGGCTAAAGTGGCCACTCTCTCGCTCCGGTGCCCGTGGCGCCCGACGCGTATGCACGGCCGTGTACGAGTGGTTCATCCGAAATTGCTTCAGCCGTGCCGGCTTCCGCGTGCTCGGTGATGACTGTAAATTCTGATGAATGCGACGCAGTGGTTGCCGGTGTTGCCGAAACTTGGAGCGAGCTGTCAGAATTTCCGGAAGCTATTGACAAATCAACAGTGGACGAGTTTGTGAGTGCAAATGATGGTGTCGCGACCACGGGAGAGCCCGAAAACGAAGACTCCATTGTCAACGTCGTACCGAGCACAAGTGAAAGTGGGCACAACGAGGAAAGCAATGACGGTCCTTTGCCTACATCCTCCGAAGTGACTGGTGTGCTCGCACTAGTCCGGTGCTTCTGCGCGAATGCGGATGGTTGCGGCCTCAGCTGCTCCCGACTCCTTAGACAACGTGGAGAAATGCGTGCGTCGCAGGCAGCAAAATTGCCCGAGCGGAAAGAAATGCAGGACTATTTCATGCGAACCTAAGCTAGTTTCATCAATAAAGTGATTTTATAAATGGTATGTGCTTTTATGACATCCAATTATTGAGCAGGCTTATATCGAATTATGCTCTATATCGAACTGATAGGCGTTTTTTTTTGTGAGTTCGATATAGCCTTGTTCGACTGTAGCAGTGCTTGCCACCCTTTGCACTGGCTCAGCGACTGTAACATGTTGCTGAGCACAGGTCTGCTGGTTCAGTTTCGAGGCACACAACTGACCCTCCTAAGCAGGCAGAATGTATAAACTCCCATTGGTTTAGAAGTGGGCTTTAAGGAACTCTGGGTGGTAAAAACTAATCCGGAACCCTCCACTACAATATCCCTCACAACCTAGGCGTTAGTTTGGGGGTTTCAACCCAATAAATGATTTAGGTGCCTGCTATTTGTGCAAGACAGATATTATAGGCACCTGATGCCACAGAAACTGAAACATTAACCACGTCAGTGGCGTAAAAGCGAAAGTCTGCACCCGTCTATGGTACAGCTTGCAACTTTAGCTTATCTGTTTCTTTAATTCAAAAGATTTGCTGCAAGGTATAATGAGAAAAAATATTATAAGCATGCTGCTCTGCATTATTCAGGAAGTGCACTCTCACGTTCTCCCTGTCTTGTAAACATTTCACTAAACTGCACTCTTCCTCACCCTGCCCTTCTTTTTTTAACTTCTTTTTTGCACACTTAGCGGTCTTTGCTGCCATCACTAAAATAAAAACAGCATGATGCCTTGCAGTGCACTTATTTGCCCTATAATTTAAGAAATGCAAAGATGTATAACAAATAATGTCAGTTTTATAGCGTACTAGCTTGCTCATTGCTTACTATACTTGTCAGATTTTATACACTTCTGAATACAGTAAAGCCCACATATAACAATTCAATTTAGGGGGAACCTTTGGCTACTACGAACGGTTTATCAACACCCAAGATGTTTCACAAGGTGTCTATGAGAAAGCTGCAAAACCATGGTTCCATATAGTGTCCATACGTTATAATACTAATTAAATGATGCATGGATAACAGTATGGCAATGCACACTGCGACATAATGGAACAAACAGATGGTCAGAGCAAATCCTCATTTAATAAGGATTTATCTTTACTGTGATCAGCATTTAAGATAACTGCTGATACAATAGAAGATTGTGTGCCAACACTCGTGTTGCAAATCATTACTCGCATTTCCAAGTTAGTGTAGAATGTGGTCTGGTATAGGGAAAGTGCACTAGCTTTATGTTTTGTAGTACAGTACTTTTATTACTAGTGTACATGAACTGTTGGATGGAACTTGAGAATTTTGTGCTTACTTGCATGTGTATTTCCCAGGACCCAGTGGCAGTGTCACTTGGCGCCATCCTGGGCCATAGCCTGTGCACTCTGCTTGCAGTCATAGGAGGCAGGCTTGTAGCACAGTGGATATCTGTCCGAACAGGTTAGTGACAGTGCATGGGACTGCAAATGGAAGGCACTATAGTCTTATCAATTCAAGAGGTGCTTTATTATCACGGCTACAGCTGCCACTTTCCAAACTAAAGACATAGCCAACATATTGTTAAAGGGCCCCTCACCAGGCCCCATAGCAAATTTTCGTTATACACTGGAAGTTGTTACGTGTCCTCTAGGGAGCGTTCTGCCGCAAAAATATTTGAAATCGGCTCATTAATAGCCAAGATAGAAATATTTCAGTGCCGTGAACGCATGATTTCAGCGGGCAGGCTCCACTGCCAAGCAAGATGCTCTCTCCACTTGCCCTGTCTAGCCTACGCAAGCGAAATTCCTTCTCTGCGTTCTTCCATACCGGATCTCGAGGATCGTGTGACGCATACGTCGTAGGCCACGCCTTCTTTTTTCTTTTCTCTTTTTTTTTTGTGTGTGTAGGCACTTTCGTCGATGACGTCGCGCTAGAGCTGTTGTCTCGTTCGCGCAAAGTACGATTTTGTGCGCTGTGCACAAGGAAACATGACTTGCGGTATAATTCAGTGCTACACAAATACTGAGGCAGAACAAGTGGATCACAGAGCATGACCATGCGCTAGAACACGGTAGAAGATGGCATAGTTTCGGTACCTGCGCATGTGACCGCACGACCGTGGGAACAAGCAGACGAAGCGGAAGTGCTTCTCTCTTGCTTCGGTGTGAAGTAAAACAAAAAACATGCGTTTCTGTGTTTCTCTTTAGTGTCCCTTTAAAGAACCCTAGGTGATAGAAATAAACCTGAAGCCCTCTGCTTGGGTATGTTTTATGTGTTTCTTTGGAATGTTAAAACTCATCTGTCAGTCATTCAATCACTCAGGCATACAGTGCAGCTGATAGCACTTTCATGTGGCCATCTGGATTGGTTAGTTGGTTTCTAATGTTGATATTTGTTACTTCAGATTGGAGGCCAAAAAAGGTTTGTTAGTATTATTTTGGCAGCAACAAGTATGCTGAGGACATGCTATTCTTAATGCTGCAAGAATGTTTTGAAGAAGGGGCCAATTTACTTGCAATTAACTTATTTTGCTAGCATCTCCTGGAACACTCACGGGTTTTATTTTCTCCTTCGCAGTCACTTTCATTGGAGGTGTTGTGTTCCTGGTCTTTGCGGTGTCATCGTTGTACCTTGGCTCCGGAGAAAAAGCACTGAGGAGCCTATGAGGCAGCTTTATGACAGGCCCAAGGCACCAAAGAGAATGTGAAGTTAGGACTGTTAATATAAAGAAGTTCATGTACACGGATTATGGATGGCCACGGCTCACAAACTGGGTAGTGAATGAAAAATTCAATTGTGTCTTTCTATATCTTATTTTATGGGCATTCTTAAAGGGTGCCTTGGAAGTTGAGTGGTTAACTGGTGCTGCATTTAGTATGTGTAAGCAGCAGTATTCATGCTGCTTATGTTCCCAACGAATTCTGTTATTCTGTGATCCTTGCTTGTTATATATTTAAGTAGAGGCCATGCAAACAAATCAGTTGTTTAAGCCAGTTCACTTGAGGAGATTGCATAGCATAGCATTCTTGGGCACTGGCATTTTTCAGCTCGTTTTTGTTTCGTGGTACATGCGACTTGTTGTCCTGTTTAGTCTACTGTTATGTTGCTTCTCAATTGTATGTATTGTATCCTAAGGAAGGAGCTCTGTAGCCGTGGCATGTAAACCCTTGTACAAATTTTATATTTCAATGTATAGCTTTTGCAATGGTTGCTGTTGAAGGCTCGTGTATGAGACACAGCAATAAAAATGTTTTTGCAGCAATTTGTCCAATGAGAATTCTGACAGCGGAAAACATTTGCAATATATATTTGCAATCAAGCTTGCAAAATTGCAAGATTGCAAAATCAAATATATTTGCAATCAAGCTTTAGCAGGAAGCATAGTACAGCTGAAGCCATAATTTAGAGTCAGCGTCACAACTGGATGTTCTCCTCAATAGCACAAAGTACCGGTGCTGCAATCGTGTATGCTTAGCTGTTTTTGCAGTTGCCTTTCAATGAGCTGGTAGCCATTAAATGTTGAGCCTTTGACAGCAAAACAGAGTAATCTCTGTGTTATGATGTGCTGTTCTTTGTTTCTAATACTGCTGTTCTAGAGACATGCCCTTGTTGATTTCAGTATACTCATTAAGTCATTTGTACAAAATATTAGTACCCATTATAAAGAAAGCAAGCTTTGCTATCACTAAAAAACATTTTGTGTGTGTGGTCATGTGTGCATGGACTTTTGCACGCTTAACTTTTAATTAATGCTCAGAAAGGTCTGCAAACTTTGTAAAATCTTGTTGCTTAGTTAGAGAACAGCACCATGCATGCTTAGTGTCCTTCATTCTCGGGTTTTACATTTTTTTGAAATTGGGGGGGGGGGGGGAGAGCTAAAAATTGGCTGTTATTTTAAAGAAAACCAGCGAGAAATTGAGTGTTTTGTTGTCTGGCAGCACAGTGTTCAGGATTTTCTGGTAACTCTTACAACCAATCAACACAAGCACTGGTCTCTTTGGACACAAACATTCTTTTTAAATGAGTGAAATCACTTGCAGGAACGTGAAATGGCAAAGTGAGCCACTCGCAAATCATGTGACGAACTCATCTCCACAAATCCTTGTTGTGGGACATTATTGATACATTTAAAAGAAACTGCATTAAAAAAATCTAATAGACATATTTGGTGATAACTTCTTTAGTTTGCTCTCTGCACTTCTTTAACAAAGGAATAAAGTACGAAAAGTAGTGCAGATGGGCATGATTTGCAGGAGGTGTCATGCTTCTCCACATCTTGCAAATCCTTGTTGACATACATTGTCTTATGCATTGGGACCATTTTTGCGTCCATCCTACACGTATTGGGCCTTTCATCCTTGTTGGTCGTCTTCCTATTTTACTGGCTGGCAGTATGTGCTCTTGCGAAAAAAATTAATCGAATACCAACTAGACAAATCAGCCACTCCTTTGTGGACGCAACGTAGTTGGGTTAACATCCTCTAAATGTCATAGCTATCGTTTGCAATTCTGAGCAGTGTCAGCACGTCTTAATTCATGTCTTAGCACATTACCACCATTTATATGTATGCGATCTGTGGGAAATGCGATGCAATGCACCATTGTCATGTTATGTAAATGCAGCTACTAAAAAAAAGCACCAGGCTTTCGTTCACAAAACGATGGTACACACTGAATATATTATGTTTTTATACATATCTCATATTCATATTTTAATATTATTGATATTATGACATACCTTGACCACTCGTTAACAATAGGTGGGCAGCATTCATTAGCATTGTAACACCTGCATATATATTATCCTTTGCAAAAGGGGCAAACTTCGGTGAGAAATCGGATTTAACACGATTTTCATAGATTTTGTTCGTGGTGCAAAAACAAAGAACCCAATTTATACTCACTTAGCAGGATGTGAAACATTACATGCTGGTAGTGATGCTTGTAATTTGAGCTGATATCCATATTTTAAGCAATTCATTCATTTTGTGCTCAGATGCTGTGTCGTTTATGTTGAAAGAGCCTGTGCTGCCAGTTGTACCATAGGAATTACCCAGTGGCGCCAAGGATTTGCCTAGTGTTTAGTGTAGCACTAGCTTTGCGACTTCCACTTTCAGCAGGTACCCACCAACTTGTACGACCAGAATTGCCCCCAGGCTTGAGTGCCATGTGGGCATTTCATGTAGCTGAGATTTCACAACTGATCCTCCTGTATTGTAAATGTACCATGTAGCATACCTATGGCCGTTGACAGGCCGTTGACCACGCCATTCCACCTGAGTTGTTTGAAGTACCATATTTACTCGCATAATGATCGCACTTGCGTTATAATCTCACCCCTGAATTTTTTCGTCAAAATTTGATTTTTTTTTTATTTCCCGTGTAATGATCGCACCTTGAACTTGCCGAAGCGATATGTCATGTGCCAAGTCTAGCTAATAATGATCGCTCTTATCATCTGTCGAATGCTACTCAAACGACTCTTTAAGACAAACCAAGTGGTCTGCGCGCACCAGACATTCTTAAGCAGATGCCCCATTTCATTCCTTTCATCACTTCCCGCACTTCCATGACAAAAAAAATAAAGCTACAACCAAACTTGCCTTTATTATGTGCAGGCTTTATAATGGTTGTGGTCAACAACAACAAAAAAGGCGCCTTTCGATTCTTCTCGTTTGCACTCGTGGGCACGCAACAAATCGCGAGCGGCAACAATAGCAGCCACGTCTACACTGATACGTTAGAAGTGTACCCCATTCACACGCCTACGCTTCTAACACAGCTAAGATATTCGTCCACCCTTAGCGGAAACCTGCCGTATTAGGATAGTAGTGAAGACAAATGCCGCAGTTTCCGCAGCATGCCTGCCATGTGTTCCTATGTCACTGGCAGCTAAGCGCGCCCATCTGTTTGTGTCCCCTCAAAGTGGACATGGCTACGTTATTGCTGCAAACTTGACGATATTAACGATATTGTTCATTACTGATATGGAAAAAACTGTTTCACTGCACAAAATGTACTCACGAGAAGAAAAAAAAAATCTCGTTTGGCGCGTTCGGCTTGCTCTGCGGGTCGCCATTTTTGTTTTGGTGTACCGCACTACATACAGCGGCAGCCGCCTATTTGTTGACCTGTTGTCATCTTGCAGCAAGCGCGGGATGAAAAAAAAAATTTTTTTTTCTTTTTTGCGAGAAATTAACCCGCTTAATGATCGCACTCCTGAATTTGTTTCAATTTTTTTTTACACAAGAGTGCGATCATTATGCGAGTAAATGCGGTATTCTAAATTAAAGAAAATGAGAACAGAGCATTCAAGTAAGACTGATGATTGATGCACAAAACTCTTGCCAGGACAGTTGTATTTAGACCAACAATAGGTAGCAGCAGAAACTCCCGAACAAGTGAGGAACGGGCAGTAAAGCAGACAAAAGCAGAGTATCTGCAATGTATATGTATGCTGTAATGTTAAAACTATTTTCATTAAGAGTTTCATGAATTGAATGAATGATTGCTGCAGCATTGAACGCACAGCAAGTTGTGTGTATTTGGGTGGTCCACATTTCAAAATGGCGGCATTGGCGCTTGAAGCACACAAAGAGAGGACTCTCCACAAATTCTTTGGCGACGTGGTGTCCGCTACATCGATGCCATTAAACCATAAGAAAGAATTTGGAAATGCAAACGTAAAGGAACAAGGTGCCTGGGAATGTTTGCATCAGTTGAGACTGATACGCACAAATGAACCCACACTGGAACCATGATTAGGTTGATAACGTACCACAAACGTATGACTATGTTGTCTGCGGTTAGTAATGCATCCATTGGCGATGCAGGTATGCATGAGGATTCACTACAGCATTAAGCACTGTCAGTCATTTGGGCATGAATGTCTATGCGCTCGGCCCCAGCTGCACCTACAGGGGAAAAGAATCTGCTTTAAATTCACAGAATTGCTGCTAATTGTCGGAAACACGTTGGTTTACAAGTTACTTAGAAAAATCGTGGTACAAAGATGAGCAAACTAATTGAGAAAACTTGGGATTCAACACATACTAATGCGGAATAAAACTTCAACGTGCGCCTACATGATTAACCTTTATCAAATCCCACATTCCTATCTCCACTTCTAGGAAAGCTAGACTGCTCCACACCCGGAACTCTGTGACACCCTCTATGGCCACTCCTCAGGGCACACATAAACCACATAAAAGGACCTAGCATGGCTTCACTGCTTACTGGAAATTTGAGCCCCACCAAAGACTCGGACTAGGATACGTTAAAATACTAAGTTTTGATGCGAACGTGTCAAATGGCCCATTGAGTGAAAAAGCCAACACCTGTCATCTGTAGCAGCGAAACAGCACGTAAACTTGCATTGCTATTGGCTGCAATGCCACGTCACGAGTGCACCACAATGGAGTTCCCGTTGGCTGCGACGCCATGTCACGAGCTGAACCTCGATGGAGCAGAGCAGGCGAAGGGGAACTCCTGCAGCCAGGTGTTGCATGACGGGAGAGGGCATCGCTGCGACATTGTCACCCTCACTTGCGACACGAGTGCTCCTTGACGCAGCAGAGCCAACACCTCCTAGGTCGCAGGCCTGTGCACTCTGCTTTATGATGTCATGCTACTTGGACTGAAATTTTCACTGATGTCAAGCAGTGACGTCAAAGTCACTGCGGCTTACTCCGGAGCAACTCCATTAGATGCTACGGCAGTAGGGCAAGGTAGCACGATGTCATGGATTGAAGTGCACGGGCCCTCTGCTATCTAGGAGGCGTAGCAGGCGATAGGGAAGGCCTGTTGAAGTTAAAGTTTATTCAATACTTAGTGCAGATACAAAAGTATAGATATCTAGTACTTAAAAAGGTCCCATAGTGCAAACACTGTAGAGCGACCTTTTGTAATGTAAAAAAACAAATAAAAATACTACTTAACAGAAAAAAACAGCAGGGGAATATAACATTACGTACAAAAATACAAGTACAAATACAGATTGAGATAAAACAATAGTACAATGGAGAATATAAAACGATAGGGTTAAGGCATGAGCTGAAGTAGGAGACGACGTAAACAGTATTCAAAACAGCAGAGTTGAAGTTGTGTTTAAAAGACATTCAATTAACGGTGCTATAGTTTAACCATGAAATTGTGAAGCTGATGTTTGAATGACGATATAGAAAAGGCACACTTAATGTTATAAGACAAAGAATTCCGAAGTTTGATTAAAACAAATGCTACTCTTTGAGAACCATAGTTAGTTCGTACCTTGGGGAGCATAAAATTGCAATTGCAAGAAAAGCGCATTGTATTTGAATTAGTAAGGTGCCGGATAAGAACAAATTTTAGAAGGCTTTGGTCTTTAATTGCTTGATAAGCAAATGTGCAGACATTAAATTTGATTAGATTGTCAATATTCAGTATTTGCAATTCCTGATGCATATCAGTAACGTGTACGTCGGTTACTCCAGGTGAGAATGCGAATGGCCTGATTCTGTAATGTTGGAGGGAACAGAGGGGGCAATGATATGTTTGACCCCAGGAAACAATACAGTAATTTAGGTGACTGTGAATGAATGCATAATATAAGGTGATCAAAGTAGTTAAGTCAAAGTAACATCTAGCTTTGAGTAATACCCTAATACCATAAGTGGTTTCCCGCTGCAGTTCATTAATATGCCAATTAAATTTTAAGTGAGAATCAAGCTTGATATCAAGGAAGGAACAATGATCTGATAGATGAATAGGATGTTTGTTTATAAAAAGGAGCATAACTTGCGTGTTATTTATTGGCCTGGAATTAAAAATTAAGAACTTTTGGAGGGATTTATCAAAAGCTTATATTTAGCACACCTTGCACTAGCGTTAATAAGTCCTGCATTAAAGGTTGTGAGGTTGCTTATAGAATTACTCGAACATAGGAAAATCGTGTCGTCGAGAGTCGTGGCATCGCTATTCGCGCCTGGTGTTGCGTGAGGGGTGAGGGCAGCGCCGCGTCGGTGGCATGCGGTGTTGGCAGCACAGGGTGCTGCTTGCTGGCTCGGGCAGCACGTACTGCTATGGTACATTACTTGCAATGCTAAGCTCGGAAGGTCGTTCAGTGCTAGCTGTTCAGTCGGACATTAATGCTTTTGCATTCACAACGCATAAGAAGTGCTTAGGTGTCCTCGGATTTTGTTTAAGTGCAGCTCTTAGGCGCCAGTTCCTGCGTTGAGCGTCGGCGTAATCGAGCGAAGGACAGAAGAGCGAACGCGGAGCACAGCTGGAGATGAAAGACGGCGATAGCAAAGAGCTCGAGGAGAAAAGCGGAGGAGGAGGGTATGACGAAAAACGTGAGAAGCCTAGTGCCGTGGAAGATGGGCTCTGCGGCGGCGACCGCTACGAGATGGGGCCAGAGTAGCGCGCCGTCGTCTGTTCGTCGATGGCGAGCGCGTCCGCCGATACGATATATGGAAACAAAGCGCTGCATGAGCGGAGGTCTGGTTGTGGCGGCTGCTGTGAATCGTGCCCACACGTCACCCGCGCGCTGCCTCTCGCGGTCTCCTGATTAGCGAGACAGTCGCGCCACACTTCGCTCCGTTTGCAATGTGCCGCACGAGATAGGTTGTCCGCGGCAGCCGATATATCGCGAAATGAAAACATGCATCGCTCAAATTTCACATTGGGGAGTATCGTAATCGTCGGTGAATTTCTCTCTCTTTCTGCTGTGGCTAACCACGGTGGCTGAAGGACGCGTTCTGATTCATCACTGAAATCTGCAACGCATCTCTCGTCGTAATGCGCCATTTTGCCATGCTGGCTCACGAACGCTTCGCGTTTACCCATTCAGTGCGTGCGTATGGGACCTGCAACTATTCTCCATTTAAATGTCAGCCAACGTGATGGGATCCAAAGTGCAGTTCCAAGTTATCCATTAGTTCAAAAAACGGAATTTAGAATTATTGGGACTTCAGTGTATCGGCGTAAACTAGGAAGCGGAACAAAGTGAGGTCTTTGAAAGAGCAGTTTTTTGCACCCTCGGATGTCAGATCTAGCTATGACAATTGGAATGCAAGTTTTAAAAACGCTGCGGAAATTAATCCATCAGTAATCGTCATCTGCCTTGCTTCCCTTTCCTTTCTCGAAATGTCCGCTATCGCTACTTTCCTGTCAGGAATGCTATGTCACGGCACGCCTGTACTTCCAGGTCACGCACGTTCGTGACCTGGAAGTACAAGGCGCACAGCGTTGAGAGAACGGGAATGTGCGCAATATAGATGACGATTATCGTTGTGGGACAAAATAAGCCTCAAAGGGTGCAAGCTTTTGATTGCCGTGTGCCCATACTCCCTCCGCAGCACGCGCAAGACGTTCCGCGTGTCCCACTGCGACTGCGTCCCTGATACAGCCTACCCGATTACCTTTTAACGATTATTGATTGGCCAATCCGTTGTTTCCCCTTATGGCATCTGGCCGATTGCGTTTATATTGCGTCAATCTAGTCGGGCATCAGCGACTCCTTGACCTAGACCTTTTTGTAGGAGCGGCACCGTTGTTTGCACGGACACAGACGAGCATCTTTGGGAGTCTGATTGATTTGACCGCTTAATGATGGGGGATAGCGTTCTCATTCCTTATAAGCGGTATTAGCTTGTTCCGCTAACACGAACAGAACCGGGCAGTCAGTGCGCAACACTATATATATATATATATATATATATATATATATAACCTCTTGCGCTCACCCTCTTCTCTAGGCAAGTGGCCGAACTACCTGAACTTCTCGGAATGCTGATAGGCAACGTTGCTAGATTGTGATAGGCGTACCCCGCGCGATGCGCTTCGCTGCTCTTCTACATGTTAGTGTTTTTTTCATCCTAACGAACTGAACGAGACTTGACACTTCCCGCGCGCACCGAGTAGACGTACTCCTTTTTCAAGGATAGAGTCTGTGCTTGCAAAGAAGCACATGAAGCTTATATCGAGTGTCGCTTTTCGTTGTTATGTCCGTAAGCGTTTGTGGCGCCTCGTGTTCGTTTCCGCTGAAGTGCGATATCGACCGTCGCGTTCTTGGAGACGACATTCAAATGCGTATGCGCCAAGCAGGCGTATTTCTTTTTACTTCTGGCCAATTGACGTGCCCTTTGTGCTCTCAACTCGCCTAGCAAGCAGTGGGAGACGTGTCTGGACAAAGCATGACTCAGCGGCATTGTACAGCGAAAGGACTATTGTAACCTCGTCATCTAGGCCATGCCTGGCAGACCGTGGGAAATCGTTTGCAGTCTCTGCCGCCCTCAACATGGCTGCATGGTGATCAGCGTTGTGCCGGTTTTTTCTGTAGGACTTGTAATGTACCATACATCACGTGTCCCACGTAACCTGCTCAAAAAAAAAAAAAAAAAGAAAGAGAGAGAGAGAGACATTATGCAGATCCCAAGCGCTGTGGGAATCGATGTAAGCGAAGCTTTCTGTGCTGGTTGCTTTGATTGACGATAATTGGCGGTGATTTCGGCGAAAGCTTAATTTCTTCAACCTTTAGTCTAACACGAGAGGGGTGAGTTGATGTTAAACGTTACCTTGCGTGCACAGCTGCTGTTTGTCTGCGTAGTGCACAGAACACAAAGGGAGGGGTGTTTGCTTGAGGCGTTGTTGTGCGCCTTATTTCGTAACCTCTTAGAGGGTTGAGCGTTGTCAATGCCTCACATGGCACGTCGCATTGTGGCAGAAGTATTAAACTTGAATTGGATTATGTACGTGCCAAAACCACAATCAGATTATGAGGCAGGCCGTAGTGGCGGACTCCGGATTAATTTTGACACCTTGATGTTTTTTTAACGTGTCCCAAAATCTAAGTGCACGTGCGTTTTCTATTTCGCCCCCGTCAAAATGCGGCTACCGCGGCTGGCGCAGAAGTGTTGATTTGACGGTCGACCTAGGGAGCCTCCATGTACCGCAGCGGTACATGGAGGCTCCCTAGGTAGACCGCTTCCACAGTGCCACCTGGACCCAGCGGTGCGCTTTAATTAGTGCGGCTGTGCTTCCGCACGCCCTGTGTAATTTGTCCGCTTGCTATATTTGCATGGGGTTTATTTTTCAAAAATACCAGGAACGTACTGTACCGTACCTTGAAGTTAAGCTTATCCAGTTTCCCCGCAGTCGCTGTCGTATTATATAGAGTTTCATTGCCTTCTCACGTCACCTCCCCTCCCCCTCTTGTATGGGAACTTCCTCTTCTCCCTCCTCTCCTCGCTCCTCTACAGTTCTACGTCCCCTCGGGACTCGCACGTTAGTAGAAATAGAAGCGCCGCAGTTTCTGCAATGCTTTTGAGGGGGTTCGCGAATAATTGCAACTGTCAAGAGGCTAATGTAGCGACGCCCAGGGAGCTCCAGAGGGCATTGTGAACAATGAACGCAACGTGGGCCAGCACTGCGTTGCGGAGGCCACCAAAAAGCGACTGACTGAGTGGTGGAACAATGTGCATCTGATGTGACTTCAGATTGCATAGCGACCTTCTTTTTTGTTTGTTCTTTTCATCTTTTCCTCTTTTTAGGCCATCTTTCTCTCTTTTTTTAGGCCGTTACAAAGGGCAGACCGCCACTACATCAGCGGTGGGGTCCAAACGAGTTTCTCGCGTCGCCTTTCCTCTCTGACTCGTTCATGTCATGTATACACACGCTCTGAATCACCACCCCCAACGCAGTGTGCCAGACAACAGTAGCCACAGCAGCAGCATCAGTGGGAAAGTCGAAGGAAGAGGCAGAGAAAGCTTCGTTAATATATATATATATATATATATATATATATATATGGCGTGCAAGCGATTGCTCGGAACGTCGTATTTCGCTGTTTTTCTTCCAGGCTTGCGGGAAAAGAACGTTTATGTAGCACGTATTGAGCAACAGAAAACTGGATGGGGAATTTTTCAGGATGGTCCATAATTTTTTCATTGGCGCTTTTACTCTGAATATTTGAGCAGCGATAAGTCAATTATAAATAATCATGTAATTGGGAGAAATAAAGAAAAGTATTCTGACTTGCTACAAGCGATGGCAAACATTACCTTGGTTCTGTCCAGCTACATGTCACTTGCATACTTTTAAATTTTGGCGAAAGTTCTCTGGGACACCCGGTATATATAAAACTAAAGCAAGGGCTTGGCATACAAAGTTGTGTTTGGCTGCGCAGTTGAAACTTATCGTTGTCTTTCGACGTTTCCTGCACTTTACAAGCTTTCCGTGCCTCTGAAGACGAGGACAATCGCTTATTACAGCATTCATCGTCTATATGACGCAACCCATTCACTCATTCGTCCCTTCGTCATCGCCATTATACTCGCGGTCTTTCGCTGTAAATGGGGCTTGTCGCCTGTAACGCCTCCGTTTCACCGTCGGGACATCTGGTCCTCTGATAACTGAGGGTTGAGGAGCTTGACTGAAAGTTGGTTGACATTGCCTGCGTGATTTCGTATGCAAGCGGCGTGTCTTCTACAATATAACGATCTGGATCTGTGACTGGCGGACCAGCTAAAGGCTCGTGTAGTTCTCATTTCAACTTAAAGCACGTGTTCTTTCTCTCTCATGCCCAGCTAAATACTTTCCGCAATTATATAAACTAACTCGGCCCGGCTCGAGTGACGGCCACTTAACACATTGGCCGTCGCAGTCGATATAAGTAGTCGCAGCACTAATGTGTACGTACACTCCAAATGTGTCAGCGGCTCTTCGATTTCCAAGCAGCGCTACGAAAATAGACTTTCGAAGACAGCTGCACGTTACTGCACGACCTTCCGGTCAGCGGTGCACCCGAATGTCACGACAAGGCCGGATACACAGAATCTGCATGAAAACTTCGGCGGCGATGTTCTCTTGGGCGTGTTAAGAACGGCCAGCTGCAGTGCAAGTTTGCCAGCCATTTACGCCAGCGGTGGCAACCTCATCTTGGAACGCCGCCGCCAACATCTAGCCACGGCGTGACTAAGTCGACTTTGTGTCGGGAACAATGCGCGCATCCTCCACTCTCCGTCGCTTCAGCTAGGATGCGTTTGACGAAGCAGGCTTTGAGCTAAAACCGCCACCGTTACGCTCTAGCCTCGTCGCCGTTGTGACTGAAGGAGTTCGACGAAGCAGCCTTTGTGCGCAACACGACAACGCGGACCTGATCTGCTACGGTGGGGGAGTTGCCGCAGGAAAGCGGACGAAGGCTCCTTCCCACGCGCCGACCAAGACGCAAGACAATGTGCTACCCGGGCAAGCTACCCGGAACGGCTCCGAGTTCTACGAAATTCGTGTGGTGTCGATCTCGGACTGTGAACATGCGTGTGTGTGCGTGTGTGTGAGCCCTCATCCTCCTCCAAGTCGAGAGCCCGCCTCCTCCAAAAGGGTGGTTCATTTACAATGACGTCGAACTATGGAGTAGAGCGGAGTGCATATAAGCAGCGATTGTCGGCTGCTAGTGTGTGCTCGTTGTCGTGCTCGTCAATGTACTCGTGAGCTGTGTGCTCGTAAGCTGTTTGCTGTATGCTCGTCTTGCGGGCTCCATTTGGGAGTCACGCTAGACTGTCGATGTATCTCATGTTCAACCGTAAATAACATGTAAATAAATCCTGCTCTCCTAAGTCCCGACGAAGAGTCAAGCTCCTTCCTACAGCTACGACTGCCAAATCTTACATCTGAATGGCAGCGGTGAGATCGGCCTACAGCTCGTAGATCGTCCGACAACTCTAACAAATGGCGGCAGCGGCGAGATCGTCCGACGAATGTTACAGACGTAAAAGAGGCAAGAGATTCAAGGAGGCGGTACACACGGCGCAATTTCAACTAAACTGGTCGTGCACGGCGCACGTATCACACGCGGTTGTTGTGAGGGGGCGCGCTGTTCCGTCTCCCTGCTGCTGCGAGGCACAGCGAACGGCTGCGTTAATCAGTCTACGGGGCAGTTACTTGTGGGCTTCAGTAGTTCATGACACGGACAGAGAAAGAGAGAGATAAAACTTTATTACGTCCTTGATGGGGTCCAGGGGTGGCGGGGTTTGGGAGACTAACCCCCAGTCCCCCACTTCCTCAGACGGCGGCCAGTCCTTGCTTTTTGGCGGCGCCTTCGGCCATATCCGGACGGCCCAAAGCTGCTCCTCTGGGTCCAAGCTGAGCAGCAAGGTCTCCCACTGCTCGGTCGTAGTTATGATGCGTGTAGTGTTAGTGCGGTAGGTGTTGGTGAGTGAGGCTTTGGGGCATTGCCAGATAATGTGATCGAGGTCAGCGCATGGACGATCGCGGCTCTGAGATATGGAAGAAAGTATATCAACGCCTTGTGTTTGTGTGAAGGCCAAACATTTTTGGCCTTTTCTCCGTTTTCTCAACGTCCATATCTAAAGACAAGGGCGATCGATCGTGTTCAACGGCAGTATACTCAGCCGCGCAAGGGCGAGCGGTTTCGCAAGACGCTTCGGTAAACTGAACTTAGTTTCGTTAACATGCCACAGAACGTTTTGTTCATTTTTATTATTCTGATTTCTTATTACATTTCCCCCCCCCCTCACGCTGCAAACCGTTTTTTTCATGCCAAGGCTGTCCAGATGTGCACGTGTTTTCTCATAGGCTCAAAACGAACTGATAGTTTCGAGAAAAACGTTCTGTCCTGTCGTTTAACTTTTGATGCGGAATCTGCGCCAGCTGGTAAAATAAAGCGACGTACGCTGCGATCTTTGGTGATGATCTCGAGTCGAGAGTGAGATATACGTGCTCTGCATGCACTCATTTCTATATCTACAGCTGAAATCTTGCTCAGACTCCATTTCGCGCCGTTTACAGTTTGTGCTTGGCGCTGTTGGAGTATATGCAGTACGCATGGCCCTTCGTGCATGCAAATTACCTTGCTGAAGAAAAAGCTATGACTGGTGGCGTCCACTGGTGTAAGCGATTACGCAGTGTACAAGAAAGTGCAGATGGTGCCACAGCTTACACGAGCACAGAAGCGGACGCCCACGTGCTCGCCGACAAAGCGCGCATTTGCCCACAGCATGCCGGCAAGCCTTTACGAAGCACTAGGATTACTATTGGTCCCTCTCGGTAGTATTCCGCATTCGGGTTACGAGGGGGTACCAAAAATTTCTGACCATGAAATAAATAAGTGAAAAAACTTTATTTTACTTTGCTGTAGTCGCCGCTCAAATTCACGCAGCTCCCCCAGCCTTTTTTAATCCTCCGTTGGCTTTCATTGTAGAAGTTATCAGATTTAATGATTATTCACTGTTCGGCCTCTTGAATGACTCCATCTGTGTCATCAAATCGCCGACATCGCAGTGGATGTTTCGTTTCTTGAAAGAAGAAATAGTCACTTGGTTCGATATCGGGAGAATGAAATGGAGGGGCGATATGTCACAGCCACATTGCTTTTCTTCCACAGCAAGCAGCTTGAAATGAGTGGACGGGCGCATTGTCAGCTAGAAGGCTGACGACTTTTGTGAGCATACCACGTCATTTTCGCTTCACGGAATCTTGTAATTTGTTCAGTGGTGAAAGAAATCTCCCTCGTCGTGCTTCAAGAAAGTTACCATCTGCCTTAACAAGCCGCATATCGTGCTGGCCGGTGGAGAGGTGTTAGCAGTCGAAGTACCGAATGTACAGACGTCTTAGACCTATGCAGTTTGTCGAGAATTATGTTCCACACGCTACCATATAGCTTAAGCCTCTATTACGCATGTAGAATGAAATTTTCCACAATAATAACTGTGGCCGCATCATCAGTGAAAGAGGATTGGTCAACCCTATAGGCTCGTCTGTGAGAGACATGTGACCAATTTGGAAATTTCTTTTCGACCTCTCGACAGTGGCACATGATGAACAATCATTGCCATAGGGAGTCTTCATTTCATCATGAATTTGCTGGGCACTAAAGTCCCTGAAATGCAGAAACGTTATAACGTACGCTGGGAGCCTCAACGTTCCCCATCTTCCGGGATGCTAACTTCTACCACCACTTGCAAAAAGAAAAGCATATTAGCACGGTAATTACACTATTATGTACATAGACACCATTGATTACACCAGGGAACATTAATTCACATAGCTTTCATAAGTATATATAAGGATCAAACCTTTTAATATTCTCCCGTATTGGCATCCCCTTCGAAACGGGGCGGCGACAGGTAGTCGCTTAGTTCGGCTGAACTAATCAGGTTTTACTACATCTGTTGAAGTCTAGCATATTGCCTATCTTTTCTATTCTTTCCTCTTTGAACTCTCTATCCTTAAATTGTACATTTACCTATGCATTTAACGATCGACCCCCGATACATCGATATCTCATCTGCTTCTTTCCACCTATACTCAAACGTCTCTTACTTATCTCGACCGCTGAGCAGTTAATGCTTCCACCCACTTTGAATCCCAGTGCTTCTGGAAGGTGGACGTTCTCTACGGTTCTTCCTGGGTGACTTTATCTGGGCAGGTACATGTCTCATCCTGTTGCAAATATTTACTCCGATATGTTTTTGTTTTTGTTTTTTTGTCCCCAGGCAGGCCAGTTCGGGCTTCAAAGGCACTACACCCTTTATGTTGTCGCGTATGGATTTTCCCTCCTGATTTATTTCTTGCCGTATCTGCAAATATCCACGGTCTGTTTTGTTTCCATTCTTTGGATCCAATTTATACCGTCTCTGTTTGTGTTACCATTCTTTTTCACGACTCCGGGTTGTCTATTTACACTTTCACTTACACTGTACTTGTTTGCCGAGTTTCTTGACCTCTTCTTCCATTCCGTGTCCACGCTTTTGAGGTACCAATATTTGTGCACTATAGTTGCCCATTTCCCTTCATCCGTATTCGCGAGGGAGTCTCAGAAATAACGTCCCCTATAGCGGCTTCGCGTATCACAAAACCCAAACTTGTGCGGTTTTGCGTCGAGGCTTCGCCCGTTTCCATTTTGTGACTATTCACGCCCGTGGGGTGGGGAGGGCAGAATTACTGATGATATTTGATTGTGTTAGGCCTCCAAGCGCTACACAGGGGTTATGAGAAATGTTTTAGTAAGGGCTCCAGATTTAAATCAACGTATTTCTTTAAACGTACATCAACGCTGGTTACACAAGCGTGCTTTTTTTTTAATTATCGCTTCTTCATAGCAACGCGGCCATGGCGGCCGGGAATCGAACCCTAGATTCTGTGCTATAGCAGAACGCCGTCGCCATTAAAAGCCACCGCGCGGCGGTGCCCTGAAGTGAGTACGACATGCTGCTTAATTGTCACTTCACATAATTAGCGCCAGTAGTATTCCGTATTCACGAATCGTCTTACCGCGTCCCGTTAGCGCAAGTGGTGCCGCTCTCCGTGCCTCTCTCGCGCCGGCCGAGGCAGGCCCCGTCCTAAGCGCGGCAGAACATATCGCCCGCAATGCGAGCACAATTTCGCAACGATGAGTATACGTCTCCGTATATACGCGCACGCTCGAGTGAGCGAGCGCGGTGCACTTCGGTGAACGCATTTCGCGAACGACCGTGTTGCGAAGCACCCCGGCGTATATATGTGTATATATATACGGGGAAGTTAGCGCGAGCCGGGCTGAGTTGAGGCGCACGGCTACGAAGAGCAGCTATAAAATGTTTGAAACGGGGCTTCTTTCCTGGTCTCGCCGAGGCGCAGACGCACGCATACGACGCGAAACGCCGAGGGCACTCGGATTGCACTTCTCGGTGCAGAACGGTGCAGAGCTTTCCGGATGGCATCCAACCTTCTCAGGCTACAATATTAAGCGTAGTCGAGTTCGTTGTTCCATATAACCACCGCAGTGTCGGACGAAAATTAACGAAATGTGCAATATAAAGACTGACCTCCCCCCTCCCCCTCCCTCCGCTCCCCCATTTTTTTGTGTGCTTGTGTGTCCTCTCCGTATATTATTATTAAAAATAATCATGTAACCATATATAAATGCGACAGCAGGGAGAAAGAGAAGCGGGCCAGCAACCGTCTCTTGAATTTTCACAATCACTAATAACTTTGAAGAATACAGAAGAGATATCAGAGAATGGAAGAAAAAAGGGGGAAAAAAGGAAATGGGGGAGGGGAGAGGAGAGGATGGCACATCAAGACGTACCACACTATAAACAGAGTATGAGCATTACCGACGAGAATCCATTTCCTTGGTTGATAAGAATGCCAGCACAGCTTTGCGAGAAATATTTAAAAATAATAAAGAAAAGAAATAAATAAGGAATGATTGAATCGCAGTTCGAGAAAGATCAAGTTTCTAGAACTTACTCAGCAGCACGCAGCGACAGCTGCTGAGCTTTGGGCATTCTAGAAAAGCAAGTCTTCTGTGTGGCTTACGCCGATTTCAATTACGTTCTGCCTCCGTGTTTTTCCCATCGCTCGAACCATTGTTCGATTGCCCGTTTTTCGGTTACCTTTGATCCAGGAAATACTGAAGAAAACGATGATGGCGACCAGGGTCACGACCGTAGTACTTCTCCAAAGATATCAGCGCAATAGGGAAGGCAGAAGTGGGTTCGGGTTGCAAGAAGGCCCATAATTCGGCGGGCGTTTTACGACTGTGTGCACTCGCCACGCGGAAAGTGAGCTGGCACTGATGTTGGTAGAATGGTTGCAGAAAACACGCCCCGAATGCTTCTAACGTTCGCCGATGTTGCTGATATAGCGTACATAATGAATGCGAATTTTGCAAATCTTTTTGGTGTCATTAATCGGAAACTATCTTCTTAGCCGCTGTTTGCATGTCCCGTTCTTCGCTTGCAATTTAATATTATATATATATATATATATATATATATATATATATATATATATATATATATATATATATATATATATATATATATAAATGTACACCCTTTGTGGTGTATATTTGCCACACAACAATTTCCTTCCTTGAAAACGCCGCGCCCGCTACTCTCCTGTCGGCAATGCTATGGCATGCTAATAACGCGCATGCCGTTCGATACTGGAAAGTACCGGGCTCGCAGCGTTAAACAAAGGAAATGCGGACAAGACAGATGATGTTTATCGTTGTGTGGCAAGATGCGACTCAAAGGGTGTAGACTTTTCTTATAGTGTATAGTAGCGGCAGTCGCGTGTACTTACAACCAGTATCTTTTTCATCACGAAGTATTAATTAAATAATAGTTTTTAATTAGTTACCTTTTTAATTATTGCTTGAATCGCAAACATATCAATTACAAAGTTGTAGGGCATCTCAAATAACCTCCGAATCAAGCATTTGTTTCGTGCTCAGCTTTGCCTTGTTGGTTTTTCCGAGAAAAAACGGAAGCGCGCAAAACATCCAAAATACGAAATAGATACGCGCTGGCGCGCCGCTACTCAAGCGTTCCCAAGCGAATAGCCACGGATACACGTCTTTACTAGCGGCGGCAGCTCGATACAGGGCTTCACTACGGCGTCACGCTATGTGATGGTCGCGGCATCATGAGAACACGCCGCTGACGCATTGATAAGCGTAGCGGATCCGTAGGGGGGATTTCGAGGCCGGGAAACCGCGACGGCGCACTTGGGACTGTAACTTTGCGCACTCATCTTGTTCTGTAGATAGGCTTAAGAGGATGCCGCCGCCATAGCAGTAATGTATAGCACATGCCTCCAGGCCCTTGTGTCTCAAGCGCTCTGGTGAGGCTATAGTGCTATGGCCAATCTTTGCATCTGACATGCTTTGTATATCATATCATTTTTCGCAATGTACTTCAAGGCTCATAGTAGACGTCATTAGTCATCGCCATAATCTTATTACACGTAAATTTTACGCACTTTACAGCGAATATATCTTTTAGGCCCCTTTACAGCCACGTCACACCAACTTCATAGAATCCGTCACTGCGAAATCACTAACACTGGCGTGGCGCTCTTTGGCCAGTAAAAAACACACATTCATTCATAGACAACACGGGGAAGGCGGCAGATGAAAATTCAAGACGATGAGCAAAGCGTGAACAAGGTGAAAGCAGGAGCCAACGTTTCGACAAGTGGACTTGTCTTCTTCAAGGCGACGTATGCTTTCCTCACCACAATATATAGGTGGGGTTCTTCTAAGAACCCCCACCTGGAGAAGAACCCCACCTATATATACTGTGGCGAGGAAAGCATACGTCGCCTTGAAGAAGACAAGTCCGCTTGTCAAAACGTTGGCTCCTGCTTTCACCTTGTTCACGTTTTGCTCACATTCATTCATAGGCGCACCCGGAACGTGTGTTCCTTTTGTTCCCTTTAGCAATAGAAACAAACCTTGCGCAGGCTATGTCCATCTAATGCGTTTTGGCGGATCTGTGCGGCCGGCATATGCTGTCGTCAATTACGTAAATAATTTTTGCTTGACGTGCCAGTGTGTAGGTAATAACGGGAGATCTCAACGGTAACACGGCAGTGACCTGCTCTTCAAGCAGACAGTCATGTCCTTCACGAATGATCACAGGGCTAAAGGGATCCTGGCTCTTGGGACGGCGCATGGCGACAAGTGGAAGGCATCCAAGCTATTCCGGATGTGGCATTTTGGGGAACGCCCTAGTCCGTCAACAATACTTGGAACGCACGAAGTCCTTTGCGAGACGGATGGCTTCACAAGAAAGCGACACAGGACTGCGATGTTAGTTTAAGGAGCGGAAACGAGTGTTTTGGCATTCTTCGCTGCTAACCCTCACGGTAGTGTGCGCGACACCAGTACGGAGGCTGGAAGGTCATCAGTGTGGAGGATATTAAAAGAAAGGTCATATGCACCCGCACCATGTACATTTTCATCAAAAACTTGAAGACCGAGATTTTGAAAACAGATGACTTTGCCAAGTGGATTTTCACGAAATTTGAAGAACCGAACTTTCTCACTCGCGTGATTTGGACGGATGATCGAGGCTGATTTCTCCAGAAACGCACAAGTTAATCTTCACAACGCGCACTATACCGGAGTGATAGGAATCGCCACTGGCTGGCACAAACACGACACCACTACCACTGGCCGTTTAACGTGTCGTGCGATATTTTTTATGGCAACATCAACGCACTCAACTTTTTTGACAACGCACTTACGACGCAACGCTACGTCAACGACATCCTCGAGGGCCCCGAGAACGACGTCTGTTGCAACGTTCCACTCGTGCACTTTCGGGAGGTCTGATTTCAACACGATGGTGCTCCTGCGCATAGTAGTAGTCAGTCTCGATAGTGGCTCGACAAACTTTTTCCTGGACAGTGAATTCCTGTACCCTGGCGGGCAAGGTCACTGGACACGACAACCGCTGGACTTCTTGTTAGGCTACGTGAAATATCGCGTGTATAGCAGCAAAACTACCACACCTGACGCCCTAAAGGCAAAAATAAGCAGAGTCTGCCGCGAGATTCCAACGTCCTTGGTCAAAGCTGCAATAGCACAAGCGTTGGAAAGAAGCAAGTACTGTATTGCTTCAGACGGTGACCGGTTTGAGCACGTGCTATAAGTGGCAGTGGAAAATAAACGCAAAAAGCTAGCGTAAAACGTGACTGTTTAACGCACCTTCATGATGTCACCCTAGCCTTTACATAAAAAAGCTTGCGACAAAGATAGAAACAGTTAAAAAGCTGCTTTGCCTCTTTTACGGAGTTCAAGAGACAGAAAGAGTAAATGGCTAAACCAGTTGCACCTTTGTATGTTTCTTTGTGGGCGGCTGAGACGCCTAACGCACTTTTGGTTTATTTTTTTATTAAACTCTAGAGTAGCTCTTTTCTGTTCTTCCGAGAGCTGCCTTCTTTCTTTTTTCGTGCTCTCTTGCGCGCTGTTCTTTTTATCTTGGTTGAATTTCTTTTGTAGCTTTGTTTCATGATGCGCAAAGGTTAAAGCTATCCCGAGTGCCCCATGATCGAGCACAACATTCTTGCGTCCGCAGATGCTGACGCTTATCGCACCACGCTAGTTAGGTCACGAAACCTGTCGAGTCATCCTACATGACGGAGCCTTATACGATTCGGCGATAAACGAATGCACTCGCATATCTTTCAAAGGTTGCTCATAGAGAAAGAAATGGTTGCTTGGAGGCGCTTGAGTAGCGGTGCGTGAGCGCGCATCTATTTCATATTTCGCGTATATCGCGGGCTTTTGTTTTTTCTTGGAAAAAACAAACAGACACATTTCAGCACGAAATAAATGCTTGATTCGGAGGTTATTTAAATTGCCCTACAACTTCGTAATTGACATGTTTGCGATTCAAACAAGAGTTAATAAGTCAACTAATTAAAAGCTATTAATTAATACTTCGTGATGAAAAAAAAAATATTTTCTGTAAGTACACACGACTACGGCTACTATGCAGTCCGTACGATTTCTCTATAGCTCCTAGGTTTTTCAAAAATCTTGGTCCAAGCTAATTGGGACACCCGGTATAGTATATAGTTACAGTTCCGGAGATCATTATGTGTGTTGGAAATTTCACGGCAACATACATGGCCCCGCTATATCTGGCTAGTGTCTTGTTGAGATAAGCCGACGATCAAATTTTAGCTGTTACCCTCGCTTATCGCTTGTCAAATGATATTTGCATGTCAGTGAGCAGTACGTGCCATTGAGTCCGCGCCTAATGCCCCATTATCTCACTTACTATGACAGGTCAAGTATAATGCTATATATGTTTTCAATCTCTGCATCTATAGATATTCGTTCATTTATTATGCTGATAGGCCAGTCGTATGAACGAATTAAAATTATGGGGTTTTACGTGCCAAAACCACTCTCTGATTATGAGGCACGCCGTAGTGGGGTTCTCCGGAAATTTGGACCACCTGGGGTTCTTTAACGTGCACCTGAATCTAACTACAGAGGTGTTTTCGCATTTCGCTGCCATCGAAATGTGGCCGCCGTGGCCAGGATTCGATCCCGCGACCTCGTGCTTAGTAGCCCAACACCATATAGCCAGTAAGCAACCACGGCGGGTGTTGTATGAACGAATGTGATGTCGTTATGGGAATGTATTTTCATAATGACATTACTGTCAATATGACACTTGACCCCGCCGTTGCATCTTCAGCTGTAGGGGCTGTTTGAGCCGGTTGGTTCATTCATATCGACTTCGTAGAGCAGCACTTGGGTGTGTGAGGGAGGGGAGCTGGTTAGGCCATATACTGGCGCAGAAATTTCGAGGGTAGCACGCGTACCTGGTGTGCCACACGCTGGCTACGCCGCTGTATTTGACTATACCATTGGCAACAGCGTTAATGCAGCACACACTGCGCCATCTATAGCGCAGCAGTGAAGTAGCCAGAATTTGTTTTCGTGTATGGGGGCACGCACTCGACCGTGACGGAGGAGGGAGATGGGGTGGCGGGCGACGTGCCCATTGGGCCTCAGAAAACTGAGATTTTTTTTTTTTTTCGATGGTGACAACAGTTCCACGTGCGTTGGCTTTTACGTGTTTTATTATCTGTTTCCAACATCGACCCACTAGGTGCAGCAATGAACGGCAGTCGTTAGTCGGCCTTGTGCCGAGAGTACCTTCTTCGTTACGTTCGTGTTGCGTTTCGCTGTTCTGACGACGCAAGTAACCCTCGGATTTGAGCAGCGTGCTTGCTTACACACGGAAAAGTTCTACGATAAGTGTGGATGACTGCGCTAGGTGCACGGGTGTAGGAATGCATACATCCATGAATGCCTACATCCAGCCATGTTTGTTGGCTTCTTATGATATGACTAATAAAAATCGGGCCCCTCGGTTAACCCCCTTTCTTCTCGTTTATTACATCCATGGCTGTGTGACCAGATGCGTTTATTGGGAGCGCCATTCTGGACACAGTCACGTTCCGCCATGTCGGTGTTTTGAACCAATCAGAGGCCGTAACAGCCCTTGTGAGCCAATCACGGCTGACAACATGGCGAATTTGACATTATGGAGCAATTTGATAATGTGCAGAGTAGTTTTCAGCTCTGACGGAGTCGCTTGGAAAAGTTCAGCCTATGCCCAGAACAAGCCTTAAAAAGTAACGCACAATTTTCATTTTAATTCAGAGAAACAGGATTTCATTCGTACGCTAATACAAACACTAGTTTATTTAGAGGAACTATATTTCATTTGCTTGGGACTATTTTTGGACAAGCCATGCCGCTTACTCAGGCTATCCATTTGCAGGCCGGTCCTACTGCAGCTACACACAATGTAATGTCATTAAACTCCTCTGGCTCTCTCTCTCTCAATTACTTCTGTTTCTGCTGGTCTGCGCCAACGTTGACCTATTTCTCTTTACGGGCGCACGGAAACACATGCTGCTTGTCCCTCTCCATCTTAGGCTTCTGCAGCCATTTACTTTTCATTTTTTATGATCGTCGCATCCGTGCTGTTCAGTGGCCAAAGTCCCCAGGCTTGTATCCCCTAACAAGCAATAAATGTTTTTTTTTTTTTTTGTAATCGCGAGGGGAGTTTCCGAGAGCGGTGTTACGCAATTATACCGCAGAAGAAGAAACAAAAAAGCGGTACTCTTACTCAGCGTGCATGACGCACCATTCTCAACGCTTCAGCGGCGAACTAAACATACATCAAAACGACTATACAGCAGCTACGACCCCGAATGGCGGTTCGGAGGAAATTGCCTCTGACGGCCACGGCCACGCCTCCTTCTGTGGTAATGGCGTTGGCTACTCCAGTACAGGCCTCGCGGGAGCACGTGGTGCCTCACCGCGCTCTCGAAAACCGCAAAGCCGCTGCAGGCGCGTTGCGCGTCCAGCGGAACAAGCAGCTGTACAGCTCGCCCTTGCCTGGACGATGTCTCGTAACCTATCTGCTCACTACAGGAGATTAAGAAAAAAGAAAGGTCTATGGCTGACGTTACTTTTGTTCCTTTTGCATGTGGTGTTTTGCAAGCGACTGCCGGCCGAAGAACGGGAGAAAACGGCTCGAAATAAGCAGAAAGAAAGCCGACGCTCGCAGACGGGTTACGTACGCGGCTTACACCGTTAGGCCTAGTGTTGCCGACGGCGAGCGGCGGCGCGTGCCCTTTCCCGTCGGACGCCCTCGCCAGAGGTTCCATCGCAGTGTGGGCAGCAGCGGGGTTCTTTTTTACGCTCCTCTTTTTATCCGTACACGCAGCCAGGCAAGGTCGCTGCACGCACACTCGCACGCACACAAAGCCTCGCCGACTCACGCGCACGCAGGCACTTCCTGCTCCACAGGTGCGAGGCGCTGGCTGCTGCGACGGCAGCCAGCCTTGGTCGGTCGGTCGCGCTGCGCGAATAGGCGCCCTCTCGGCAGCTCGCACGCACGCTTGCTCTGCCGCGCCGCTGGCGCCGCAACGACGCAGCCGAATTCGATGCCATGGCGACGCTTCGCGTCGCGTTACTTCGACGCTGAAGAAATTCCTCGCTCTGGACTTTACCGCCATGGTCGTCTGCCGGCTTCTGGAGCAGGCACCTCTGCAGGTGAGTATTGACTCGGCGATTCGCGCGGTGCGGGCTGTTCTCTGCGCGACGCAGCGTGGCAGCGTGGTTGACACAGCGACGCGAGAGGGTGCAGCAGACGACGCGTTTCTGCGGCGACGCGCGTTTGCTTCTCGATTGAGCTTGGTCGACGGACTCCATCAGCAAACACCGCTGTTCTGCATCAAAGTCCGCCACACAAGGCACCCTTAACGCGAATGCCTGAGGATGCGTTAAGCTAGGCTGTAGTCTTGCCCGCATGAGAGTGCTGTTGCTCCACGAATGTGTAGTCGCTTTTCGCTTCTGATTAATTGTTAATCTTCTGTATAACACACAGACAGTAACTTCTTTAATTACCATCCTCCTAGCATACGGTACCTCTTTTGCTGTGTTTCACTCGAACCAAGAATGAATACGTGTAGACGACAGAGCTCAGAGCCGCAGCAGGCCGCAGTTTAACGCACCACAGCAGCGACATCTGTAGTATTGCGCGCTCAGCACGTTGGCGCCAAACGTATCCGCAAACGCCGACGCCAGTGAGCGAATATTCCTCGCCTGCTTATGTGCCCTTTGTGAAAGTAGACGCCAGAGTGACATTTTTAACGGTGCGCCATCCGTGCGACCCATGCACGGGCATCAAGGAAAGAACTCTGCGCGCGTTCCACGCATTGCGCGCACGGCTCCTCCTTGGCAGCTAAAGCGGGCACGCGGACGAGACGTTCTTATGCGCCTCTTTCTTTCTTTTTTACTTTTTCCTTTTGCGGACACGGCTTTACCTATGTCTCTTAACGTGTACTCGAAGCGGCTGGATGCCTACCGTACACTATATGGCGTCCTTGAGACGGCGGGACAGATTGCGGTTCTATATGCGATAACGCCGTTGCTTTAATGCGTACCACCGGCGGGGGCAGCCAGCGAATAAACTATAGCGTGAGGGGCAGCGTCTAAGGCTGAATCCTGGCGTACGGCTGTTGCGTTGGCGCTATACCATGGTCTGCAGAGAACGCCTACTCGGCATTGCGCGTCGGCCTCGCGCACGAATATGTATGGGCGCCTCTTAAAGAAACGTCGGCGCGATTAGGGAGCAGCGAATGGATTGCAGTTGTGCACTGCACCAAGAAGGAGCGACAGAGAGATGCACTCGAGTGAAGACTAGAGAGATCTGTCGGGCGGGTGTCGGCACGCCTATGCTAGGCGCGACTGAGCGCGAGCTCCATGCATCATATATCCGCGGTGAAGCGAAATCTATATGTTTTAGTGTTCGCAGCATCATGCGTATCGGTGCGATGGGTTGCGTGATGAAGCGAGTTCCTTAGCGCAGTCAGTGAGCCGCTGTTCTTGCTGTTTCCGTGAGTCGCGAACGGTGTAGTGATATCACTTGCACTATAGTTCTGCTATGTTGCATTTATCACAGAAGGGCGGGGGAAGAAATTGTTGCGGCAAGCGGGGCAGGAACTTCTTTAATTTTGCTACAAAACTTGATTAATTTTCAGGAGACGGTTTCATGGAGGTCTATCCGCCCAGACCATGAAGCACACTTTCAGCTATACATTTACCACCCCAAGGCCTCTGCATTGCACGCGCCCTGAGTCATCGTAACACTTGTAAAACTTCGCATCAAGATCCGGTTAGCTCGTGTGACCGTTCCTCGGGAAGCAGACGCGAGACAAATATTAGCATACCCGAAGATCTAGCGATCCGTAGATGTCCAATTAATTAATTAATTATCACTTATTTAAATAGCACGCCAATTTTTGAGACATTTGCCCTGTGGGTGTAGTTTCGCAAATGTTCGAACTAAGGCGGTCTGTTCAGCACGGAAAGACCTACTTTTCCGACATGTCAGTCGTTATTGCTCATGATTCCCCCCCCCCCCTTTTCTTTCTCCCTTTTGTAATGGAGACGTGCGCACTGCGCTTGCATTATGGCATGCACCCACATATGTCGATCGTCACGTGCCCTTCTGTGGGAGCACGCAGGTCGTGGTTATTTCGCTGGGGCGAGAGTATATTGTTTGCAGAGCGAATCCATAGCGTTTTGTCCTCACAGGTGCGTCCTGTCAGGAGCGAGCAGCCAGCCACACACGGCTTCGCTTTGTTGAAACGGAAACAAGCGGCGCACACACACACACACACACACACACACACACACACACACACACACACACACACACACACACACACACACACATATATATATATATATATATATATATATATATATAGCGGAAAAATGCAAAGAAGAAACGGCGAGAAAGAAACTACGCATGGTGACAGACAGGACAGTGTATTCGCTCGCGAAATAGAGCGCGTCACGTGGGCACCTTGACACGGAATTGTATCCGTTTTTTTCAGCTTCTAAGCGGACAAAACAAAAGGTGCGGTCGACCCAAACAGAAAACGCGTAGAGACGTGCAGTCATGGCGAACTTCGTCATGCAGTCGCTGAAGGCACCGCTGAAGGCGCGGTGGTGTCGTCCATGTGTTTATGCTAAGCGTAGAATTTCCTTTGTGGCGATATCAATTATAAGGACATTCCAGCCGCATTTCTGCCCTCGCCGTCGGCGTTGCCGTGAGGTTACGTGTAAGGTCCAAGGGCAATAAAATCGTCGTCGCGCACTGTGCGCTGTATGTGCGAGTGAAAGCATGCGAGGGTGAGCCGGCAATTGCGGCTCAATGTCGCTCACGCATGCGAGGGAAGCGGGGAGGAAGCGCGCCGTCTTCCGTCGTGCGCAAGGAACCGGTGGGAGAGGGGGGGGGGGGCGTTCTACACCGGGCCGCTGTATCTTGAAAGCCATCTGCGATGGGGCCAGAGTCCGGCCGCGCGCTGTGTTTTCGCGGCTTAGTTCGCGTTGGGGGGGGGATGCGAGACGCAGCACGAAGTTCAATTCGCTCGCTGCTGCTGCCGTGCTTCCTCGCTCCAGCGTTTGGACAACTGGTTTCCGCGGTCATCGATTGAGATGTGCTCATGTTCGCTTGTGCGCGCATGACACCATGCTTGTTAATTTAGTCAGTAAGCGAACGTTTGCAAGTGTATACGGCCGATAAAGATACTATCCTTACTTGGTATAGCTAGCTTTCCACTAATTTGTTATCGCAATCGATGTTTCGCCTTTCGGCCGTAGTTGCGACTTCCTTTAAAATACGAAGCTATTTGTGGGTATATCTTCCACAATCAAAACACCATGTTATTAAACGACCCCATAGATGAGAATGAATAAGGCTATTCCACTTGACGCGATGCCAGCACTGGAACGTCAGTGCGAGAAAGCGACACACGCAACACGGCGCTGACATCAACAGCAGCGCCATGTTGTGTCGCCTTTGTCTCGTGTCGCATTCCCTATTGCTGGCATCGCATAATGAAAAACCAACAAAGCCGAACGCAATGCGTTAGCAGCCTTTCACTGACGACGCCGGCGACTCGCGCGCGAACGTCAATCCATGAACTGCGGCTTTGCACGCGCACCTTTGGTTGTGTAGCCGCGTATGCAAGCAGCAGAAGTCAAGCCCTGGCTTTGATGTTCAGCCGTGAAAGAGACATATGTGTTGACGTTTGTCTCTGTTACACGTAAGGAACGAAGAAAGCGGCATTGCTGATAGTTTTGTGCGCTTCAACAAATCCCGGGTAGTCGGGAATGTACCGCAAATGTATTTGGCGCTCGTATTGTTTGCCCAACGCAACTTAAGTTGCCGACTAGTGGACGAAGTCGAAAGTTACTTGAGGGCTGTTTCTATTTAACCGCAAATTGTAACGTTGGCGACAAACGTTTACTTTAACGCAGTTAACTAAAAGCGATATATAAATATATCCGGGTGACAGAAGTATAACGCTGCTCCGAGCAAGAGTAAAGCATATTACCAACACTAACTAGGCATAATTTACGTTCGTATAAAAAACGTGCCGAAAAACATTGAAAGGCGTATTTATGTTAGAATGAACGGTATAATTGACACATATATTCGTTAGGTATCAAATATAGTTGATGTATTACAAGCGGCTTCGCCGTAAAACAAAAGCAAGAGAAAACTGCCCCCGCCCCCCGCCCTTTCCTCGGACCGCTTAAAATAGTTATTTCTGACACAAGCCAACAATATAAAGTAAACGTAGTTCTATACTTGCGCTATCGCGCCCCCGGTTCCCCCTTTTCCTTAAAGCCACAACACAAACTGGGCCATGTCTGAATACAATTTGAAGTGCCCTAATTAAAAATTTTAAGCATAATACATTTATTTAAAAAAGTAGTAAAGAACACTGCTTACGCACATAGAGCCTCTTCTTTGTTTGTTTGTCTCTTTTTTCTTCCTTTCTTTCCTTAACTCTTTCAAGCACAAAAGTTCACGTCTGTATTAAAGAAATTATTATTGTTGAAAGAAATTGGTACAGAGACTTGAAATGTTAAAGAACACCACTGCAATAAAAGCTTAAAGTTATTTATACAATCTTGAGTGGTCAACACATGTGACGACCGTGCTAGAACGGGTAAAACAAAAAAGAGAAAGCCCATGGGGAAATCGCAAAGCATGCGTCATTGATCATTGAACGTCCCATTGAACGTACGCCCCGAAGCAGGGCTGGGGACACGCCGTAATGGAGGGTTGCGGATTAATACTGACCACCTGTGGATCTCTAATGTTCACCTAAATTTAGGTACACAATAGATTTTGTATTCCGTCCCCGTTGAAAAGACAACGACGCTTTAGGAAATTTCATGAACCGTTTCTCGCACGTGCTGTCGCAGGCACTGTGAACCCTATACCGGAAAGCGTGTTTCGTAATCTGGGGCCCTATAACGTAAAACTATTCCAATATGTTTCTGTTCCAATCTCCTGACGTCGAATTTGCGTAACCACCGACGCCAGCACCGGGCGGTCACCCGCAGGGTTGTCTGAACAGACCAATCAAACGCTCTCCTCGTTCATAGGAGGTCACTTTTGTTTGCTTGAAAAACGAATAACATTGCCTACGCTGAGCGGCTTGTCGTATCTGATTGGTTGACAAGATGCGAGGAGAACGCTCAAGTGGAGAGGGATTCGATGGGGCAGAGCCAGTGCACTGAGAATCGATAACCGGATGAAGAGGGTGGTGCCGGCGTCTGCGATTGGTCGGCTTTCCCTTACCTAGCTTGTGATTGCTGGTCGAAAATCACGGCGGCATGCAAAGGAAGCTTAAGAATGACACCAAAACTGACCCTCGGCAAAGAAGAGTTGGCAGAATGAGGTGGTAAACGTGCCGAAAGGGCTCGAAAACGTTACACGGCCACTCAAGCAGCTTTATTATACGCAAATACACCCATGCTCTCAGGCAGGTGCGAGTAGCCAGCGTCTCAGCGATCGGCGGCAGCCATCTTTTATTACTTTCGGAACGGGGCAGCCTGCGGCTATTCCGAAGAAAATTCAGTTTTGTTTGGCATAATAATGCATCTTTATCTCGTGCACGTCACTTTGACGCGGTGAGTTTGTGCGGTTTTGTGACGTCGCGTGACAGGCAGGTGAAGTGGGTGCAGCCCGAAAACGTTTTACCAATAGCCGAGGGCTAATGGCGAAAAGGGGTCGAATCAGAAATGACTGTTTTCTTTTTTCTGTCAAATCATGCATAATAAGTGTGTACACATCATATCAGATGGGGAGGTATCGCGGTTTTCGTGACGTCGCGTGACAGACAGGTGAAGTGGGCGTGGTCGAAAAAAGTTTTTGACCAATCGTGGAGGGCTGATAGCAGTATTGGAATAGAAAAGTTTGGAATAGTTTTACGTTATAGCGCCCCTGTATCCGGCACCACCAGTGGCCACAGCGTCATCTAGCATCAGGAAGCAAAACCTGCCCATTTATGAACACCAACGTTGTCAAATGCCGCTTTCCGTTCGTGGCTGTAATGTGTCACACTTTCACACTTTGCTTTGTGCAGAAAAAAAGATACAGTGGTGAGAACCCGCACAGGCTTTTGTCCATTTTCTGTTCTGTTGTTGATTCGGATATAGCGCACCTACATTTCGTTGTTTTTCTATGAAAACTTACTGTTCCATGTACGCGCAAATGTCCCTCCAATGCGCGTTGTACCGCTTGCGTCATGTTCGGTGGTGCTCTGAGCTGTGTAAGGGCAAGCAATAAATGCGAGTTCTGGCGACAGTGATTGGGCATGTTTGGAGAGCATTTTGTCCGGACAAGAAAAAATACGTGCGTTTTGGTAACAGCAATGTGCGCTTCGAATTCACTTACATTGAATCGTCGGGTATCTGAGAAAAGGCGCCTTTGACAGTAGTAATGTTAGTAAAATCGATGTTGCAGATTTTGCTACCGAAACCAAGATACAACAGACTGTCGCGGTATATCGGCGATGGATAGTTTTTCTTACTTTGTAAATCTACTCACTGCGTCTGTTATGATCATCATTTTGAGCACAATTATCATTTCAAATAAGAAGAGTAGAAGGCGCCACCTACAGGCACCAGCGTCTTCTTGAATGCAATTAATATAGCAACCAATCAATAATTTTTAACGTGCCCTGGAACAACACTGATGTATGATTACATGAATAATAATACTAATAATAATAATACTAATAATAATAATAATAATAATAATAATAATAATAATAATAATAATAATAATAATAATAATAATAATAATAATAAATAGACCGCTGAAGCAAATACATATATGTATCCTGTAATCTCCTGTCCGTGGTTACTGTCGGCTGTAACATTCTGCCTGCCTCACCCGAACTTGCGTAATCCCAGCATTTTCTACGTGAATTGGGCTTGCACCTCTAGCGCTATAACACGTCTTGTAACACAACAAAATACCTTGCGTTATCATCTCGATATTTTCAGCTCTCGTATTTATTCTTTATCTGACTTAATTCTGCCTTTGATATAATTTAATTTTTTTGTTGCATCTTGAACCACTGTTCTTTCAGGATGTGTGTTTTGCTTTTCTGTTTTCTGCTCTTAGCGTAAATAAATGAAATGAAACGAAAATAAATGAAATGTCATGCCGCACGCATTACAAAAGACTATCCGTGGAGCGTCGCGGTGACTAGCACTATTTGGCTTAGCCCTGTAGTACAACATACGTGTATTAGTGGTACCCGAATTCGTTATAACCGTATTTCGCTGCATAGAGAGGGCATCGCTCCGACGTATCTCAGTTGCGCGTTCGCGTCGGCGACAAAGGGCGAGTTGAATACAGCAAACGTCGTCTGTATAGAGCCTCAAACGCGAATCGGCAACGGCTTTTCGCACGCAGCAGCTGTGTAACTCGTTATAACCGTATTTCGCTGCATAAAGAGGGCATCGCTCCGACGTATCTCAGTTGCGCGTTCGCGTCGGCGACAAATGGCGAGTTCAATACAGCAAACGTCGTCTGTATAGAGCCTCAAACGCGAATCGGCAACGGCTTTTCGCACGCAGCAGCTGTGTAACTCGTTATAACCGTATTTCGCTGCATAAAGAGGGCATCGCTCCGACGTATCTCAGTTGCGCGTTCGCGTCGGCGACAAATGGCGAGTTCAATACAGCAAACGTCGTCTGTATAGAGCCTCAAACGCGAATCGGCAACGGCTTTTCGCACGCAGCAGCTGTGTAACTCGTTATAACCGTATTTCGCTGCATAAAGAGGGCATCGCTCCGACGTATCTCAGTTGCGCGTTCGCGTCGGCGACAAATGGCGAGTTCAATACAGCAAACGTCGTCTGTATAGAGCCTCAAACGCGAATCGGCAACGGCTTTTCGCACGCAGCAGCTGTGTAACTCGTTATAACCGTATTTCGCTGCATAAAGAGGGCATCGCTCCGACGTATCTCAGTTGCGCGTTCGCGTCGGCGACAAATGGCGAGTTCAGTACAGCAAACGTCGTCTGTATAGAGCCTCAAACGCGAATCTGCAACGGCTTTTCGCACGCAGCAGCTGTGTAACGGGACGTAAATCGTCACAGCTTTATAGGGCTGTACCACGTGATGTCACACGGCGCGCACGCAGGCTCAGGTGCCAGAACAGCCGCAACGGGGGAGTGCGCGCAGTGCTTGCTCAGCCTGTTACGTGCAAACAGGATGTGTGTCGTAAGTGCAGTCGAGCAATAACTTCTTCGCGTCCTGATGATCAAGCAGCTTTTTTTTGTTTTGTTTTGATTTTTGATCTGTTTGCTTTTTGAATGCACTCTTTACTGTAAAGTAGAAATGCGCGAAAATTGTTCAGTGAATGTACTAATATAGTTGTAACAGGAAGCAATTGGCGTTGACGCGTTATGATGAACGGAACACATCGATTCACGTGCACCGCTCTCCGCATAAAGAAAAAGAAAAGAGAAAAAAAGTACGAATATTTTTTTACCTCTTTCTATCACAGTTAGTGGAAGCACCGCTTCCTTGCAAGAATATGTGCTATTTCAGTTAAAATGTACGTGATCTCCTGCTTTTTCTCCCTGTTTCGTGAAGCATAATGCAGTGTACTTTGTACCCGAGCCATATGCACTTTAGCAAACAGATTTTCAGTATTTCAGTGTTTGTATGTAGGCGGTAATAATCAGTTGGAAGGTACCATAACGAGCAAATACGGCAAATCAGTTCAGCGAAAGGCCGCAAGGTGGAGGAAACGTCAGGAAAGGGGAAATCTGTCATCCACCGGACTGTAGCGCGAAGCATCCGGCCCAGGAAGAATGATCTTTTTCCAACCGCGAAGCACTACTTCATAGAAATGCGTGTGGCTTTCCTTTGTAGCTTCGTGCTACAGTCGGCTGGACGACACTTTTCTCATTTGACTACGTACAAAGCGATAAGCTGAGTGAGCACTGCAGCTCGTACTGATGACACTCATTGCACTAGGCTGTAAAAATGCAGCGCAGCTTCGGTGAAAAGCTCGCAGGGCATCGCGTCATCGAACTCACAAATTTCATCGTCATTCAAGCAGCGTACCTTCAAATTTAAGGGTGGTCTCCGGAGGGTCTTCGCGCGCTTGGCAAGCAAATTGCATACGCCAGTTCTGAGGTATACTTGAATGGGTTCCTTGAATTAGGTTGGGGTTGGGGTGGGGTGTGGGGGTGCGGGGTGAAGTGAGGAATTCAAGAATTGAATTCGTGAATTTAGCGATGACAGAGCTCGAACTGAGCTGTGTAGTGGGACGCGCCATTCTTGTGTGTCCAGAGCTCCTGCCCCAACCGCTAAAGACTACAAAGTGTAGAAAACGTTTGGATAGCTGCTCGGTCAGACGTTATATATCGCTAGAAGTTTTCGTCGCGGCATCGTTGTCCATATTGTAGATATTCTTATCTTTAGAAGACATAGTTTCAGTTACATGCAAGTATTCATCCGTCATTTTCAAACAAACAGAAGAAGAATTGTGCGTGCATAAACTGGCGCAGTGCTTGTAGACCGGCTGTTATTAGCGTTAAATATTTCAAATGCGGCTAGATGCTAGCAAGAAAACGCGAGCGTGTCAGATATCATGGATATACTGCGTGTATAGCTACTCGCTTTTTTTGTGGCAGCGGAATCAACCTCCAGTGCCTCGTCTATGCTCTGCGCTTCACATGCGAATGCCGTGAACATGCGCTTTAAAGTTCAATACCGCATGTCAGGTCGCAGACCGAACAATCGCTCGCAGAAGGTGAGTCAGTGGCATTGACGGTCCGCTGCTGAGCGCGATGTCATGGATTCGATTTCGGACCACATACCGGTGAGGGGGCGAAATGCGAAAGAAGAAGAAAGAAAAGAAGTTGTCGTGTATTGAGCCTTCGATGCGCGTTAAGGAACGAACACGCGCGTCAGTCAACCAGGACGTTGGGAAAACGTGGACGTAGGAGAAGAGAAACGTCCTCGCAAATCCGCAGTAATACTCGGGTTGAACTTGGAAGCATCGCAAAGGCTGCGTTTCCATCGAGTTAAAGCGTGTCCTGGATGCGCGACGTCACGCAAGCAGTTATGATTCATGCAGGCGACCCAAATGTGACACGATGTCGCGAGGAGTCGACGGAGCGTTTAGCACCCTCTCCGCTAAGCGCAACGAAAGCCCTCTGACGCTTGCTCGACCGCGACGTGGACTTGTAGAACTTCTTGCGTCACCACCTCGCTCCTAAAGTCTCGGCGGTCTGATAGAGGATCTGGATCAAGCCCACGGCCGTCTACAAGGTGGCTCTAATTATACTAGGACGGGCCTTGCAGCGCTTCGCTGACACAATTTTTCGCGTGGTGAACGCGACCCCGTCGAATGTGTCTTCGAGCGGAGTCCTTGTTTGCTCCAGTTTCGGCTGCGCGGATCGGTATACAGAGAGTGGAGTGTATGGAAGCCAAGGGCACCGTCGTCGAGCTTGCTTGTTTTTTTCATAGGAATCCAAAGAAATTGGCATCTTACAGGGACGCGTATGTTCCTGGTCGCATAATATCACAAAGACAGGAATAACTACCATGTGGTGCGACTGTAAGAAAGACCCTCTCGAAAGCATACGTGCTTATACAAGCGTAGCGCGAGATCGATCTCTTCGACACATATGCGATAGAGAGAGCGAACAGTTATTGACGGTAAGACTAGTCCGGGCCGCCCCTTGTATAGGAGATTACATATAGGGCCTCATGTCGCGGAAGGGTCAAGTAATAATGGGCCCTGAATGTTGCGCCCGTGTGAGAGACAAGGGCAGCAAAAGTTGCACAAGTCATCACAATTGCTGTAGATACTGCGTGACGTGCAGTGGGTATCATCAAGGTGTTATTTCTAATAATTTAAAAGCCACTCAAGCTTCTCTTTATAATAAATCCGTTGTCATCCTGCATGGAATGTCTCTTAGTGACCGGCGATATAATTATAATGCTGTAAACTTCCCCTAAGCGGAGCTTGTTGCCTTGTCCCATTTCTATGAAACGCGTGAGAGGAGATACAGTGTTGCCTACTGGTGGCCACGCGGTCACAGATTTTCTCTCTCTCTCTCTTCTTCTTCTTTTTTTTTTCTGCTTGACGCCGAAAGCAAATAACGCAGGTTGCATTTTCCTGTGCTGAAGAAGGAGCAAGCAGTGGACCCATCTGCTTGAGACGGAGAGTGAACGAAAGCAATTACAAAAGCCATTGCTGCTCGTGCAGCCTGTGCCATTTCACCGATTACACATAGCGGCGCGGACTGCTAACGGGTTTCTGTTGGCTGCAATATGCATGACCCACAGTGTTGCCACTTTCCTAAGCGCTCCACAGTTGTACCCGACCGGTCCGAGATAATATATCATCTCTCAGTAACGTTTTGCGAGTCACCAGCTGAATGTCTTCCAACGCTAACGCTTATAGTAATGATCTCGCTCTAACATTTGGTAACCGCGGGCAGACTGATATAATATTTTTAGATCTATCAAAGGCCTTCGACCGGGTATCACATCGTAAACTCCTGAACAAACTACAACACACTCTCGTATTTGGCAGTATAGTAAACTAAATAAGAGCTTATGTTTCATGCCTACAGCTATTCGTTGAAATCGAACGTCAGCAATGTGATTGGGTATATAGAGGTGTCATCCGGAGTACCACAAGGGACAGTCCTAGCACCAATTCCCTTTTTACTATACGTCAGTGACATGGCAAATAGCATGAAATCAACGGTGCGTATGTTTGCAGACGACTTGATTATATATAGGGAGATTAGGAACCATAATGATCAAGTAACGCTAAATTACGAACTTTCGCAAGCAGCAAATTGGTGTCAGGCATAGCAAATAAAGATTAATTTAAATAAGGCTGTTTTTTATGAAAATAAGCCGAACGAAAGACCCCCTAGAATTTACCTATACATGGTCGGGTAGCAGAAATTGAAAATCGTCCACGATTGTAAATATTTGTGCATTATTCTATCATCTCATTTTAAATGGCACAAACATGTGTCACACATATCTTACAAAGCATTTTCAGCACTTTGTTCGCTTAAACGCGCTTTAATATATGCCTCGCCTGACACTGATTAAAGCACTGGCATGATGGTATAACAAGAGAGAGAAGTAAACTTTATTGGAGGCGTAAATTAGTAGTTGAGACCCTGGCAGAGAAGCTAGCGTGGATGCCATGTGGCCGGGTCGCCAGCACTTTGCCAGCATGACTTGGCATTCTGGGTCATCCGTCTTGATCGCACACTCCCAGGCCTCGATCGTCGGGGATCGCCGAAGAATCTTCCTAGGCGGGAGGTTGGATGGGCACCCTCAAAGTGTGTTATCTTGGTCTGCGGGTAGTGCTTCGCAGTGCCTGCAGTTAGGCTTGAACTCTTGCGTGGAAATTTCAGCCAACATTTTGGGGCTTAGCACGGATCGAGTCTTTACCCGCCGTAGACTCGTGGCCTGCTCCCGGGAGAGAACCGTGCTCGGGAACAGATACGCTCTGCGCGAATCCTTGTAGAATTGCGCGAGTTCGTGATAGGTGAGGATGGGTTCAAGCCGGCCATCCGGGTCGAGCGATCCCACCTCTCGGTCATCTGCTGCTCGGGCGGCTAGGTGAGCTGCTTCGTTACCCGGGATACCTGCATGAACTGGCACCCACATTAGGTGGATATTGTCCTAGGGTGTGAGAAGTCTGCTTGCAATGGGGCCGATTGCCCCAATACAGTGACTTCTTATGGACGATTTAGAGTCTGACACAACGAATTTAGCATCGAGTAAGGACGCGCCCATGGCAATTGTGGCCTCTTCCGTTTCCACAGTGTAGGACGTGTTGACCGTGGCGGAGCGAATGGTCCGACCGCTGCCATTAACGGCAGCCATTGTGCAACGGCCATTGCCCGTGCAAGGCATGATTTAACAAGAAGCATGGAGAGGTTAGCCTGAACGCGCATGCTATACTCCTACTATGCAGGTGAAGAAGTTTCGGTTTCGTTCACAATGCGAAACAGTGATGCGATAGTTGGCACAAAGCTATTTGCCTAAGTCTTGCACTGTTTCTTGTAGTATCGGTTGGAGTGAACATCCCCCGATGTGCACTAATACCTCCTTCTAAACAGAAGAAGAAGAAAACCTATAACTTTAATTTCGAATCATCCTCGTTTGTTCAGGTGGCGCTCACCGGTGGTGAAGATGTGTAGAGACACGACGTTTTCTTCCACCTCGTTCCTATAACTCTCCATTGGCTTATTACAGCTGGCTTCGTTTGAATTCTTTCCCGTGGGTGCTGGTTTATGGATAAGCTGCAGAGCGTGCCGTCAGCCAATCATTCTTGCAACAGTGGCAAGTGCTCAAGAAGCCAGATACAGTATTCTCTGCTGTAGCATCTTCTGTATCATCGGTGGAGTGCCTGAGAGCGAAAAATAAAAGTGGCTGAGAGGTAGAATTTTGTATTGGAAAATTGTTCGTCCATAGTTCAAATTCTCGTGAAAGACTGCGGCTTTTTTTTTTTTCGTTATACACTTATCGCAAAGCACTTTGGGATTAAAGCGATAGACACCGGTGTACATCAAAACCACCAGGCGAGTCAGCCCATAACAACTCTACTGTTGTAAAACTGGTGAAATATGACGCAGACACAGGCTCCGTGAACACAGATACTCGGAACTGATTACAACATCTCACCGACTCCTGTGGCGGCACGTCACAAATGATTTCGTGGCGCAACTCGCAGGCAGAGGTTGTCCACGTACCAAGCATACCCTGTATATCGCTTGGGGCACGAATAACGAGACACCTTTATTGTAACCCGTCTAGCGGTACCTGTGACCTGTGTCGCGGTTATGTGCAGAGATCACATGCTGCATAACCTCGGGAACACATCACGCAGGGCACAGTGTGTCTAGGCCGATAGCTGAACACCTACGAGCAGCAGCATTGCAATCTACAATTTACTTTCCCCCGGACCCCTACACCGCCGCTACAGAAGATAGTGCGACAGAGGAAAGATGTGACAATAAGCGGAGTTAAAGGGTGAGTTTCTAATATCAGTAACTGATGAAGCGTCGATAGATTACATTATCAAGCAGTGACAACTGATTTCGTAATTGCAATAATTAATATCCGATAGGGGCGTACGATATCTGAAAGACGACGTAGTGGGTGTTCCTTACCCTATGTATTTGTTTGTGTATCTCAACTTAAGAATTTGTTTATTTGAATTCTTGAATTCCGGGCGCAATAATGCGGTCTCCGAAGCCGGAGCACATTCCGACGCCGTGCGCTCCGCAGCAGAACGTCATATCCGCTGCGCCGCTGATGAGCGCAGAGGCCAGAATTGGCTCTGTCATACCATTCCTTCTCCTGGTTAAACGTGCACATGGTTTTAAACATAACTACAGGTTCTGCAATATGAAAACCAGCGTTGTGTTTCCCCTTGTTGTCTACTCATGTCTTAGCCTCAATTAATCACATATTAATTAAGTTAACGTTTATTAAACTAGGTAACATCTTATTGCGCTTACAACATTGATATCGTTTCCCTGGCATCGCCAATAACCCGCGAGGTCGTAACGCAAGCATTTGAACCTGTGGGTGAAATTAATTTCTACATTCAACTTTCTTTTTAGCATTTCTTCAGTACAGAGAGCGAGAGAGAGAGAAATGAGATGTGAAAGGTGGGTAGGCTAACCGAAAGAAATGCTGAGCTACGAAGGGCAAGAACCGCCTATTATGAAAAACATTTTTTTCCCCAATATTCCGAATAAGCACTCTGCTGCACCACGGAATACAGTAAACAGCGTTCTAGGGCGTCGGAAAGATTATACATTACCTGAGCAAAGAGCTCAAGATGGCAAGACCTATATCGGCCAGCTGGGCTTTTGCGGACTTGTTTAATAAACATTTCGCTGGAAGCATTGCGCCTGCTAGTAGTTCACGAGGACTAAACTGGCGCTTGCGCTGGAAGTGTGCTCCTTGACCCAACAGATGAAGCTGAAGTATACAGGACATTTATGTCCAACACTTATGGCGCCACCTTCAGGCCCACACCTATCTTACTCCTGCACGTCTTGCCCTCTTCCACCCCGGGACGCACTCGTCGGCTTGCCGCTTATGTGACGGCTCCCGCGCCGATTACGCTCACGTCCTATTCTCCTGCCCGGCACACTTGCCCCCTGCCTCTTGGCCCTTAAGCAATCCGCAGCAGTGGGAGGCTGCTTTGTCCAGCACCGAGCCGGATATCCAACTCCGGCTGGTGAACTGGGCGGAGGACGTCGCGACTAGGCATGGCCTGGACGCCACAACCCGCAGCCTGAAGGCCGCCCACAACGCTGCTTTTTAATTTGTTTTTACGTTTGGCCTTCTCATCAATAAAAGTTTTTCACCACCACCACCAGACATCGCTAACTTCCAAATTAGACCAATCAAATACGTACTCATGTAGCGCATTTACTTGCGTATATGTTGTCCATAGGATCCGGAGAACTTCCGAGTGATATGAAAAATTCTAGGTGCTCAGTTATACAAGATTGGAAGTGAAATAAACTGAAAAAAATTATCGATCGATATCTATCATACCCATATTTGCAAAAGGGTTTGAAAAAATATTGCGTTATAGGTTTCATAGTTATTTTGATAAGAACGAAGTATTTTCAGCTTCACAGTACGAATTTAGAAAAGGAAGATAAACTGAATCAACATTATTAGAACTAAAAATATGTGTGTTGAAAAATGTGAAAAATAAACTGTTAAACCTTGCTTTATTTATTGAGTTTAGCAAAGCCTTTGGTTCGCTTGACCAAAAAATTTTAACGCATAAGATGTAAGCCCATGGTGTTCGTGGGAAAACACTTTAACTTATCAAATCATATCTATAACAAATAGAAGCCAATGTGTTTGTATTAGAAAACACAAACCATCCTTATTGCCTGTAATTACAGCTGATAGCCCAAGCAAGCGTGTTGAGACCTCTCTCTGTCAATTCTTACATAAGTATCATAGTCGGTATTGATAGCAGAGTAAAATTTATTATCTGCGCTGATGCTTGCAGCATGCTAATATCTGGTACTGATGGCAATGTATTAGCAACTGAATGTAATGAAATATCAGACAAGCTTTATCGTCGGTCCTCATCAAACCTACTTAAATTTAATCCTGCAAAAACAAAGGCATTGGTATTTCGTGCAAAAAAAAAAAAAATTGTGAAAACAGAGCAGGGTATAAAGTGCGCTCATGACGAAATACAGGGCATTTCACTTCAAGTGGAGCCAAGCTTTAAAAATATGCAAACGCCACGTAGCTGGACCGAACCAAAGTAATGCTGTTTGCCGTCGCTTGGAGATACTCAGATTATTTTTTTAATTTTTTTTCATTCTGTCTGATTAGATAATTAGTCTTAATTAACGAACTTCTCGATTATTATAATTAGATGAAAAGTGCCAATTAGAGAATTGTAGAGCAACATGAGAAACTCCGGATACAGCTTTCCGTTGCTCAATACGTGCTACATAAAAGTTTTTCCGAGCGTGAAAGAAGCCCGCGAATACACGCAATGTGCCTCGAGCGGCCAATGTGCGTGCATTCGCGGGCGTTGTATTGGAATACGACCTCCCCTCAATATTGAATATTTATAAAAACATCTGCAAGTTAACAAAATTTCAGCTACGACGTCATTTTGTACTAAATGACAGGTTGCGTTTCTTTTCTTTTTTTTTTGTAAATGTTTACAATGTTACGTTTTTTTTATAATGACTGTACATGTCGCCAGATTCGTTCTTCAAATTTTTGAAATGATTATTTGTGCTTCCTGTCTTGTATTTAAAAACTTTTGAAGACCTTCACGCTGCTCTTTTTGTATTGTGATTCGCTTTGTTCTTGCACCAATTATTTTTGTATCTTACATACCATTTCGCTGTGTCTGCCTTGTTGTGGTTACTATGGTCCCTGTCGAGCTGTTCACACAGCTTCTAGCTAAGGTAACTAGCCAGAACTATCTAGTAAATTAAGTGACTTGAAGAATTGAACAAACATCCAGTTTGCTACACTGCACAGGGGAAAAGGTAAAGGGAGACAGAGAGAAGAAAAAGAACACGACAAATTAGAGAGAAAGGGAAAGAATGCCAGGGAAAGTGCAAAAAGCTGTCAAGGTGCAGCTCGACGAAGTGTTTGGCTCATCTTTTTGGAAAAACAAAGATATACAGATAAAAGTACAGCTGAACGACAAATTCTTTTTAAAACTTCAATCAGACACACAATAGAAGCAGCACACATCATTAGGACTGCTCCAGACAGAGGCAAACAAACGCTGGGCGACTGGCCAGAAAAACACCAAGACAAAAATAACAGAACACTTAAATGGAAAGTAGCACAAAGGCATGAATATATATATGTACGCAGACTAAAAGGCACAGGAACTGACAAGTATATACCTTGTGATTACACACATCAGCAGTATAACATGTATTATTATTTGGAATGGCAATGGAAGTCCGCACAGCGTATATATGTATATATTATTGTTGTATATACTTATTATTTTCACATTTATTACCGCAGTCTTCGTTTACATTTATGTGTTTCTTAGCAAGAGCGTTTTGTTTTTCTTGTATAGCTACGGCACTGTAGTCCATGTCACTGCTTACGTATGTCGTCTTTACTATTTATTGCTTTGTATCACATAAAAAGTTTGCTAAAATTCATCAGTTCATCAGTGCTGTATTAATTTGATACTAGTTGAAGATTTCGTGTCGCGAATTTTAAGTGCAATCCGTGCCGGGACAGCTGCTGTCTGTGAATCTGATCAGCGAACGTATGTGAAGCTCGCGAGTTCTTCGCGAATTCATTCCTATCACATCGTTGATACGCGGCGGCGGACAGCTCGAAACAGAAGGTCGGATCGAGAGTAACGTTGTCGACGTGTAAAAGTTGGGTGGCTCTTTTCTAATGTGTCTGACCGACCATGCCCAAGTCACACTTTGCTAATGTTATCGGGTGCCTGTACTGCGCTGTCAAATTCGGAGCAACCACGCCATGAAGGTGCACCTAAAATGTTGAAGATACTATGAAAGACAACTCACCTACATGGATACGTTGGAGAATTCAACCAAAAAACCGTAGCTACGCATCGCGTACGAAACCTTATAAAAGAAATATAGTGTGGCACCATATGCCACATACCTGATAATTTCATATGGTCATATGAGAACACATGTGAAATATATATGTCCATATGACAATATTGAATATGCGCCATATGAGTCATGTGAGATATTTTTGTAGGAAAAAAACGCTGTTCGAATGTCTTGCATGAAGGTGACCGAGTTTCTTTTTTTTTCTTTTTTTAAAATATTTTACATGCGAGTGGCATATGGGGTCAAACGTTAGAACACACGGAGTTTTGGGACATGAGGCCCAATAGAGGGGGGGGGGGGGGGACAGGCAGGTGAAGCAGAGGAGTACTGTGATTTTACCTATCCAACTGCGCTCGATCCACATGCTTTCCAGGCATCGAGCAACTGAAGAGAGAAAGGGATAGGAAGACACTCTTGGAAATAAACAACGCTAGATCCAGTGACATCGGTGACGATGAAACATATCTAGATGTACATTTTTATTGGGTTGGTACATTAAAAAAAGAAGAAAGAAAAAATGGTAAATAGTAATGAATATGGAGCCGTACGTGCCACCTTGATTACAAATGAAACGAAACATTAAAGAATAAAGGTAATGAAATGTATTGAAGATTGATACAGTGTAAGCATCATAGATAACTGGTTCTATAGCATTTGTAGAAACTAATTTGACTGCATTTACGCGAAGTACTCCGCTATTTCTAAAACCGTGTGAATACCTTGTTGGAGCGCGAAAGAATCCGAGGTGGTCCAAATTAATCCGGAGGCCCTCACGGCGTACCTCATAATCAGATCGTGGTTATGGCACGTAAAACTCGAGAATTTAATTATTTAATTTATTAGAGCGCGAAAGGGCTGCGAGGAATTGTCAGGTCATGCTTGTTTACGTCTGTCTACAGATTCGTGCTCGGCATGTGCATGCCACGGAGGTAGTGTTTTCAAGGTCGTGTTGAATCATTGGCCTGACTAAGCGTTAGGAAACTTGGGTTGCGGGTGGTTAATTGGTCATTTAAGTTACACGGACCGCAAACAACAGGTTCGCGAGCCGTGCGTTTGTAGCCGCTGCCCCGTAGGACACACCTCACTCACGGCAGGAAGTCCACAAACGACGTTGTGAGAAATGGGAGTAAGCTCGTTGGGCCTTTGGTTTGCTTTGACCTCAGCGTTTTGCGACACGATGATAAAAAGTTTTACAGCCCGGTGATTTCTACCTATTGACATGGCTAAGCGAAAAGGAGCAGTCGGCGTCGCTCTTGGTCGTCCTCACAATTTGCGAAAGACAAGTTTAATAATAGGTAGGAAACACCGTGGAATCGTTTGTGTGGCAGCAGAATCTCAAGCACTCGTACTTTGTAGATATATCACGCTATGCCACGCCCGTTTCCCTCAGCACAAACAAGCGGCGTGCATCGCCACCGGCGTCGGTGAAACGGCATTAAAGCTCCGCGGGTATGCAGCAGCAGTAGCGTACAGATGTATGCCTGCGCGAAACAATGAGAGCTAAGCCATGCGCCGCGTGTCTACGGGGACACGAGCGAGGAGCGAGGACGACCGAAATGGAAACGCGGGAGTGCGCATTGCATGCACTCAGTCGCCGGATACGTTCGCATCACACGCTCGGCGGGACGCCGTTCCGCGTTTGCGCCACACGGTTACCGCAATTTCGTCCCTGGCGGGTTCCAGCTGGAGCATGGCGCGCGTAACGCATTGTGTGACTGGCTGCACTGCATGCACGAGTTGGAGGACGAGGCTTCGAGGGAATTTGCTCGGCGCCTGCCATGTATCTTTTGAGCCCCCGCCGTGTAAACGAGGCGACGTATAGACAGCCCGATTAGCGCTTATCTGGTAGCCATGGATACATGCGCGAGTGGTCTTTGCTCTTCACTCCTCGAGCCAACAATACGTGTTCTCTCTCACCCTTCCTCGTATTCCTCCAGGACGCGTTGCGATCGTGGCCCAGATAAGCCGGCCCGCTCTTGTGACCGCCTGCTGACAACACCCGGCGTTCTCAAGGCAAGAACTCTTTTATTTCCCTGTGCCCAACTTTTCCAGAAAACGGCAACCACTCCTTGCTTTCCGCGGACTAAAGAGCCCTGGCCGTACGTAGCGTAAATCGCGCTGTTCGAGTGAGCCTTCCTCACGCGTCGAACGGATCGATCTAACCACATTTTCGCTTTGCCAACACTTCGCACCTATAGCTCGCGACGCAGTACGTTCAACTTTCATGACTCCAGCGTCCGCCCAACGCCGGCATCGATACTAAACTGAGGACAAGGAGGCCGGTGTGCGCGACGTTTAATCGAGGCGGTTGAAGGAGTGCCTTGTCATTTGTCGCGAAGATCGGGGGGGCGCGAGAGCCCCCCGCATGTACGGAAATTGCATTGCCGTTCGCAACCTCTTGGGAAGTCTGTCGGCGACAATCGCGGTGTTTTTATGTCTAGCTGACCTTTTTTTTTTCAGTCGTTCTTTCTTTTTTTCTCTTTTTGGCGTCGCATAAACACTACGTTAACATAGAAAAACTGAAATTATAGTACAATATACATGCGATATACAGCAAATGCGGCATGGGAGGCGACGTGTTTGTCGTCGACAACTTCCTGACAGAAATTTTAGCTCTGCCCACGCGAGTGCTTGTCGCACCAGGCGTGGGCCAGATTAAGAAAATAATTCTGAAAGTTGGCCTACGTACATTGTTCTCTCGTGTATACATAAAGGATTGACTAAAGAGAAATTGTTTTGCTGTTATTAGGCTCAATTTAGAATTTATGAAACTTATTTTGGACGTTCAGAGTCCAATTGTTGCTAGTATACATACAGTTTTCTTATATGATGATCAAGATATCTCGTCAACGTAAATATGACCAAAACACTTCCTCGTAGATAAAGAAACTGCTAACGGTTTGTTATTTAGCCTAGTTTCGTCGTATTTCCATTTCCGTTAAATGCTTTTAAACGGTTTGCCGGTTTATTCGGTTACTACGGAAAATAACCTTTTAAAAAGTAGACAAATGCTGAGTTTAGTTAGGGGACGTGTACTGGCAAGCCACAAGAAGAGTTGGATTTTTCCTACGGCGAGGAGAAAAGTGGTAGGTCAGCGTAGTGAATATGTCAAGGCTGTCGCGATCAGATCGACCAGCCTTTATCGAAACCCGTACTCACCTTCTCAGCTGTGGTTTTACTTTGCTTACTTGTTTCTTATTGGCATCGGGATTACGGTTCCATTTTGTTGTGTTTCAGGGGCACAGCAGCATACGGGTAGACAAAACTGTGTTTATTGCATGACCACTTCATTGAGGTTAGAAGTTGCTTCTCACTGGCGTGGTCATTTCAATTTTAGCCATCTTCAATTTTCTTGCAGGACTCTAGGAGCCGAAAGCGAAGGCTTCCAAGCGCCGGCATGGCTCGCCATTACCTAGTCGCTTCAATCGTCGCCCTCGTGGCGTCGTCTTGCCAAGCCAACACTAACGTGCTGCGCGCCAGCTGTTTGTGGAACGAGTCCCAGGAAAAGGAGAGTTCCGTGCAGGTGGACTGCTCGCGAAAGGGCTTCACCATCGTTCCCGCGGGCAGCTACTGGCCGCCAAACATCTACAAGATGGATCTGAGCCACAACTTCATCAACCACCTCACAAACCTGGAACCGTCAAACGTCTCGGTGCTGGACCTGCACGACAATCGCATCGCCATCGTAGAGCCGGGTGTGTTTTCCGCTTTCCCGCAACTTCAGTTCTTGGACTTGAGCAAGAATTCGCTCGCAAGTCTTCACGCGGACGTCTTCGTAAACATGACGAACCTGCGAGCTTTGAACCTTAGCGGGAACAAACTAATGCACCCGCCTACTGAACTATTCAGGCCGTTGGTGTCCGTGGAGCAACTGAACCTGAACAATAACCCGCTGCGGTACCTGGAGATCGGGCTGTTCAAGCTGCCCAACCTTGAGCGTCTAGAACTGTCGAACATCGACGCTCACTCGCTACCTGACGGCATCTTTCACGCAACGCCGCGCCTCGTTTATTTGGACCTGTCCGGAAACTCGTTTGAGAAGGTGCCTTCCAGTGCTTTGCGAAGCGCTGGGGGTTTGAAAGTTCTAGTCATGTCGGACAATCCGGTAGGCACGCTTGGTTACAACTCCTTCTTCAAGCTGCAAAATATCGAAGAACTCTATGTGGAGAAAATGAAAGAGCTAGAGGCTGTCGAAGGCGACGCCTTCGTCTATCAGAAGAAAATGAGGTCTCTGTTCTTGGGAAACAACCCCAAGCTGAAGAGCATAGACCTCGACATATTTGGCGTGTTCTGGCGCGTCGAGCCGGCGGCCAACTGGACCCTGCGAGAATTTTATCTGCAGAACAACAACATCCAGTACCTGGACGAAGATATTGCACCGTGGAAAGAATTTGAGATCTTAGACCTCCAGGGAAACCCCTGGGCCTGTGACTGCAATAATGCTTGGATTCGAAGGTTGCCACTACAAAAGGAATTGACAGTCCAGCTGAGGTGAGTAAATAAGTGCGCACGATTAAGTAGAGCTGAAATTTCGTGCTGCATCAGGTGTGACGCCTACCTGACGTTGCTACGTAGACGTACAATTCCGAAGCTTAGTCTTCTATGCATAGTTACGTACAGTCAAGATGTACAGCGCAAATTCCCCTTTTTGGTGTTTGAACGAGAATAGTAAGGGAATTCAGGGGTTCAGTTTTCTTTTTGTTAATCACAACCGTTAGAAGAATCAGGGAATGAAGCCAGGAAAAGCATGCGGAGAATTCATTGTTAGGTTTAATTGAAATGTAGAAATAATGAGGACAAGAGAAACGAAAGTGGACGAAAAGAAATCTTGCCGCAGGTAGGAGCCGAACCTAGATCCTCCGGATCAGTCGTGCAGTACTTTGCCAGTTTGGCTAACGCGGTGCCGTCCTCTCGTCTGCTTTCTCTGGTATTTGCGTATATTTATGTACAAGACTATATAGCTGAGAGTGTTAGCCAGTGCCGCTTGCGGCCATGGCAGTGGATGTGGGACATTCTTTTAACCGCAGGCGTCATGATTTGTTCTTTAAAGTGTAGTGCTAAACTGTAGTAACTTCCGCAGAAGTTACTTTATGGCGAGCTTGCAAAATGCAAGAAATGAAAATAGAAGGTCACGGAATTGCCTTATTGTATTAGACCCCTTTCGAGTAAAGGTGAATTCTTTCGGCATAGAGCTAGCGGCCTAGCGCCGAATTCTCCACTGTGCCCACATGTACAAACCTAAGAGCGAAGCAAAATATAGGCCGCAGCCCCTCGGAATGCGGCAAACCTTTTGGCGTTATCGGACGGCCACAATTTCCTGGTGGCTGCATGATATCCGCACCCTATACATAGCCACCACCTGAGCCTGTATCAGTGGCGTAGCAAGGGGAAGGGGGGCGTAGCGCACTGGGCACGTGCATCCCCCCCCCCAGAGAACAATTTATGGATACGTCATTGGTCTCTCTGTATTGACTAGAAAAATATGTGCTGTCCTCAGTGAAGGAAAAACAAAAGCATAACGATGTGACTAATCGCCCATTGAAATTCGTTGTTTTTGGCGTCTTCGTAATCAGTCGCGCCTCTACAGCACACCTACGCGAACCCACCTCGACTCACTCCGGCTCAATCTCATACGGAGGAAGTCCTCTCACTCAAACTCAGTACCAAACACTTAATGAGTGAGTTAGCCGACCTATGCTCTGCGTAGTCAACGCTCCATCATGAGCGCACCATCGGATTCATCTCGGAGTAAAATAACATATCTTTTCCCGTTCTTCCTTCTTGTTGTTGGTGGCGTTGATGCTGCTGTCGTGTTGCCGTTAAATGTAAGAAACGTAAATAATTGACATATTTACCAGCGAACAAACTTGTACTTAAGCATCTTTTTCTTGTGTATTTAATTTCTTTTATTAGCTACCCACCCCTTATGTAATATCCCCAATCCTGGGGTCCTTTAAGGTAATAAAGTGGAGTGAAGTGAAGCGAAGAAACACTAAAGAGGTGGGTACTGAAAGGCGAGAAATTGAAATTACCCTTATGACGTCCTCATCGCAGCAAGCCGAGCGCTGTTGTGTTAACTGGTTTGACTTTCTGCGCAGGTGCGGAAGCCCAACCAAGTACGAGCACGAGCCCATGCTAGAGGTGCCCGACGAAGTGTTTGCTTGCCCGAGCTTGCGTGTAGAGCGCGAACACAGCAGCACTTTCCGCACGGGGGTGCTGGTTGTGGGGGCGCTCAGTATAAGTGCCATCTTGTTGTCGGCCATCTTGCTGATCAAACGGAAAAACCTCTACCAGCGGTTCATCTCACGCAAGAACAGGAACGGTAGCGTGTACTACGTCAAGGCGCACACAAACCCCGTGGACGGATTCGATCCGAGCGTCTAGCGGCGGACACTTCTCGTGTTTGTACAGACTGTGTGTCGAGTTGACGACGCCGGCGTTGCGAAGGGCACCGGCCCTGGAAACAGATTCTGCGAATGCTGCTTACGACGACTGAAAGAGCCGCCGTGATCGGTGCGCGACGCAAGCCAGAGCTACCGCGGTACGGATGGGACTATACTTTGCGTGGTGTCACGGGCAACGCTTCCTTGCGAGTGGCGTAACTGTTGGAAGTTCTTAGTGTGACGAAAAGGTTACGCGTACATGGCACGGCATGACGTAAACTACTTTTTGAGAGATGTGTGACGTCTTCAACACAGCGTAAATGCTGCGTCATGTCGTGGTATCCTTGCAGCGTCTTGCCTAATTGAGCAGGAAAGACTATTCACCTTGTCCGCTTTCCCTACAGGAGATTCCTTCTATGTCTGAAGACTGACAAAATGGCGTGGTGTCGACGGTTTTGAACGATGGCGGTTTGGTGAGACGGTAAGGACCTTTGAACCATTTTACAGCGATCCAACCTGGTGTAGTGACTGTCATTCTTGCTACAGTGCTGTTTTCGTCCAGTTCATAATACGTGAATTGTCTCGATTAGCCACCGATGGCACAGTCCTCTAGGCGGGAACGAGACAACAGCGATTTGAAGTACACTTCCACGGTTTCCTTCAACCTTCGTGGCCTCGTAACGGTATCCTATCATGACGCAAATCACGACAAAGACCGATGTGATCGCGACAAGTACCGATGCAAAGTGAAGTCAAACTGCATCGGTATCTGGAGGCTTGCAGATGGCAAGCAAACAATCAAGCTACTAGTCCTTGCCGATCAACGGCGTTTCAATGAGATCCCACTGCTATCCGGCTTATAAATGAAGTCTTCGGAAACTTAGTGCGGCAGCGATCAGACAGGGAGATTCTCAAGGCTGGAATTTCTAGAATGAACAGTGGCTGCTACACGAAAGACTTTGCCTTTCCACACAGCATGTCAAGATATGATTTTACATCCCTGAATCCCTGCAAAGTGGTTTGCAAATCAAGCTGACTTGTCACGCATGTCATGAGCCTTCTTTTGTTATTGCGCACATTCACCTGTTAGACTAGACACATGCTTGTCACTTGGCCTACCACTAGAGTATTCCTGCGCTTATGTATGATAGAGTTTAAGTAAGAGAACATAGTCAATTTCACGTGGCGCTGTGCAGCTGACTTGTTCTCGCACTATAAGAATAGCATGGCTGGTCAACAGTGTTGTCTCCTTCAACTAAATATATGTCATGCGTATAGCGGTGTAGAAGCCAGACATAAACGCGCACTTCTAGCCGCCGTAAACAGTACTTGTCTGTCAATGCGAAACCTAGGACGGAATTCAGTAGCAAGAAAATTGGAACAAAACAGAATGGCGGCGTATCTCTATGCGTAGAAGAGCTGATGTGGCTGTTTTCGTGGAAACGCGAAACGTATGCTTTACGCAGACCTGGCTTGTTGCTTCGCACGAAGGGCAAACGACGAGACCGTGAGTACACGAAATGGGGACAAACGCACGCGCCTCCACTCCCGTTGTCATTGGGGCATAAACGCCCCCTCTGCGCACAGCGTGCAGACATTGTCTGCACGGCAACAGCCTGCAGCTCGAGCCGCGACTAAAAGGCAGCGAGCGATGAGCGGCGACCCCACGCAACGTATTTCCGACACATTTTAGCTGTGGCATAGTCCCGCTTTGGCAAATACATTTCATGTCACGTGATATAACACTATTAGCATGGCTGAAGTGCGTACCATGGGGTATCCTTACGCATCGGCAACCACAAGGTACAGTCAACCACAACAGTTTACGGACCATGGGATCTCAGGGAAACGTTTAATTTCCGAGAAGCCTGCAGCAGCAGCCAGTAAAATCGCACATCAGTGTCTTTCGCAAATACTAGTAGTGGCTAGAAATGCTAATACTATGCTGCGTTGTGATGCAGAGGAGATATTCAGCTTTTTCTCAGATCCCGTGGTCCGTAAAATTTTGTGACCGACTGTACATTCGGGCCACGGTTACGGCGAGTACTACGCGGTGTAGAGTACGAGTACGCCGAAAATATGGTCTGTGTGAGCTTTTTGTTTTTAAAAGATTCTGTGAGACGACCGGCGCATACAGGCACTAGTAACACGTGTTCAATCTTTACCCGTTGCATAAATCAGTGCTAGTGCTAAACTTTGAAGCAAACGCCCCGCTCAAGCATTTGGTTCGATGCTGTGCAAGTATGTTTGATCTCGCCTGCCGAGGCCATGCTGCTTCCTAAAGCAAAATTTAAAAATGGTGCACTCAAGTCAGACTTCATTGGCACTTGCCGAAGAACATTTATATTTTTGGACTTCCGCAAACATTCGTTTTGTGCGGGACTGATGGAACTGATGTAACTGTATTTCGTCTAGTCGTTGCTTCTATTATTTTCACTGTTTTGAGCACAGTTATCATCTTAGAAAAAAAAAGTATAGCCGACGCCACGTACAGGCACCAAGATCTTGAATACACGTAATAAAAATGGTAAATTAAAAAAAGATCCTTATTATTCCCCTCTGACCACTGCGACATCACGTGGCAACGTATATAGGAGGCTAACGAAATAGGGTATATTAGCGCAATATATTGTAAGACAAAAACACAAAACAAAGGAATACAAGCACTACCAATGACTGCTTGATGACACGAGACTAACCACCGATACCCATGCCATATCGAGCGAATGCGCCCTGTCACATCCTCGCGTGTCTGCGCCAGCAGAGAGCCCCCTCTCCTCACAAGCTTATAACGGTCTTCGTGTAAATATCTGCAGCCTTGAGTGACCTTTAGCTGATCATGGAGTTTTCACAAATATTGCGTTTGCAAATCCATGAGGGCCTTATCCTTGTCAGCTTGAAGTGACACTGTTCGGGATTTGTGCCTACTGAACGGACAGTTTCCATAAATCATTTTTTACCGCACCTTCTGGAAGCTTGAGACATGACATTACGTCCCGTTGGGAGCATAATAAAGGTTCGCAAGGGTATTTTCCGTAGCTGCTTCATTTTCTGTTAACACCTCACATATTATTGGTTGGTGCTCGATATGACGAGTCGCTGGTGTGGTAATTCTCTTTGAGCTACTTGTCGCAAAGTCGACATATTTTTTTCTGAAAGTGGGCAATAAGTACTTTATACATCGTGGAACATCGGCTAGTGTGCGCACTCGTATAATGCTGCTCTTCAGTAGGTTGGCTTGATGGGCCAGTGGGTACAAGTCAATTCTTGGCAGCGAAAATTCAGAGGAAAAGCCTAGATTACGGATAAAACATATTGACATCTGTATCAGTAATTGTTTTCTGTTATTTTGTCGTGTTTTCTCGTGTACGAAGGTCGGCCAATCAGTCTGCCTCAGTCTTCTGCGCTGTAGTACATGTTAGCGCATAATTCAGTAGTTTCCAGCGTTCGGCGTTTGTTCTGTTTGTCTGGGTCTGCTGGATTCAGTTCTCAAGGGGAGATGGTGGGTCAAAAAATGAAATTTACCTTTAAAAATTGTAGATTTTAAAATTACATAATAAGCTTCAACATTCCATTTTCACATGTAAAAATATGAAGGCGTCTATCCAACAACAAGACGACTAAACATGGTTCTAATCGAGGCATGGTAGCTGTCGTGGCTTCAGTTCCATTCATGGCCCATTCATAAAGTCCACAAGTGTTGCCCAGATGGTGAGCTTTCCTGGTGTAACAACAAGCGAACTCTGGCACTGGCCGAGTCCACTTTCGACCAGTGGCTGACGAGCGAAAAGCTGTTTCGTTGCATTCAGATAAAACTACAAAGCGCGGCTGAGCCTCTCAACATCAAGATTTGCTTGCTATATACCTCAAAATGAGGTTTTCTTCATGAACTACTGTGCAGATGGCCGCTTCAATAGCCACACCGTGGTTCAACGAAGGCTTTGAGGCAGTTCTGCAGGTGTTGTGTGTCCTTCCAAGTAAAAAGACCAGGGAAGAACATAATTTCTAAATATTATTGCACTGCAGCTAAGAAAGCCCGGCTGGAGAAGGAAGCTCGAAAGGGATTGACGTTACCACGCCCGCAACAGGACAATTTGAAAGTTACACGTTTGTTCTGGAAAGACTGCTCTGCATTTCGGCCAAAATTCACGCAAATTCAACATCTTCGATAGTAATAAGCATGCGTAAAATCTTTGTTTCGTTTTTCTCTTAGTTTTAGGCTGAATTTACAAGTTGTGCGCAGAAATTCTCGTATTTAATGTGAATCAATCTTGGGCAAAATTTACAGGCACGAGGATTCGTAAAATGCAAGTATTGAGGATCCATTTTAATTTGCAGCAATTCGATCCGGTCGTCTTTTAAGAAATCAGTGTCAATTCTATCAATAAATGTAGTTGAGAGCAAAAATATTTCAAACAAAGCTAAAAAATGATTGTTTAGCTTACTTGCGATTATTTGTTTGTAAGAAGCAATTAACAGCTGTAACACTCTACTAGGCCTGGTACGAAGCCGGAATCTAGCACACGCACGTGCGCATATTCGCAAAGCGGTGTAGTAAATGACTTCAGAAAACGAAAAAAAAAATTAGCGAGGCGTGAAGTCTGGCATGCTCTGTTGATTCCAGTTTGATTTGATTCCAGTTCCAGTTCTCATTACTAAATCAGCGAGACGCAGAGTCGTATCGAAGGCCTTTGATCTGAATGCATGAACGCTTTAATATGGTGCTGTACAGATGACATGTTTGGGAGGAAAGTTCAACTAAGCTATTTCTCCTGTTGGCACCAAGAACCCGGCTACAGTTTTAGCCAGTGCAAGCAGTGCCACCGGAATCATTCGTCAATCAAGACCTTCCAACAAAGCAAACACGTGTGGCGTAATGCGTGCAACGATTGCAACTAGACAGTGGCATGGATTATCGTGCTTTGTGCTCAACGCGCGTCAGCGTTGTGCTTCAACGGTAATGAGAAGCATAGCATTGCGCTAGTTACCGAAATCGTGCAAGTAATATCGCATGAGTGAGTAGCTGCCACAAGAATTTTATGTTCCATCTATCGTGCGATATGTGGCAATATACGTGAAGGTAACACTCGGACAACGAACAGTAGCGTTGTAAAAACGTAAAATTTTATTATATTATGTCGTAGTTACAGTTCTATGAACTGGATAACAAGTGTAGATGAGTCAGACTCAAGAGTTTGTAAAATTTGTTAAGAAAAAAACGCTAAACAAGCGCCTGTCTAAGGATGGCTGTAGGGCGTTCCCTTGACCTTGGAAGCCAAGATCACTGCCGAAGGTTCTTCGCGGCTGTTCGACAACGTGACGAAATGCAGGCCATCTGGCCTTTGGAAAGTCCGTACCTCCTGGAAGGATTCTGAAAATGAAAACAGGTGGGCTGTGTAGGTACAACATAAGGAGATGCCCTAAACGCAGACGGACTTCAACCCCGCTGGCAATACAAGCATTGGTCAGCATGCTAACGAAAACGTGCAGTCTTTGTCAAAAGCATGTGGTCTACTCCACACCTTGACGATAACCGTCTTTAGGATTTGTGATGCGGTTCCCAGGGCAACCATGACACTTCAGACCTCTGGAGAGTCAGTACCAAGATATTTTCAATCCCTAGGGCGTTGTTACTTACGGCATACCACAGGAACTCCAGTAAACAGCCTGTAGCCAACATGGCGGTCGCAGGCGACGTAGCCGATACTTTTGGGGAAAGGTGCACCGTTAGAGCAAATACGAATTCATTTATTGGTTGTGGGATCTGGCGCTTAAATGTTGACGTTCTGCCTCGCTGCGTACACAAACACAAGGCAATTACGCGATTAAACGGCACCGTACCGTCCACGTGAAGAGATTCTTGCTCAAGAAAACCGGAAGCTCCTTTGTAGGCGTAGACCTTGAGATTCTTTCCCACTCCGCGAGAGCGCACGAACATTAGGGTCGTACGGCCGTCAGGCGATGGCAACCAGCTGATGGATTGCACGTCGCCTGCGAACAACTTTTGCACTTCCAGCATCTCCTGGTGGTGCCCGGGAACGTAGCTGGACGCAAAAATAAAACCACATTAGCGATATCCAAACGCTTGCACGTGCACTTTGAGATTGAAACGCGCGAGTATTGTTTGCGAATGAGACTGTACTTGTACACCGACGTTGGCATGTCCGCGCCGGCGACACTTCGCTGACCGACCACCACGAAGCAAGCATCACGGTGTCCAAGAACAGCCACAGAGCCGACTGAGACTGCGGCGATGCTGGCAATTTTCTGGAGACCACGCCGGGACCAACGGTACGAGAAGACGCGGTCGAACTGGCCGATCTGCTTGGCCGATACGGCCATCAACACAGAGCCGTCTTTGGGACAGAGCTGGGCTGATACCTGCATGGTCATTTTTAAAAGCGTAAGCGTTTGTATGCTTACAATACGCGGAAAACCGTCCGTCCGCCACGTAAGACGATCGCTTTCAAGGTAGGGCCTGCAACAGCTAGCGAAGTCATCTTCGTGCTGCCTCTCCCGTCAACATGAACTACGCGAAGAGAACGCAGCGTACACGAAGCTATCACCAGTCTGCGCTCTGTCCCCATCGTAGATAGCTTTAAATATATGGCCCGTGCGGCCGTGCCATACGCAGCCGTTGTTGGTGTTCGAGTTATCACGGTTTATGATGTTTCGACGCAGGGGGATAAGGCACTAAATAGCGATAACGGCTCATGCCGATCGGAACGTCGTCAGCGCATCTGGCGCCACCACGTGTAGTAGCTTGATTGCGTCATCAGTTGACCTTTCGACGCCATCCGTAGCAGTTCGTGTTGTCGCACCGCTGTCGTTTGCATTAGCCGGATCAAGTTTCATAAAATTGATAGACACTGGGGCGCGTGGACGCGACGAAGTGACAATGCTTACGCATACTTGGATAACTCGCAGAGAAGTTTTTGCGTGAATTTGTCACTGCATCCCTGCTACGCGCACATGTCATTGTATGCGTACATGCCATTGTAGTTAAATAAGCGATTTGAATACCTTAAGTGTCCGTCTTTGGGAGGCTTTAGTTGCTCTTGCGCCTCGAAGAGGAGTAGCCGGTGACAAAGGCGCCAACCTTTCCTTTAATTGCATATCAATGAAAACTGAGTGTGCTGTATGGCAATCCGCACCACTGTCTTGTGGCTTCCATACCGGCACATATCGAGAAGGTCGGGCGACAGCGCAGAGATTTCCTGGAACTCGACATCTCAAGTTTGATACTGATTTTTTAGGTGCGGGACGACGCTGGCTCGAAGTTGGAGGGAATATTACGTCACAGTGAAAACAATCGCGCGACGAGATCAATTTTTCTATGGAGCTATGTTCCTGCTGCTAAGCACAAGAGGGCAGAATAGGACAATAAGCGGAGACAAGGACTGAACGCCACGAAGTCCTTTTGCGACACGCTTTCATGTTTGCGAATGAGACTGCACTTTTACACTGACGTGACGATTTTGCAGCGCGATTTTTGTTAGGCTATTGAACACCGATATGGAGAACTGCCACTAAATTGTAGCACAAGACGGGAGAGACCTGCCTCAAGATAAACGAGTACGAAATGATAAAGGTGGAAGCTATGTAAAACATGACCGTAGGCCTTTCGATAGATATCTGCACAGGTTATGCTACACTTCTGTTGAAGAACTTCAAATTTTGTGGAAACGAGCAGGTTTTACAGGCTAATTTTCTTCGAGAGCCATTCGACAGATTGCATGCACGCGGTGTGCACCTGAGAAGCTAAATTAAGTCTACGTCACACCGCAAGTCCAAGAAAAGCTGAAACATCTAAGTAGCTGTAAATCGACGCCTGCCATTTCGATAAAATTGTGTTTTTAAATGAACTTGCGCGATTTGCTTGTAAACAAGAAAACGTGCAGTAGAGAAAGCGCGCTTGATTCTTAGTATTTCGATTACAATTAAGACTGCGGTACTGGCCTTCTCCTGCTGTTACTGTGTGCTAGAACTGGGCAATAATAATATGCAAATGGAGTAGTTCCCCTTTACCTCGTGGCTGTAGTGAATGGGCAAGTTCTGGTGAACGATGAATCCCGTGGACGCGTCATGTACACATACAATCTTCAAGTATCCGGCAGCGGATACTGCTAGACAACCGAGTGCTTCGTAGTTGAACGGGGATACGCTCTTCAGGGCGTCCATTCTTAAGACTTGGTACAGGTTGAGAGATTTGGCTGCAGGATTCCACCTGAAGATCTCTAGAGAGCTGTAGCCCGCACCTGAAATATATTAGGATGAGTGAAAATGACACTGCGACGTGTGGAGACGAGGAAGTGGCACAATGCTTACGCATACTTTGACAACTCGCAGAGGAGTGTCTGCGTAATTTGTCGTTACATCCCTTCTACGCGCGCATGCCATTGTATGCGCACATGCCATTGTATGCGCACATGCCATTGTATGCGCACATGCCATTGTATGCGCACATGCCATTGTATGCGCACATGCCATTGTAGTGAAATTTAAATGTTAAATGGGTGTAATTGACAGGTGCAACGACGTTAGGAAACATTTCTGAAATTGTATCCAGGACCGAGTGCAGCGTGACTACACGTGAACGCACGAAGCATATGCACTCTGATAAAAGTTGCACATTGCGACCACGGCGTCTGCGGGCATGAAGCGTTGTACTGATGAGGTAGTGTACACGGACCTGCTACTGATACAGCACTAATTTTGGTGGATGTGCGCATGGCGGCATTCTTAAAGCAGGCCAGTATGCGTGGCCGCGGCGCGGTCTCGAAGCCTTTCACAAGTGTAGACCATGGCACGCAGCTATCGAAACAAGCCATACACACTACACGCGCCATTCTAAGGAGTTTCGGCGAAATTAAACGGCTGTTCGACCTCAGCATCAGTAGAACTGGCACAAACTCAAACGATAGGGAATCGAAATCATTACGCACGATTACTGGGCAGAAGTTACTGATGAACAAAACTGGTAGATATGCAAGATTGTAGAGGGAAATTTGGGAGGTCAATCAAGATCGCGCTCTTTTGGCTCCCCTACACTTTGAGTTTAAAGAGAAGTCTGTGTACAGACCCGCTGAGCTACGTTCACCGACAATCACAGGCAGTCGTAGAGTCTAGTCGGCTTCAATAAAACGCAATAACGCTTTTGCATCCTTGCCCTTGGAACTATTGACGAATGTCTCAGGATACTGTTTTTGTTAAGTGGTTGAGACTTGGACGCAAACGTCTCCACTGTCGAAAGAAAGACAGCGGCACAAAAAGTGCCCTGTAGTTTAGACGCACCATCAAATTTGCACGTGTCACCTTCGTTCATTCAGGTGAGAAACGAGTGAGCGTGGCTAAACACGATGCCCAACCACATGCGCCAAAATGAAGTTGTTTCGCCACGGGAGCGTCCTGGTGACAGGAGAAGTATAAAGTAAGGGTCGTGCGAATATGCAAGCGGGAGTGGCGAGACTGAACTGCATTGCCGAAGCGTGATGTGGCGAGTGGGGGAGTAATGTGGTGTAGGCACGCACAGATCCTGTTGACGAGCCGAGTTTTATTTGTACTGTCATGGCCGGTAATTCTGCAATGGCTCGAGTGCTTAGCTTCATTCTCGAAAGCTTGGTGGCGGGTGCACCTTATTCAGACGCCAAATGCTCGTGAAAACCATGACCTAGGGCAAACTGCAGAATATTGTAGGACTGCCCTCGAGTCGCCGCAGGTGACAAGGATTATGCGGATGTTCAAGCACGTAAGTCATGGCACCCTGAAGAGTGGCAAGTGCTGCGGTTGTAGATCTTTAGATGTAATATGCCAAGGAACTGTATAAAGAGCCAAAGACTGCGATCGATGCGATAATCCGCGCCGGTAAAGCTGTTGGAACTGGTAGGTAGCCCTGGTTAACGTAACCGTGGTCCAAGTAGGAATAGATTAAGCAAACGATAGTTGCTGGAAGGCTATCGGTCACAGATCCGACTTCTTCACGAGTTCAGGAATTGAGAGGGACACGTGAAAGTGTCGGAGACGCCACGTTACACAGATGTTAGGCAGGTTGCAGGCCTCATGTCGGGTGGTGGCGAGTCTGACTAAGGAAAAATAGGCGAAGTTCACATGTTTTTCAAGGACGAGTGTCGCACAGCTAGGACATGTTATTTAAACCAAGTATTTTTGTACGAAGATGCAGAAGGGGGGTGGCGAGTGCGGCAGTTATTGTGAAACATGCGACTAATGTGCCCGTTACTGCACCAGGTGCTACAAGGATTATCGGGTGCAGAGGGGCATACAATAGTTTGATATGTCAGCATGTCCTACCATGAACACCTAGAATAGGGACTTCCTTTGAGCACAAGGAGGGCGCGTGTGCATTGACGACAATGATGTAATCTGCTGCTTGAGTGGATAAGAGGTGAAGGGAAGAGCCTTGGGCAACTGGAGTATCCTGCACATGAAAAAAAAAATCTTGATCATTTTATGTTTAACTAAGAATCAGAGGGTAAAAAGCGCAAACATTTCAGCGTTCGCCATTGATTCCACGAAGACTCGAATCAATGCAAGAGGCCTTATATAGCCAGTGAGAAATGAACAACGGTCACCATGTTCCCTTTTTTTTTTATAAACCATTCTGCCACACGAGTGGGGCAGCTGTCCCAAGCGCTGCAATTTTCAACCAAAGCTCACCTAAACGAGCGAAGTCAGCTACTGGCATCGAGCTTGTAACTAGTTGGCCACATGCTCTGAAAACTGACGTTCCACTTGAGTAGACAGTGCTTAAGCTAAAATAACATTCGAATTGGTTCCTCCAATCAAACTTGCGGTGTTAACGAGGGTATCCATTAGCACAGATAAGAGCGGCGTTTCTCGATATTAAGGCAGCTTTGAAATGTTCTACTTATCATGAAGGAAAGAAAAGGTAAACGAAATGGCCTTTGTGTGAGGAGGAAACGATAAAAGCATGCTTAGTTTCTGGGAGCACTTTTCTATCGTAGCAGCTATAGTGGCCTTGTGCTTGCCATAATGTAGCCAGGTGGACGTCGCCGCAGAAGGTTTGGGCCTGGGGTTAGTTCACAGGGGGTTAATTCTGCAGGGCTAACTTGTTCGATGGAGCTTAGAGCTCCATCGAACAACTGGCTATGCAAATGTACGGGTCTCGCCTAACAAACTAAGAATGCAAAAGGCAAAATATATGTCGTTTTCGACGAATAGTGAAGTATATTACGCAGTGAAACTTGCTTACGGTGACTTGATTATCATTCTTGCTTAGACGTATCTTCAGTTTAACCTAAGCAGGTCGCGGCAGGTATAAAACGTCACAATAAAAGTCGTAAAGGTGCTTGGCTTGCTTAGCCGTGTACGTCATTTCTTAGGAACTAGGCTAAAGAAGGAATTGTATTTTTGTACTATGCATTGTCACTTCGGTTATTGCGTATTGATGAGGGGAATGGACAATAAAACTGATTAAGGTAAACTTCCTGAATTACAAAGTGAAGCAATCAGACTACTCAACTCCGGAGATCACATTGATACGTCGGACGATATCAAAGCATAGCATTGCTCATTTCTGCCTTATGAAATGAAATTAACAATACATATATTGTGAAATATCGAGAGTTTTCAGTGCCTTTTCTGGTCAGTTCCCGAGAAGGAACACTGGCCATAATTTGCGTAAAACGCACAGCATTGTAGAGAATGCGAATTACGCAAAACGAGCAATAAAATCGAATTGCGAGTGTGTAGTGAGTACACTGCTATAATTTAACTGGCACTAACAAGTGTAACTGCTAAAAAATTTCAAATTCTATGTTTGCTCACTTATTTTCGAAAAGAAATGGGAAGTGATGTGCGGGCAAGGTTTGGTTACGGTTAAATGCGTGTACTGCCGTCTCGTACATAGTTAACTTGCTGCGACTGCCTATTTTGTTCCTCGTTATAATGATACTATGCACAATGTGTGGCAACAACGCTGAATAAATGCGTGAAATGTTACTATTAGTACTGTGTTATTGTGGTTGATCATCTACTGTTGTCTTCACCCGCGGAAAATGCGTTGCACTGTGCAAAAAAAAAAAAAACAAGAAAACGAATGAAAGCACATTTCAATGCTCCTCACGAGCCTTCATCTGCCTTCGAACGAACGAGCCTGTTCATAGCCGTCATAGTTATTTCGTGAAGCGCGTTTGACAAAAATTCTTCCAATGGTGAGCGTTGTGGAAGGATTGTTTCTTAAGCAGAAGTAAATTCTTTGACGACAATAGGGTTTTACTTCCTTAGAGCACCTTGTAAATATTGTTAAGCAGTGACAAAGACGACATGGAATGGGAAATTAAATAAGTCGTTACTAGTTTGCACTTGCCTCTTGCACTGGGAGTGCTGTCGTGTACGGCCCCTGGAGTTCGAAGATTTTCAGAATGCCACAGGGCTGGTGACGAAAAGCCGGTGAACTAATAACGAATATATCTGAAGAGTCTCTCAGAGGCGCATAAAGAGCAGAATAGGATGGACCCACAGTGAAGACAAATATCTGTTCGTAGTAAGCGAGGAGAACCGCTTGTTCTGGGGACAAAAGAAGCAGAAGCAATTTAACGAAGTTTGCATTTATGCGCCACAGTAATATATACCTTGGAATGCGGCGCTGAGTTCATTAATTCGGTTCTTGTGTTGTCCGAGCTGACGGGTAAGCGCTTGCAGTTCGCCGACAGATCTGACGCTCTGCTTCAGCTCTCGTAAGCTGACGTTTCCAATGTGACCTGTCGTATGGAGTGTGGCAATGCTTAATCCACTTGTGAACCGTTTAGGGGCAGTAACCGTGTTGTTCCTGCTCTTCAGCATCTGCAAAAAAAGGTATAAAGTTAAGTGGTGTGCAGTAGGGCCACGGGCAGAGCACGTACAGCCTGATGAACAAATTCGTGAATGTTGACACCGTTCAGGTAGCCCGTGACGCGGAGATCGTGTACAGCTGCATTGCCTAGTACAGTTTTCTTTCCAGTTATAACTTGTTCCTTTGACGTCACCAGGAGTTCACTGGATGATACCTTGATTCCGTCTACGGTGCCCTGGACGCTAGAATTCAAGGTAGACTATTGTAAGCTTCGGTTTAGAAGAGATAATGAAGGGGCCTTACTTTGCGTTGACGGTGTGCACATTTCTAAGAGTCTTGGCACCGTTAATTCTGTATTCACGACCGTCGTTGAATACAGCGATCTTTGCCCAAGCGGCCACGTCGACGTCCTGCAAGCGCGCAGACTCCGGCATGGTCAGGGTGCCAGCAATGGTTGTGTTTCCGGTTACTGTCAACGTTCCGGAGACCACGTTGGTGCGGACTTTAGTGAACACGTCTAGTGGAAGCTGCAGTCCATTGATCTTTCCATTAACATGCACGTCCCCTGTAGAATAAAAATCGCGTGTCACTCTCCGTACAAAGATTACCCTACGACCTTTTAGCTTAAACTTACGAAGGACATCAAACTAAGCAGAACATCGAGACATAAGGTGCCGCTATTGGAGGATAGAATGGCAGAAGTTGTCCGAGCGGGGCTCGGATGCTCAACAGAATACCTAAAATACCACGTTATCATGTGGTCAAGGTAGAGTTATGTAAATAAAGGAGTGCGCATGTAAGGCATTAACAGGTATGATAACGCTAATAGCTATTCAACCGGCTTACCGCCGAACGCAGCGTTGTGGAACTTGCAGGGCACGGACAAGGTCTGATCGCCCACTGTCCGCAACGCAGAGCTCAGCAATGAAGGCAAACTGAGCCCGTTCACCAGTGGAGCCTCGACGCTGCCGCAATGCAGTGAACCTGAGATGTGAAAGCGAACCGAATTAGCCCAAGGCGAACCACAGGCAAACTTAACTGTATTTGTGTGCCGACATACCATGTATATGCGCAGCGTGCATTCTCAGCTTGGTTTCGACAATCTGGCCTTTGGAAACGCTCATGTAATGATCTTTCAGATAGTCAAAGTTGAAGCCGTTTAATGTACCTCGGAGTATCACAGGCTGAAAAAAAAATACAAGCAGGCTGATGTACCAGCTGTAGGAGCTAAAAAGTTAAGGAACAACTCTCGCGCCACGTAAATTTATACATTAGCGTCTACAGCACTTCAGGCCCAACCCAATGCACATGGAAAATCGGCGGCGCGAAAGTGGCGCGTGTACCGACATCGGTGTTGTTCAACCCCCATTGTCCAATAAGTATACTCACCCCTTCGATTACGATGTTCCTGAATCTTTTGCTTCCTCGCAGTGTCGCAGGAACGTGTGTCTTGGCACAAGTTGAATCCAGCTCTCTCATATCCACACCATCGACAAGCCCGTCAACCTTCACACCCCTGTGGAAGGTAACATCACCTAGGACGGTCGTGGGGGCAACGAATTGATTGCCGAAGGCAGTGAACACTTTGTTGCAGAGCTCCTCGACTTTGACCGAATCCACTAGTCCGCTGACCCACATGTTTCCGTCAACATTGAATCCCTTCTTCATGAACTTTCTCCCGGACACCGTTACGCTCTTTGTGGCGTCGACAACTTCTTCAGATACATCAATGCCCTGAACAGTGCCGCTCACATGCACATCAGCCATGGAGCCGAGGAACTCGAACCTAAGAGGGCCTGCAAACATCGTTGACTCGTTTTTGAAAGCAGTTTTGCTAAATAGTTCTTGTATATTAACTTCGTTTATAGTGCCACGGACTATGAGTGGCCCGAGAGCTTCCAGACTGTTTTCGAAGACGATGTCACCACTGATCACTTGATCTACTCCTTGAAGCATCCAATTGCTCATGTCCTCTTGTGAGACACCATCCAGAAGAGTTTCGAATTCAAACCTTGGCGACGTTATGGTGTTGGAGAATACCTTCTCTCCTGCGATAACTTGATTTCCTTTCAGCTGAACAGCGTCCAGGTAAAGTTCGCCGAGCGAGACTCCTGAGAAGTTGCTTGTGCGCACGTTAGCGTGGCGTGGAACCGTTAAGTTGCCGGTGAAAATCTTGCGCCCAGAGACAGCCTGGTGAGCTGGTAAAATAATGAAAGGCAAGCAGCGGCGACATGCCATGAAATCATTAGAGGAACGATGAAAGTACGCAAAAACGCTGTGTACATAAACAGTACTCACCAGAGTAAAGCATGGAGTCCTGAAGAAGTTCCGCTGCGCGAACACCATTGATCCTGTTTCTCACGATGAAATTGTTCGCCGTCAAGCCACCGTCCACGGTTAGCGTCTCGAAGTCCTTAGGAGCAGTGATTAAGCAGTTTTCGTCGAGGCTACAGAGATCAGCGATGGCCACACCGTTTATGGACTCTTCGACGACAACGTTTTTTACGTGTAGGTTTCTCATGAAGACTTTAGGAGCACGAACAGCCTACAAAAACGGGAATAGTGACAAATATAAGTAATGTTGAACGTATATATCATTTTAGTTCAGGCGAGGGATACGACTATCCATATATTATCAGGAGAATAAAACTTCATCGTAAGACCAGTGAGCTGTCAGCGCAGACATTTTGCCACTAAACTACTTATTTACGTGATGTTTACGATTCTCGTACGACTGTTCCTGCATTGACTGAACCATTAAGTTGCGCCCAGAAGCACGCCTCGCAGGAAAACATTCATATTAACCGGGTGAAGCGGTGTTTAACGAGTCGAAGGTATCATACCTGGTTACCGCGGGTCAGAAGCGAATCTTTCCAGAAACCGAGGTTGACGCCGTTGACGAGCCCTTTAACGACGACTTCTCCAGCGAGTCTGAGTTTGGCGAACACTTTTTCACCGTGCATTACTTTTGGCCCACGCCGCAGAACGAAGGACGACGGTACGTGAAGTCCATTGATATCTTGGCAAGTGAGATTTCGTACCTGTGCAGCGCGCAACAGCCTTAGTGAACCTTTGTTTTTAAACTAGCTCTATCTTCAACGTACCTGCACGTTGTTTGCGAAGACAACTTTCTTAAAGTTTGGAAACACAGGTGCGTCTATGCGGAGGGCATAGCGATACAAGTCGTCCAATTTGCGATCGTTGACTAGTCCCGTAACGGTTACTTTATCTTCGAAAACAACCTTGCCTTTGAATGTCCACGTCCCTAAGATGGAAGTTATAAGCAGAATTCGTGAGCAATGCTCAAAGGCTTATTCACTACAACTTTTTTTTACCATTCATAACGGTGGTGCGCCGCCTGCGCAAGAATTCGGCCAACTGGGATAAGTCCACACCGTCGACAAATCGTCCAACGGTGCTATGTCCGTCGATATGTATACTGGCAAATGTTTTTCGCCCTGTAAATGGACACTCAATACTCTCTTCTGCCGCTCTCAAACGTGCAATTGGTTTACCTGTGATCCGCTGTATTGGCGTTTTTACCAGCATGTCAAGCTGACCCTTCCAGTCTGTAAAGAATAGTTATTGGTCATGTGGAATATGCGCAGACTTTTTGTACGCACCAGAGGCCGGATCCGGAATGTGACGAATTCCGTTGAGAGCGACGTTTACATGGAGCTCCCGTGCTGAACAGTCGGCAAGGAACACTTTTTCAGCCGTAATTGTGACGTTCTGGTTGACCAACACAACGTCAGGCCCTGGTATCTGGAGACCATTGACAGTACCGCGGACGCTGACGTCGCTGAACTGGACATTCGTATATTCGTGGGTAGCTGAAGTGAAAAGCACAAGCAATGCTACTTATTTGCTCCATGAACTGGTTTGTGCTCATTTGGGTTACATCGAAACAACTAAGTGCGAAATTTCAGAACAGCAGTTGTATGGTTCTACATATAGCCCGCCCATTCGTGTCGTCCCTGCATATATGGCAAAGCATCATCACCAGTGAGGAAGTTTGCTTACCTCCTCGTTACCCTGAGTAGTGTAAAGTGCATGTGACCTACATATTGATATCAATGGCTATTTAGACAGCCATTCAAGGAGTAGGATGAAAAGACCGCATGCTACTCGCTTCTATATTATACATTAATATAATCTGTATGCTGCAGGACTATTTCACTTCGTTACCAGGAGCGCTCGACAAATACTCGGACAGCTTATTCGTCGTAATTTCATAGTACCAGTATGAGAATGAATTCTGTCAAAGATGACACGTAATGATAAGAGCTAAGATATGAAACTTGAGGCAAAGCTAGCGGACGCACAATTCCCAGCAATCACGAATTGTACACCAAGCCTCCAAACCATGAAGATTAACTCGTTCTGGAATGGTTACCTGTGACGACTTGGTGTCCGTGGACCCACATGACTGAGTGCCAGAGATCGTGCAGGTTAACGTTGTTGAATAGTCCGGAGTCACTAATCTGCAGCATACCCTCTGCAGCGAGGTCGCGCACAATCTTGCGACCAGTTATGACGTGGCTTCCATGACGAGTCAATGCATTCCGATAGAATTTGTCTATGCTAATGCCATTGCAAGATCCAGCAACCTAAGGATAAAAAAAGATGTCATTTTGGCGCGAGCTTTCGAGCTACCGTTCACAGCCGAGTTTTGTCGCTCGAAAATAATGAGGGAAATTTAGTAAGAACGCCCGTGCGAACAGGACCTAGATGCCAGCTGCGCATAGTAGGCATATCGGCAAATAAAATTCAGGTAATGGTGGCAGCTGTCAAGTGGTAAGCGATAGATCATTTCTTCTCAAACAGGACTATTCGCAGAGTAAACGACGTGGTTGTCTGCTTTGCTGCTTAACGATTGCCTCAACGATTACAACAATAGATTTATATAGCCAAGTACGAAATATTACATGAACAAATAACTTGAGAAGGAAAATGCTGGCGATATTTTAATATTTACACGGTCTTCGGTATTGTGGCTTCATAGCAATGCTGTTCACCTAAAGAAAACCTGCAGTAGATGTGGCTAATAGCCCGTGTAGATTTTAGCATAAAATGAATAACGAGGAGGTCTAATGGAAGTGCAAAAGTTGCTCTCTCTCGCAGTAGCAGCCCACTAATGAACCTGCAGAAAAGCCACAGTTGGGCGCATCTTTTTCCGTATTCACGCGTTCATTGGTTAAAAGTAAAGATCTATCCTTATCGCACTGAAGACAAGAGCAGCTTACGTGCAAGACATGGGCAGTAGCATCTGTCATGGTGAGTTCTGCACTCTGAACTTGGTCGCCTTCTGTGAGAAGGAGATGATGAGGCGAGAAGACCACGCCACTAAGGCCAGCAGTGACGACGTCGTTGAGGGCATGGACCGGATTCGCGAAGCGGATGTTGCCATTGAGAGCATGATTCCCAGAGACTGTGACGATAGTAGAGACGTTTAGTCCGTTGACGGGCCCGTCGGCCTGCAAGCTCTGCACACTGAGGCGCTCGAACGACATGGGAACGTTGGGGAACTGAGGCGCGTTGGTGAAAAACAGGCGGCTTGGAAGGTTGGAGACTTCCTCCTTGTTTAGGTAAATGGTCTCGAGTTGACCAAGTTGGCAGCCGTGCGCCGGACAGTCCAGTGTGAGGTGATCAAAATGATAGTCCCCTGTGCAACACGAAAAAGTTATTACTGTGGCATTAGATAAATGAATGAATTCGCTATAGCGAGACTCTTTTCCTCATTTTGCATTGAAGTGATCAAGCGGGGAGAACGCAGTGAATGTCCCTAAATTAAAGCAGCAGGTACACGGGTACAGAGTACGGCGGTCGCGAGTGAGGGGGATTGTAAAGCTCTCACAAAGGTCGCAGAAGATTTACGTCGGACTGTGCGCTTGTGCTGCACAACGTGGCTACGTATGCGAGAAGCAAATGTCGCAACCTGAATGCGCCAGAATATAGATAAACCCAGCCGAACCGCCGCCTCGCATCTAGCACCTTCTGGGGTGGTAGCAAAGCTTCAAGCTATAGGCAAGGCGAGAAATAACGAGAACGCGCACTTTTCAGTGGCTCTTATTTGGACCTTTATGCGGAACGCAAAATCGAAATAGCGGTCGATCAACAGAAGTGCAAGCCAAAGAACCCCTGTCGAAAAAAAAAGGAGCTACGTAAAATATCGCCTGGGGCGGTGACGGGGGGGGGGGGGGGTGCGAATGCGTTCTCCGTCTTCTTTCCCCCTGCCCCTTCCGGATAAGGTATAGTAACCGCCCTAGAATTTTCTGGAAGTTGCTTGGCCCAAGTCGAGTGTTTTCGAAGATCACTTTCTGGATTGAATCGTTGCCACCTAACTGAGGCTATCTTCTATACCTGCAAGTTCTGCAAAGTTTATATCTGCGAGCTACTCGAAACCTTTTACCTGTTAATCTTACTTTCGCAGTCGAGAAGGAGTTGCATTACACTGAACACATCAGTTTAATATAATTCAAGGGAAAAAGAGAAAATGGTCAATCGGTCAAAATTAACACCCAGCATACCGATAAGCGTTTGGTCCCCGGTCAGCTTCAAAGCATCGTTGAGTTCGGTCATCATCCCACGTAGGGTGTCTTTCATTGCGTTCAGCTCTGTTTGGAGTTTCTCAAGTTCTTCCAGATCGTTAACGCGGTAGCGCTCCCCAGACGCTAGTTCTTCGAACTGAAAGTGAAAAGGAAGAAACTGAAAGTTCTAATCTCACTGAACGGTGCATAAGCGGAAAGGTTGCACTAGAGGTTGCGGACAAAGGAAAACAGGGCGGGCGACTTTTCTTATATATGTACGACTAAGTTACAAAGCTCTGAAAGATTGCTTTAAGAGCCCAAGCAATTTCACGAAAGGAATATTTGCCGTGGTTTTTTTTAAGCATTTTATTGCAGTGATAGTAATGTTGGCTTGGTAGCATACAGCGCGATCAAATGAAGTCGAACTTTTCGACAGTGAGTAGGTATAGCGGTGCAATGTAGTGCGAGATCGAGCGCCTGAGATTGCCATCTGAAGGATGCAGAGAAAGAACAGAATAGGTGAAAGGCAGAGGTTAACTAGGTTAAGTGTCCGGTTGGCTACGCTGCACAGGGGGATGGAGCAATGGCAGAAAAGGTGCGAGAAAAAGAAGAATGCATCAGTTCGCATACTAGTTATTCAGAGGATGCAACTGCACATTATGCTGACTTGAGACTCACCTGCTGAGCTCGTATGGCATCCTGGACGTACAGGTCCTGGAAAACTACTTCCCCCGGAATGCGTATGGTCTCACGCTTATCTACGTAGTACACTTGGTCTAACTGGGAAACAAGTTTCTGAGCAGACTCCTCGGTGGCCAGCTGCGAGGACTCTATGCACCAGCGCAGGCTGTCGTCGTACCAGCGCTGGATCTGGTTGTCGTGGTAGAAGTCGACCTTGTACGCGCCTGGACCTTCAGTCGAAGGGTTCGATACGGCTGGTTGGGAAGGGAGAAAGCATGTCAAGCTTAGTCAGCAATAATACGAATTCATGCAAAGAGACAAGCTGCAGTGTTGGAATTTTTGAAGTACGTGCTGGCACTGACTGGAAACCACTGGACTTCCGACTAGTACATGCAAAAAGTAAGTCGTTCGAGCTTTTGATATATCGTTGGCGTATTGTACGAGACACGAGTCCTTCAAGGCTAATAAGCTACCGACGGCCTGCTCACAGGAATGAATGCTAAGGCTAGTGGCACAATCTCTTCATGAACGAGCTGAAAGCTCTTACTAGATCGCAGAAGAGGAAATTCGAAAAGAAACAGCGAGAGTAGTGAGGTCGAAATTGCGCGAGCGATCGCATGTTGTGTATTGTCGCGTTACCAAAGCTTTACTGTCCTAATGTGAATTCAGCCAATATTTTCAGCACACGGTAAGTTGCTAGGAAGGACAAGAAGCGCAAAATAGCAATTATGCAAGGTTCAGAAGTGAAGGCGGTCAAGATGACAGACACCGTGATATTTAGTAGGGTGATGAGCAGGGCTGACTGGAGCACATTCACGATCACGTTGGGCTGAGTTGTAAGACGAAATCTATGAACTACGAAAAAGGAAGGACGAAACGCAAACCACCTTCCTTGTCGTAGTCGTTGAAATTTTCAGTGTTAGAACTCAGTGCTACATAATGATATTTAGTTTACAATGAAACATGGTTGAACATCGCACAACGTTAGCGGTTGGTGCACATTATGGTTGGTATATTCGCCACATGGTGTTTGAAATGATATCCAACTTGGAGCTCTTGGATGGAGCTGGAGCCCTTTGAATGCGGAACGAGTTATATTTGAGCTATTCGTGTGAGCTGGAAGTCGTTTACACGAGCACGTACGATGCGTATATGGTCATGCACACAAAAGTCAGCGCTGGGCAGCGCGACGTGCCCAAAGCCGCAAGCGGACTGGGAATACATGCACGCGAGGAGCGCACCAAGCAGCAAATCCCGAGAAGGCTGCAGGAGGTGGAAGGTCAAGTCGTGCACGCCGGGTCCCATCGTCGACTGGGTGTGCTGAACTTCGGCCAGGACGAAGTGCCAGCCGTTGAACTGATAGAGATGCACCGGCTCGTATAGACTGCCCACGGCCAGAAGAAACTCGCCGCCGGCGCCTTCGTATGCGGCGATCTTGGTAGCACCCGTAGTGTGAAGGCACTGGAACGGTACGAATTTGCCGTCCACGTACTTGTAGACGACCGAGTTGACTGCGTAGTTGCGGTGGTCATCATCTGCAGCAAACAAATTTCGCTGCCACTGTGACGACGCCTCTTAACGTGTGCAAATGCATGAATTATATGACCCATTCCGTATGAACAGGCCAAAATTTCTCCATCAGAAAAAAAAAAGAATATTGCTTTAAGTGCGGCCGTGTCCAACTGAGCTCTCGTGTTGCTTTTAATTTTCGATACTAGCTCACTTGTCCTGAGCGTTCATTTGTAGAGGAGACTGCCATGCAGAGAAATGCTCCTCTTGAGCGTTACGTCAGTCATTAGCGCACACTTGCTAGTAGTAAGTCTTTACAGGCAGTGATGTCGGTGGTAGAATGAACAGAGATGCCGTTAGCGCTTCCAAGAAGTCCTAAAGTCACCCAGATGTTATCGCGCCATCTTTGTTTCCAGGCTGCTCATACGAGGAAACACTGTTAGCAAGTGCATGTTCTACTATCTGCGAAATGTGATGTCTTGGCTTAAGATGGTGTACCACATCAGGCAATTGACACCGCGGCCGCGCAAATAGCCTTTCTAAGATTTCGCACAATTCGAGGGCGTTTCGTAGACTGTGTGCTCGCGTGGCACACCGCACGTATACGGCTTCACCTACCAGTGTTGGTCTCTCGCCATGATGAGTCACACCGGTGGTGAACGAAATACGGCCGTTTTACCGAAATGTATACGAAGTGAATTGACCTCTTCGTCATTAACAGGATGAGCCAACACGGTGACAACTTTGACATGAGCGCTAACCGCAGTATTGACTTGTAAACCGTGCTTCCCGTCATTGAGATTGTGGAAGGAACCAAAATAACACTGCACGAGAACTTAAACACTCATTACTTTTGCATAATTAATACATTTCTCAAGCCGAATGAGAGTTTTGTACAACTCCGAGGTAAGATATTGAACGTGGGCTTATCTCACCGAGGAGAGCGCTTTAAGAAGAGTACGGGTACACCTAATTTAACACGCGGTCGTGCACTGCCGACTCGCTCGAACCTCTACGTTTGCGAATCGTAGCATTCACATATGGATACGTGCCGGAATAATAGAGCAAGTGCAAGCGATGAATCCAACAAAATTTAAAGGGAAGTCTTACATTGTTCATATTGGTTAGCGATAGCCAAGAAGAACTCCTTCGTCGAAGAGTCCGGTCCCAGTGTGAAGAACTCTGCGTCCGTCGCGGCGTACGTGGGAATCTGCTGCAGAGTCTTCCACGTGTTGCGGGACAGGTCGTACTTGTAGATGACCGTGCTCACTTTGGCGGTGTCCTTAGAGAAGCGCTTGTTGACTACTGCCAAGAAGTCCAGGTTGTGAATTGAGAACGGCTCGAGGTCGCACACTACCCTGCTTTCCACTTGGGCGTACTTGTCGAAGTATGTGGCTGCGGAGAATGTCCAAATTAAACAAAGTGACTTGCAGTAAGCGCGGCGGCCCGACAAGGCAGTCTAACGTAGATTATGTCAGAAGTATGGAGATGTTGACGAAGTGTGGACTTCTGTGCACAGGCTTGCACGGTGTTTCAGCTTCGAAAATATTGGTTACGATTACGTACGCCAATAAAGTGTGATGTGCTTAAAAGCATTTGCACGCATAGGCAAGTTCCATGAACTTTAAGAAATTTGCATAGAAACAGAAGGTCAGCTCATTTATGTATATGACGGAAGCTGCAAGCGTCCCGAGGCTGAAGGTCACTATTCAGCGAGTACATCAGGTGTACACATCGTCTTAGACCATATTTTGAACGCTACCGCAATACAGAAAGTTATGACGCGTTACTTTGCAAACACTGTTAGTGCTTTCTTGTGGGCAAGTAACATGTTCAGGCCACTGCCATACGGCTTTGTGAATGGTTTTGCTTGCCTGCCGAGTATTAGGAATACAAGGTTCTGTCAATGGACATAAACCTCATGAGGCCTTAAACTGTCGCGTTAATGACGAAAAAAAAATGCACGGAACGAAGGTACTTTCAAATTTAATGCTTAGCCGTCACTTATGTACCAAAGGGACTACAGGGCCCTTGTATGTCACGGCGTGAAATCGCGAAAGATTTCAATAGGGGTAGTGGGAGCAAATATTAGAAAATACGGTATACCTCTCCAGTTGTAGATAGAAGTGAACGTCTCCTTCCCGGAGTTCGCCAATGCCAGGTTGAACTCTCCGTTCGACTTCCTGCGGGTACGCAAAGGCAGATGGAATGTTTAATTTGTGCTACCTCACGTGTCGCACAGTGAATAATGTAGCAGTACGAACATTCTCCAAAAGGCAGCGGAAGTCGGAGAAGCGCTGTTGATAGTGTGGTCGATGTATATCTTCTTTGTGTCCTTGTCAAAGAATTGAAGCTCAGCGCCATTGGGAAGTCCAGCGTCAGCGGCGACAATGTAGAGCTTGTTATTAAAGCTAAACCCCACAACATTTCTCGGGTCAACGCAATCCGTATGAGCAACAGGAGTCCACTTGCTGCCCTGTAAGAAAAGAATATTTAGGGAAGTGAAAAATAAAACGGGGGAATGAGGGCCAGTCACGGGCTTACCGTCAAGGTTCCCACGGTAAGTCTCGGTCGTATGTCTCTTGACCCCGCAGAAACGCACACCACATAAAGTTCGCCGGCGTAAGGCACGAAGCTGACAGACAGCTGTCGCTCACACAAATCAGAGAACGGCGAAAGACGCTGAAGACGATGTACGCCTGCGAAGACGCGCAGTAGGTTTGCAGTTTTGAAAGAAACAGAATAGCAGAGCTAGCTAGAAAGTGCCACAATGGAAGTTACAAGACCTGCCGCCTCTTGGACAAAAGGAACGAGAGTGTCTACTGAGAGTTAACAAGCAAGCGAGTGTGGCCATATAAGCGAGGTGACGCCACCAACATTTCATCCGGGGCCCGCTGCCTGTGCACTAGCAAGCCGATACGAACGAGTGTTTTCGAGTTTCTCAACTATTGAAGTCGAGAAATGAAACCCGAATCTGATTACGAGGCACGCCGTATAGTGTGGTTCCTTAACGTGCACCCATTGCACGGGAGTCTTAGAACTTCGCCCCCATGTCGAAGTCTATGAAATTAAATTGAAACTGCACAGAACCAACTGCTTGTTATCGTGAATTACAACTGTTCGTTCGCAACGCGTTCCGCGAGTCTGAGGACGCGCGCCGGCGTCTCAGTGCGCCAAAAACAAGACCCTTGAGATCATGGCACGGGAACTGAAAGCGTAATGTGGCAATTTCAGAGGCCACGCAAAACCCGACACATTCGGAACTGTCCTGCTCTACTACCGCAAGTAAGACGTAGTTCTAATTAGCCGAGCCTCGCGTACCTCCGTTTCTCTTCCGATTACGAGACTGATTACTTTCGTCTGTATATGCTCTGAGGGACAAAGTGCACGACATAGTTCGAAAAATGGTAATGTTAATTCATATTACAGGGCCATTAGCTTGTTGGCCGTATCGGAGAATGTTGCCGAGGCAACTTGGAATACATTCAGGGCAATACTTGATCTCAATCAAGAGGTTTGTGTCCGAACGGGACATCCAGCAATGGATTGCAATCATTCGTGCAGAGAACTGATCTTCAGGGTTTTCTGAAACCGGAAGGTAAATTAGGCATCAAAACTACCTACTGGTGCACTGAAGTGCGCCCAAGGTATCTAAACTGAACTAAACCGGGTCGTTACGATTTTTTCACATTCCATAACGAATATAAAAAGATCGAAATGAACAGTTTTCGATTCAGGCTATCAACCTTCTCGGGAGATTTTCGTCGAGGCATTGTTTGAATCAGGAAGGCAATCAAGAGCTCTCGGCCTCCCCATATACACTTCCACGGAACGCTTACTTCAACTTGGCATGCATAACACGCTAGAGGAAATAGCGGAAGCACAGGAGAGGGCCTAGTTCATCAGGCTATCTACCACACAAGCTGGAAGACACATCATGCTGGAGCTGGGCGTTCCTCCCAGAATAATCAAAACAAAGTTTTGCAGCATCCCTCGAGAGCAGCGGGACCGCATCACTGTCCTCCCGATCCCACGAAACGTCCATCCAGAACACAACGTGGAAAGACGTCGGGCGCGCGCGAAGGCTCTCCTGGAAAACGCTCATGAACGGGCTTCGGAGAACAGTTTCGTAGACGCAGCGCGCTACGCCGACGGACAGGCCTTCGCTGTAGTTAGCGTAAATCATGAAAGGCAAATAACGAACGCAATCTCGATTCGGACGATGTCCTCTGAAATCGCAGAGCAGGCTGCAATAGCGATGGGCTTATTGGACGACAAGAGGACATCAATCTACAGTGACTCGATATCAGCTGTTAGGGCATTTGCCAAACGAACCATATTCGAGCTGGCCCTACGGATATTAGGAAGCAAAGAGATGAAGCCACACACATTGATCTGGTTTCCAGCCCACATGGGACAGATCGAGGGTGCCGCGCCCAACCTCAATGAGTTGGCACACGGAGCTGCGCGAGGGATCATCAACCGCGTAGCTACCGGGCAGCGTGACGCCGGGGGTACTGACAATTGGGACTTTCCTTCCTCGTACACCGAAATTACTAAGCACTTTTACTTGGCTCGGAGGATCTACCCCCTCCCACATTGCAAACAATAGACCTCAGGCTTTGACACTAAGGCTTCTACAGACGGGGGCATACCCAAACCCTCTACTTCACAAGACGTACCCCGTAATTCAGACGACAAATGCATGTGCACTATGCAATGACTCGGCGAACTTACCTCACATGCTCTGGCGATGTCCCGCGTTACGCGGTGATGAAAGTAACACTTGTTCACGCTTGGATGCTGTCCTACGCAGCCCCAACCTCGAAGAACAGTTATGGGCTTTCCAACGGGCCCGCGACGCGGCGGAGAGGCTCGGCCTCTGTCCCGACGTGGAAGCGGCCCGCTGCGCGCTAGGGCGCGACCTAAAGGACCCTAATAAAGTTTTTCATCCATCCATTGTCTGAACATATGACTTAACTATGCTGCCTCTGAATGCACACGAGCTTACGGTCATTTTAGTTGTAGCTCCACTAAGGTGATTTTGAAGGTGTGACGTGGTAAGGGACTCTTGTCAGTAATACACGAGTCAACGTGCGAAAATGGTGAGGGCGAAATAGCTGTCCAGCGTTGGAAAACTTGTCACGTGGTAGTGACGGTGAAGAAAGCAAAAGTGAATGGCGAAACTAGCGTTTTAGTAGGCGAACTTGTGCCCACAAAAGCAAGTTACACTTAAAGCACAGCGATAGCGGCGATCCTCGGAAATATGATCAGCGGGTCAAACGCGTCGGCTTTTTATACACCAGTCGTGGAATGTTCAAGAGTAATCACTGGGACCTGCGTGTCTTCCAGAAAGTTCTACACCATTCGCGTCGCTCGTACATGAAATCAGATTACACAAGGTTCCGCGACAGACAGCGGATGGAACCATCGATAACATTCCAGAAACTTCGGATACATGCAGGCGCGTCCTGCTCTGTGCGATAACATTTGTCAGGCGGTGAAATGTTTATCGGGTGAGCACAAGTACACGTGTCACTATGCAGAATCTGAAATGAAGCAAGTTCAAGCTGGGCCGACAGTTTACAGCACACCGGCACGACCGTTCAATGAAAACGGGTTTATCGAGTGCCGTGACCCTGGGATGTAACCTGAAGGAATAGCAGCTTACAGCACTGTCGAGTCCTGGCACAATTTATACTCCAGTAATTCGTAAGTTATGTAAATACTTTGTTTAAACTGGTTGAACCTGTTATTTTGCTCGCTCAGCAGTAGAAGCGAAACTGCGATTTTCGCTGAACGAGAACGAAAACTGGAACAATGATAGTTTCAGTTGAAGACCCGGATTTAAATTGCCTTTCGCTAAATTTGTCAGGACAACGACATTATGCATATAAGGGGTTCTTAGGTGCGACTGAAAAGCAACAGCAGACTTCGAACTATCCGAGTGGCGAATACTTGTACGTTTAAATGAAGCGCCATTTTATTCGCTTATATAGGACCCCCGTAGATGGCGGCACCCGTCCTGCCAATGTGCTTTCTGCAAGTATGGCGCCCCGCAGGTAGTAGCAGCATGTGGTACGTTTGCATATGCGATTTAACGTTAATTTCTTAAGTCTTGCCGCTGAATGATTGATACCGTAACAAACCATGGAGCGAGAGAGCTTAAGCGAAAACCTTGGATTACAGCTCGCGGAAGTTGAAATGCTGTCAAGCATGTACCCTCGAAGCGACGAATTCAAACTATTGGGTGCGCATGCTGTTAGCGAATTCAGAGATTTTCTCGACGGAAAATGCGACGGGGTCACGTCTGCTTTGGATTTGAACTTCACGATCAGAACGGAAGCGGTGAGTGTCGCGCTGTTTACGCATCGGTGGATGTAATAAGCGCCCGATTTTCTTCCTAGGGACCAATAGACCTGGACGTTCATTTGCCGCACAGCTATCCTTCAGCGTCACCGGAAATCGCAATCAGAACGGATTGCCTGGATAGAGCCACGCATAGTGCCTTGACGAAGGAAGCCCTGGAGTTCCTCGCCTCACAGCCATCTGGATCGCTGGTTGTGGGCGACACTGTGGACTGGATCAGGGAAAATTTCCCACGGTTCTGCGCTTCAACAGTCGCCCAAGAGCCCGTGCTGAACAGCCAGCGTTTGTTTACAAGGTTGTGGATCGTTAGGTAAGCTTTCGTAAAGCACTTTTTTGTGACGGAGGTCTGGTAGTCCGCATTACGCATTCATATGATCTGTTTGACTTTTCAGTCACCACATATACAACAAGAATAAGCGGAGGCTCATCCTCGAATGCGGAAAGGAAGGAAATTTGACCGGTTTCTGCCTCCCGGGGAAGCCCGGAATAATCTGCTTCGAAGGCCCTTTGGAAGAGTGCCTGAATGCCTGGTCGACGATAAAGAACCTCACGTGGAAAAGGATAGGCCTGAAGCACCAGGAAGACATGGAAGTAGCTGATGGGCAAGATGTGGGAAGTCTCAGGAAGTTCGAAAAATTTTCCGAGCTTGCTTTCAACACTAAACAAAACGCTAGTAGGGACCACCACATGGACATGGGTGAATTCGCAAGGTTCTTGAGTGAACACGGCTGTGAAAATATCTTCGAAGTGCTTTTCGGCATCGAGGCCAAGATAAACAGCTAACGTTTCACGCTTGTTTATTTGTGATAAACTTGTCTGAAAACAGCGTGCGAATATTTCCTGATTGTAGTACGCGTGCGTAATGTCTATTCACGTCGGCGGCTTGTAAATCAGAGTTGCTATGTAAAAGAACACGTAAAACCTAGCGCCTCGTAAGTTCTGGAAACTTCACTCGATGTGGACAGTGGTTTGAACATTCGAGCAAGCAATGAATGTTGCCGCTACTGTTCTGCATGTTGCCCGATGATCCTGTTACCCTCAATAGCTTTGGATCTAGAGGTTGGCGAATATCACATTGGACGAATAAGTATAGTGAAACGCAGACGAATATGGTTACAGTCAAGTATAAGACACATAAATACATGCGTATACATACAGACATACATAGAGAGAGAGAAAACCAGGCTACCCTCCAAACGTAAGTACTTGAGCGATGCTACAAGGTAACAAGTATTTCATTTCAAAAGTTTCGACCGGTGGACCGATCATCAGGGTTTACATTTTCTTGTAAACCCTCATGAAGATCAGCCCACCGGTCGAAACTTGATATCAGATACTTGTTTACCTTGTGGCATCGCTCAAGTGCTTTACGTTTGAAAGGTAGCCCGAGGAATTTGTGTTTACATATATAATTACGATTTACGATATAGAACACAGCTTCAATGGGCACCACAATTCTGCACTGTAGCGCATTCTTTCTCGTTGTGGCGTCAAGTCAACTTGCGTTTGTTGGGTGATTACGCCCCCTAATAAAGAATAAATTGTGAGGTTTTACGTGCCGAAACCACGACGCGATTATGAGGCACGCCGTAGTGTGGGAATCGTAATTTTGGACCACCCGGGGTTCTTTAACGTGCACCTAAAGCAACGTTTACGCTTTAAGTTTACCGATATTTCGAGATCGTCCGTACGCGACTTACCGAGACTGTCCTTGATAGAGACGTCGAGTGATGTGCTGCGCTTCCCTCGTCTTCGACCGGAATCGCTGGGCAAGTTGTGCGCTGCTAAAATGGAATCCAGAAGATCATCTACCGCTTGGTCGTATTCGTGCAACTCGGTTGGCCCTACAAGGAGAGAGTTTTTCTGGTGTAAAATTAAATTGTGCCGTTTCACGTTCCAAAACCACAACCGGACTACGAGGCACTCAATGCGCGGTACACGAGCGTTGAGTGTACCCTCGAGCTCAGCTGCACTACGCCATAGCCACTGGCTACCACAGCAGATAGACGTTAGAGTGACATTGTTTCAGAGATTGTCTTCGTAGAGGGTCTACGAGACGGCGGTGTTACATGTTTAGCCTAGATGTACTGCCAGGTATCCTTAAGACAACGGTGTAACATTTCTACGAGGACTGATGTCCATAAAGTATAGATAGCAGACCACGAACGCGAGCGATGTTTTATGCACTTGTAAATGTTTAGCATCGATCCACGCATGCGTCCGAAGCTCGGCAGTGGGTGGTATAGTTTTGAACCCTTTATTAACCCTTTATTAGTATGCGTGCAACGTTTGTATGCGGCTCACGTGATGAATCGCATACGATTCATCTCATGAAACTGATTTCGCGCTAACTTGAGCACGGTGTTACATTTCGTGCCCCCACGAAACTGAACATGCGCGTAACGCTGTCATTGGTCCACCCCCGTGTGCACGTTAAAATTTGCGCAATGGACATAATAATAATAATAATAACTTCTTTATTTCCATCAGTGATGGAGGAGACTGCGGGTAAAAGTCGCTTTGGGCAAGCGACTTTATTAGAGCCCGCAGCCTCCTTTACAAGGTAAACAGCGTTTGAACAGGAGACATATATATACATAGCAATTGACTATATGTGAAATATGCACAAATATAAAGGCAAAAACACAACTTATCTGAAAAAAAGCCCTTCAGTTATTTAAGAAAGATTGAGTGACAATGTTCAAAATAACGCGCCCTCATTTGCACCAAATATAAAGTTAGGACCACTCCATTATGCGAGGTCCGCAGGCATACAAGCCGTGCTTAATACGGATTGATCATTCGTAAGTTTACGGAATTAAAAAAAAAAAAGTTCCGGATCCGTTCTGGAGGGCAAAGCATGGTAAAGATCCGGTTCGATATCCTGGACGCGGCACGGTGCACCAGTAGGCAGCGTAAGTGGGGTCTACCGTACGACTGCAGTCAACCCACAGAACAGGCTAGCTTTAGAAATGGCTGCGATCCATTGCTGGATATGCCCTGCGGACGCCAGCCTCTCGATTGATTGGCCGCTTGAATGAATTTCAAGAATGGCGCCAGTGTGGAGATATGCGCCATCAACCTCGCCGTAAAAATGCACTGTCGTTCCAGTAACTCTTTAGCAAAACGCTCATTTATGAATCGAAACACAAAACTGGGGCGCCTATGTATTTCGCCCTACACGTTGGGAAATAACATATCGGAACTGGTTACATTTCTTCGAGGAGAGCAAACCGAATTCACGGCGTTCGTAAAAAAAGATCTGGAGCGCTTCCATAAGTAATTTATTGGAGAAGCTATATTAAGCTACACATTTTGAAATTTGCCACTCATCGCTCATAACATGCCCAGTATTCGCACCAAATATAAACAAGGATGCACGTTTACTTAAGCGAAGGCACCGTAGAAACCTGCTAACGCCTCGTATTATGCAGGAAAATATGGAGAAAGCGAGTATTCAGTAATTATGTTGCAATGCCTGTCGGACAGCTTAAACTGCAGTTTCCGGAACCCACCAAACACATGGCTTAAGTGAGCGGCACTCTTCTCACCGGTCTCGTTGAGAGTCGTTTCCGGTGTGGCTACCGTCCGTCGCAGTCCGGGAATTACATCCGTCAGCAGGCGTGTCCAGGAGGCGTGCGCTGAGGCTGCCGCAATAACCATCAAGGCGGCCGTCAGCTGCCACCCCAGCTGAAACGCCATCTGCATGGGGCGAGCAGACGACATGCGTGCACCTATCCACGAGCACAGACCATGGAGACGCGTGCCGACCAACACTTCGAAGCACGCACGCGCATGAGCAAAGGCGCGCGGACAACGGGTTGCCGGGACATGGATTTCGTCGCAGCTTATTCACTTGGAGGGAAATTGGCTGCTGCGGCCCGAACTTCACCGCACGAACGTCACAGTGCACTCGATGTTCAATTGTACTTCTAAGAACAATTTTTTTTTTTTTTTTGCTTGCTTGTAAGAGCCTGTGGTCTGTACATTTCTGCTCACCGGTGTAGTACATACGTGCGACGAAGGTTCTGCAATTAGCCAGCGCGCTGCACATCTTCCGCATCCTGCGAGTCGTACTGCACGATTTTGCGAATAACGTCTCGCTGCTAAGAACCTCGCTACCTTTGCCGGCAGTTTACACGGGAAAATAAAGAACATGCAGAAAATAGTCACAATTTCCTATTTCGAAAAACAAACGGCTGACAAGAAATGCTGACGTGACGTCGGTACACTCCCGCATTCTTGCACAAGTAGCCTCCAGTACCGTTGTCATGTGCCCAACACACCCACTGTATTTTTCTTTAGCAGAAAGGTGTGAAGAATTTCGCTCTAGCAACAACGCGTTATTGCAGCCTCCGGCTGGAATAATAAATGCTTACGAATGAAAACCATGTTGCGCATAGTACGGCAGAAACGTGACAAAGTTTTAACAAGGGCATTAGAACTCTCTACATGCTATCATTTTTTTCTAATTATTCAAAGGTAACGTGAATGAAAACGCCGCCACCCTTACCTTGCAGTCTTCGCTGCGCGTCTGAAGCAAGCGTTCCGATGCTCAAGCCATATATAACTTCGGCATCCACTCGGTGTTTTCGTGTCATTGGTTGTTTTCTTTTCTGCATTGTAACGATGCTCACGCGCCTGAAATTCACGCCGTAACGCCCACCAAAGGCACCGCTCTAACGTTATAGTCTCTGTCCACGCTGTGCGCGGAACTGTTCGTCGGAACGAAAGCTACGGTTTCGCTTGTTTCGGCGCACGATGCCGATTTGAGTGGCAAGCACAGACGCTGATTACTTAAAGGACATGGGAGCACATTCGTTTAGCTACGATATCGCCGGCTTTCGTTCCTATTCATGTGCGCTGTATTACTCTGCTGTGTTCGCGGGCAGGCGGTTAGCGGAAAGAAAGCCGATACTTTGTAAGAAAATTCTGCTTTCGACACTTGCACAATTATGTGATACAAGAATGGTAGGCAATGCTGCGCGACGACGATAATTAAAAAAAAACTGGCTTTTAAAGATACTGCAGCACGTCGTGACCGAATGTCCCAAGTATGCGAAGCTTGACTGCCTTTCTCGCGATGCTAGTGTAGTTCCATTTTGCTTGCTTGTTAATTTATTTTCACACTGTCAATCGCCCGGAGGCCTTAAAGCAGAAAACTTTAAACTTGAATACGTTCCCTTCGTGAGCACTAACCTTGGCGGCACAAACAGCAGTGGTTGCGGCCACGTGATGCGGCGCGAGTTGCCACACACGACGATCGACTCGTCTTTACGACCCTATCACACAAAAAAAAAAAAAAAAAAAAATCAGGGTTTTACGAGCCAAAACCACTTTCTGATTATGAGGCACGCCGTAGTGGGGGACTCCGGGAATTTATACCACCTGGGGTTCTTTAACGAAAATCTAAGCACACCGGTGTTTTCGCATTTGGCCCCCATCGAAATGCGGCCGCCGTGGCCGGGATTCGATCCCGCGGCCTCGTGCTTAGCAGCCCAACACCATAGCCACTGAGCAACCACGCTGGGTTAGGAACCCATCATAGAATAAGCTATTCTGTTACACATGCGCAAAGGGAGAAGCCTCTGGCCTATAGCAAGGTCGTGTTAGCCGAGTGCTTGTTTTCAAGGTCGTGTTTGCAAGGTCGTGTTAGTTTTCTTGTTGAATTAACCAACGATTTGCTTCAGCCCTTTTCGCCGTCTTCCCTTACACGCGTTCAGATATATTGAGGGGTTTGTTTTTTTGTTTCTTACATTGTGAACGATGTAGCTTGTGAATGGTGTAGCGCGTAAATATAATCATTTGCCGTCGCAGTGGCCTAACCGCAATGGGGTTGCACTGCTAAGCTTGAGGTCGCAGGCTCGATTTCGGCCACGGCGGCGGCATTTCGACGGGGGCGAACATGTAAAGGTAGTTTGTAAGACAACTGCGTGTCCTTCGCATCACTGGCGCCTGACATCCGTATGGGCTCGGTACGAGGACGTGCTCATTGAGGGACCGCGTGTCAGAGCAATAAAACACGAAAGCGAGAGAGCTTTAGGGGGAAAAATAGCCGCAATAATTCAAGGCGACAAAAATGGTTATATCGGGACTTTCTTGCACGCACATATCGGCGCGAGGAATGCAGTCTGCATGAAATGAGAGAGTAAAAATTTATTTCGAGAATGAGCGCGAAAGAGTTCCATCTTCGCCCATGCAGTGCGGGCAGCTCCGCACAATAATTGTGGGGTTGTACGTGCCAAAACCACTTTCTGAGGCACGCCGTAGTGGAGGACTCCGGAAATTTCGACCACCTGGGGTTCTTTAACGTACACCTAAATCTAAGTACACGGGGGTTTCCGCCCCCATCGAAATGCGTCCGCCGCGGCCGGGATTCGATCCTGCGACCTCGTGCTCAGCAGTCCAACACCATAGCCACTGAGCAACCACGGCAAGTGTTAGTCCGGAAAGCCGTTGGCGTTGCATCCCGTGCCTGGTTCACCAGCTTGCGGTGATCTTCCAGGTCTGAGGCTGCCAGGTCTGAGGCCTCTCACGATTCTTCAAAGTGCTCGTCCGCTTCTTCCTGGTTTTCTGTGGATAAGAAAGGGTGCAAGGAGAGCGATATAGAAAGGCGGCAGAAAATAATGCAGTCCATCTTTGTTCCTGTTTTTTCACGCTCTCAGTGCCACCGTAACTTCTACATCAAAACAGTTAGTCCGCCAGTCATAGTCAAACACCGGCACACAATGGCATGCATAGTATGCAGGGCCGACATTTCTCGAGACTCGTCGTTTTCAGAACTGCTTTAGTGGGTCTTGCTGCGAACTCGCGCGCTCGGCAGCTACGCATTCATCTTCCTGGATGGTGCGATGCTATTCCAGTCTGCCTGAAAGTTCGCCTGTTTCACCGATATAATTTGGTGAATCCGAGTCAAGTGAGCACTGAGGCGTCGATCTAAAACACTGCGACCCAACAACGTTTCCATGAGGTCGTTTCTGGCTGGCCCTGCGGATGTAGCACGTCTACTTGCGGACGAAGCTGCTGAGCTACGCTGCTTTACCGAATGCAGCATACGGTTGCATTCTCCTTCTTCGAGTTAATTCTATTTTCGTCACCTTTCAATTCACGTGTCACTATAAGTAGTTGTACCGCAGCTTCTTTGTTTGCAGAGCGGAACTGAGTATGCATCTGATGGTGTGGAAAAGTGGGCGATGGCTGAATCGAGCTCTTGCGCATTATCGAAAAATGTAAGACTTAGATACCCGAGGGAAACGAATAGGATGGGACAGGCGCTGTCGAAACGAGTCTGTAACGAAACGGAACACTATCGAAACAACTACATGAATCACGGATCATGTACCTCTTTTTCTTTTCTTTCCTTGTCTACGATATCGGGATAGCCGGCCCTTTCTCTGACCAAATGTTCCTTGTTGCACAGCCGATAAAAGGAAAGGGCCAGGTGCTTGACTTAATCGAAATTTATTCCATGCGTGGCAAAAATGGCGCGTAGGGAGTAACCATCGAGCACATGTATAGGCTACGGGAGTTACCCATATACATTACCTTTAAAACAACTCACAACGTTGCGCTGAAAACTACCGCAAATACGCCACTGAAGGAGGTGCATGCTTCCAGTATAAGCAAGCGAAAGGGCAAAGAGCAAGAAGGTACACGAAGAGCCAGCGCCTGTCACAAACTCCCAGCAATTAAAGAAAGAAAAAAAAAAGAGGAAGGGCGGAACGACAGAATTGTAAGAGGCTGACAGCGAGAAACACTTGCTACACCACCTAACTGACCAGCGCAAGGTTAAGCTAAATGCTTTTTTCTTCTTTTCGTTCTCCTGATTCGCTGTCAAAACTCCACGCCTCCTCGTTATAAGTTATGCAAGCGCAGCAGCTTGCAAAGGTGCGCGCTCTATAGAAACAAGGCAGAGAGGTTTATTCTAGCTGGGAACAAATTTAGTCCTCTCGTTTTCCGCACGTTCAATATTCGTTACACAGTCATAGAGACAAGAAAGTGAGGTGCGAAGGGAAAAACAAAAAATCCCGTAATACGCTCATTTATTTGCACGGCCGCAGCTTCGCAATCCACATCAGCAAAGCGGCCTATGCACACAGCTTTGTCAGCACGCTGACAGGCATGGTTACAGCTGAACTGCCGCTAATTAACGCGTGCTTGAAATTAATTGGACGGACTCCCCAGAGGAGGGGTATCCCTCCATTCCTTTCTTCTCTCTTCTACACTGACCCATCGCGAGTGCACTAATCACGATGTCGACGGAACAAGGTTTTTTACGGGATGCCGCCTCCTTCCCCCAGTGTTAATTTATTGATCTTCTCGAGCCACGCCTTCACGCGTTTTTGCACAATCGGCAATCTGCGCACATGCTCGCGCAAAAGAATCTGTCGGACTTCGCCGCGTGTAAGAAACGATGGTAACGAGGCGAAGACAGCGGGGGTGGCATTTCCGCAGATTACTTTACTGCAGTTCATGGGGCCGCTGCCGGCTCGAAAGCGTTGCGTTTACATGACGTCAATGGCGCGGGAAAGCGAGGACGAAGCGAAGAGGCAGAAATACCGTTCAAACAAGGACAGCCGGGTCTGCTTGCTAATTAAACTTTGGGGTTTTACGCGCCATAAGCACCGACATTAGTGCGAGGTGAGTCGTGGTGGGGGGATCCGGATTAACGTTGACCACCTGGTGTTCTTTAACCTGCACCCAATGCACGGTACGTAATTGTTTCTGGACTCCACTCCCACGGTAATGCGGCTGCCGCGACTGGGATCGAACCCGTGACCTCCCGCTTAATAGCAGCGCAACGTCATAGCCAGTGGGCTATCGCGGCGGGTCGGGTCCGTCTGCGCATGATGACATTGTGATCATGTAAACGTATTTAAACTCCGTACATACACAGAGAAAAAGAGAAATTGAGTAGAAATTTTCTCCCGAAAGGCACGCCACGCCCACGCCCACTCGCTTGAGCAGGAGAGGAAGAAAGGGGAAGTTAACAGAGAGGCACACCACAACGCATCACGTCACACACAGAGTACGAGCAGTACAGACGAGGGTCGCGAGTCCCGTAGTAGACGAATTACAGTCTAGCTTTGTGAACCTCGTATCGAATGGAAACTCGCCCTTTCGAAAATAGAAAGGTCATTGAGAGCTCTTTTAGGAAGATCAACCTGCTGGAACTTGCTCCGCAGCACAGAGCGACAGATGTTGAAAGTTGGGTATTCTAAAAGCAAGTGCTAAAGCGTTTCACTATAGTTTCCATAAGCAGGGCACCGAAAGGATCAGCTCACTAACTTTCTGATGAAGGCGATCAAGCCCTAATGCGCCGGATGCTTAATCTGAGAAAAATGCGCGGCGGATTAAAGTACGGCCAGAGATTGTTGCAGGGTATTGTTTCTTGACTTTCATCCGGATGTGAGTGTTGTAGGTCGGTGGAAAAGCAGTCAAGCGTTATCGAAATTTCATAAGGTGTCGTCAGCGAACTAAGTGTCAGGTTTTGGTTGTGTTCTGAAGTAGCAAGACCATTGGCCGCCTCGTTTCTTCAGATGCCAGCGTCTGATGCTATCTGCTGAAGCATCAATGTTCTTCCCTGATATGTGATGAATCTAGCGGGAACCACGCATACTAAGCAGTGGAACCGGAGGTGAGGGAAGAAATATGAATGATCCAGTCTCATTGCTTTGCCCGTCGTCTTATCTTTGCCGCTGGAATAATCAGAATTGTATAACCACGGTCTTATATATATATATATATATATATATATATATATATATATATATATATATATATATATATATATATATATATATATATATATATATATATATATATATATATATATATATATATGTATGAACGTCATGAGCGCGCTCGTTTTATACACTCACTAGGTGGCGCCACTACCTCCACATTGGCTGCAGCGTCACGTGCCCCATGACGCATATATATATATATATATATATATATATATATATATATATATATATATATATATATATATATATATATATATATATATATATATATATATATATATATATATAAACATTAGTTGCAAGTCTGCGCCCGTCCTTGTCCCATGCTGCCTCTGTGGTCCGTTTGTTCGCGCAGTTAAACAATGTTCACTCCACGGTTCTGGCTGATCTAAAGGTGTGCCTCGTGCGCGCGTCATTGCAGACGTCTCGTCGCAGCGCTCTGGCTGGCTAAACGTGTGGCGTACTGCGTGCGTCATGGGGCACGTGACGCTGCAGCCAATGTGGAGGTGGTGGCGCCACCTAGTGAGTGTATAAAACGAGCGCGCTCATGACGTTCCGAGGCGGAAAAATGGTATAATGCTTTCGCGTTCCCACTCGTGACCAGTTTTGAGTGTCTCGGCCGGATTTACTAATTTTATGATCAATTCTCTTTGACTCTGTGATGTCCCGTGGTGATGTGGAATCTATTTCCGTTTTACTCACGTGGCAAGGAATAGCTAGTGCCACCTTGTCGTGGCACAAATTCCTTGTGGAGCCATTTCTATTGAAGAAAAGAAAAAAGCTCAACGAGGCGCGTACTGCCAGGCAAAGGAATGCAGTATAGTGAAATGCAACGCAAGAGCGCACACCCGCAATGCACCACAACTAGGCTAGCCGAGAAGGGGAGGGGGAGGGGAGGAGTTGGTGGGCTAGCCTTGGAGGTTTGGAGGTAAGCGCGTTCGTGGTGCTGGCAGCGAGAAGAGCGCGCCTGTGCGGCTCAGCGTGGTGGCGCGCGCTTATTGGCCGCGATTGAGCTGGCAGGTCGCGCAATGCGGTCTATGCAGCATGCCGCACGAGCCGAATCGCGTGATGGATGAGCTCGACGCGGAGAAATGATGGCACCAAGTGGGGACGCTAATTGACGGCGCTCCTATTGCTCTTCTCGCGGGCGACGAATTCGTGGCCGGCGAACGCTGGAATGTCTGCCGTCTTTTCTCTTTCATTCGCGTTGCCTACTGAAGCTTGAGAGGGATAGGCAGCCTGACATGAGCTGAGCGCCCAGGGAGGTGAGAATGTAGGTGGCAAAGTTGCTGACGGCCATTCTTGAGCTTCGTCGTTTAAAGATGGACGAGCTTTGAGGTTTGTAGTTTTCCTTATCGTGCACTGAAGTTTTAAGATTTCTTTTTTTTTTCTTTAGTTTGTTCGCGGTTATTTGCTTTGGACAAAGCCCGCCCGTCTTTTTTAAGACATAGCTAGTGCACGAAGCCGCAACGCTGACTATCCGCTAAACAGAAGCTTTGGCTGTTTGATTACGACAGCTTTAGCTGCTGAAAAGGTAAATGCTCAAGTCAGCTAAAGCAAGACATAACAGATAAATCTGCTAAAATTACAGCATACATGCGAAATAGGTACGCTGTTCATTCGCAGCTTTCAGGCTGGACGTTCATCCTGGCACTCGTCAAATAAAAGTCAAAATAACGCAGTATCACGAAGAGGACTTCGAGTCACTACAGGAAGCACTGTAGCATTCCGAATTTCCGAGACATCGCCCGCCGCCCTCCATGGGAGACCGCGTTGCTCAGCTCTGCAATCCAGCAGGCCGAATATATGCCACTAGGGCCCAGGGGCTCGAGGCTGTCATATATAAGTAGAGAGGCCAAGGTCTCATAAATCTACTGTAGTACAATAAAGTTAATTCTTCCTCCTCCTCCACGAAGGGCCACAGTCATGGAATGCACCCAGAAATATTATTGCTCTGAAAAACTTGCTGAACCGTGATGTGCTGACATGTTAACATATTTTAACCGTTTATATTACGACCAGCTGTTGAGCCCAGCGCTTTAAATTTGAAAGGCGGCCTCATCACATTTTTCATATTCAAGCTTCAGTGCACGTCAGCACTATACTATGACGGCGTGCTCGCGCAGTTTTTATGAACGTTAGTTTTAATCCCTGAAAGCCAAGATAATTGTCATTGGGAGAGCCACTTCTATTTCTCCACTCGATTTGCCTTTCATTGTTGACTTCTATGCCGCCGCGCCGCCATTACACCACAGGGATCAATGAGGCCCCACTCGGCTGATATATACGAGAATGCCGACATGGACTGTCGTCGCACCGAAAGTCGGTCAAGAATTTGTTGACCTTTTTACCTGGCAAGGGCCTATTAGAAAGGCTATAATGACCCCATTCCGTCCCTTTTCATTTTTTTCACGCTTTTATTTTTGTTACCGCGCTTCTTTCCGTCTTTATTTCCCCTTTACCTTCCCATAGTGCAGGGTAGCAAACAGGAGGTTCGAACTCTGGTTAACCTACCTGCCTTTTTCTCAATTGCGTCTCTCTCTCTCTCCAAGATGAAATCGAAGGAAGATAAACATTACAAACTACAACACGGCCCCTGATCACCCTTTTCAATAGGTGACAAATATATGAGATGAGCAAAAAAAAAAAAAAAGAGAAAGAAAGGTTTGGCAATTTCGGCGAAATTGCCGAACTGCATTGAAATAGGTATAAAGTTTCAGTGCTGTGAACCTTTCTACGTCTGCCTATATACCTTTATTCGAACGCCGTTCCTAATACGGCGTTCGAAGAACACGCGGGGCGACATGTTGGCGCGACACAGCACGCGAGGTAACTGCTGTTCTGTAGCAGAAACAGCGTCTCGGCAGCTACCAGGCGTCTCACAACGATGGTTGGATGAGGAGCAACGCCACCGGTGGTGCAGGCCTCGTACCTCAATAGTGCACGAGATGAGACCGAATGAGAACAACCAGAAGAACTGTCCGCGTTCGTAGCTAGAAGTGTCTCGGCCACAGCGGAACGCAGCCGCGCGTGTTCGAGCGCGGCCGTGGAAGCGTACACTGTCCGTTCTGTTCAGGCCCCTATATAGTGCACCACGGTGCGGTATGCCAAAGCCACCTAGAAAAAAATGTTTTGGGTATGCACACTGCATGCTGCTCAGCAGGAACGCATGTAGTGTTTGCGCGCACAACCAAAGCCATTTTTCTAGGTGGCTTTGGCACAACGCTCGTGCCAGCAGTGGGAGGCAGAATGCTGCCCATGTCTCCGCTGCAGACTCCGTATGAAAGAACGTGAGTCCACTAATTGGCTTCCTCGCTCTTGCAGCAAAATTCACTGCGCGTCTCTGAAGACCTTCATAACTTCCACGCGCGGACTGTGCCCGTGCGCCTTCGACAGCTTGACAATACGACAACGGAGGCGCCGATGGCGCGAACGCGCCTCGAGCGTTAATATAATTGCTATGGCAATAATACAATACAAAAAACTTCATTTAATGCCGCTGTGGAGCATTCATGCATAATCTCGGTTGTATTGGCTCGCACAGTGCATTTCCTTCCGCTGTGCTCGCGAACTTTTGTCACTTCGACATAGTCAAGCTTTTCCCCGTCCCCCTTCCCTGCACACACACACACACACACACACACACACACACACACACACACACACACACACACACACACACACACACACACACACACACACACACACACACACACACACACACACACAAACACACGCACACCTTTGTGTGTGTGTGTGTGTCAAAACTGTTTATTGCAGGGGCGAGCGATGACTCTAGTATTATGACTTATGTACGAGAGCGGGACGCATTTATCGTAAACAACAATGCGCGTTGTGAGGATTGGGAGGTCAATCCCACCGTTCGTAACCAGTTGTCAAGATTGGAGTCGGGCATGAATTAGATAATAGCTGGCCCACGCCGTCGTCCAACTTATCCATGCTGAGGACGTTGTTGAAGGGAAGGACTGCTTCTCATCGAGAACGAGGAATATGGGTTTATTTACAGTACCTACATAAGGACGTTGCAGTTCATCAGTCTAGCATGACTGCGAGTGAACGTACACTGAGCAGCCGCACAACAGCGGTTTATAAACACTCGGTCCTCCCTCGATCCCTAGGTGAGGGAAACGTTCGAACAGTCATCGTAGACTAGCCGCCTCTCTGCGGGAGGGCCGGTACATACACGCTGCCCTAAACAATTTTGCGGAACAAATACAGGTCAGTGAGAAGCTTTCGTTTAATGCAGGTAGCTAATATAGATACATTTCACCGCAATATAACGCACATCACTAGCTTGCCTGCTTAAAGCTGCCGACCTTTCTGTAAGAGAGGATATTTCTCAACTCGAAATGAGCCGCATATTTTACATCACAACAAAAGTAAGAACAGAGAAGAAAAAAAAAACAATGACTAAATTTTAGGCCGCATTTGATGGGTTCTCAGTTGATAGCATGACTCGGTAAGCGGGAAGTGGAGAATTTCCCGCTCCTTGTCTCCCTTTGGGACTGCCATGTAGCGGTACACACATGCCAACCCACGCAGCACCTGCTGGCTGTTTAGAGCCGGATGTGGGGCGTCGTTTTCGCCACTAAATGGGAGAACCTCAGCCCCGACTTTTACGGCGTACGGCTCTGTTTCCTGTGTTAGCCTATGCGCTCGTTAAACTCCGCGGTAGTCAGTCCAGGTGTAATCGATGCAATTCGAGTTTTACTCAGTGTGAAAACTTTGTGGGCACAGAATGTACCTCCAGCAGGCGAATCCTTATAAGTGAATATGCGATGTCCAAATCGCGCCCACCTGCAACGGCTTCTCGAAGTAGTAGACACCATCCTCGAAGACAATGGTACTCTACCAGAACCCATTCCATCTATTTCATCTTTCACCTATTTCATCTCTTTGGGAAAGCGAATAGACAGAGACAAATAGAGGCTATGCGAGACTATAGGAAGCATCTACGGGGGGAAAGGTTGCTCGCATAGAACAAAGAGTACAGAGTAAATCCTGCGGCTTCCTTCCTTCGCACTAATATCAACGCCATAATTTGAAAACGAGCCCACCGGTGCTCTCTGCTCTCGCGTTGCAACTTAAGAGCAGAAAGCTTTGCAGACCATTTCTCCCTGAGCGCGATTTCGCACGTAGCAGCTGGAGCGACTTTCGCAGGTGAGATAGAAATACTCAACAAAGTGAGGCGGGAAGTCGCTTTGCCAACTCGCCCTATCTTTATTCATCTCGCGCCTGGAAGTTGAGCTTGTTTACGACGGCCTTTTACGCGCTCACAAGGCACCGATAAAGTGCGTGCATTCCTGCCGGGTTATGCGCGGGAGGCCTCCATAGCTCGATCGGGGGCATGTGACTCGAACAGCTCACCGTCGTTTTCTGGAATGACGCTGCGCTACGTTTTCGCAGACGACATGAGAAGGGTCGTTGGAAGCGACGTTTGCACGTGCGACGCAGTCATGGGATTTCTTTCACAATTTCGCACGACACGTCAGTCGACGAACCTTTGCACGTGATTTCGTGAGCACAGGTGTCAGCTGCGCCGTATACGAGCGCGCTTTTGTTGGCGCGAAAACCGACGCTCTCGCAGGGCGTGTTGCTCCTCTCTCTCTCTCTCTCTCTCTCTCTCTCTCTCTCTCTCTCTCTCTCTCTCTCTCTCTCTCTCTCTCTCTCTCTCTCTCTCTCTCTCTCTCTCTCTCCCGGCATCGCGATAGATTCCTCATTTTGCAGCGTGTGATTTCAGTGCCTGTTTCGCTTTTCCTGTCGTGTATATGCCACTATACGGCTGACAAATTTTGTGTGAATACGCCATTTTAGCTGTCACCGTATTGCCCACATGCACCGGCGAGTAAAAAAAATAACACTCCTTCTTGCTGTACCGGAATCAACTATGCTCTGATGATATTCAGTATCGGGCAGCTGGAACGTTCGGGATGGAGTGTGTTATGAAAGCAGGTCGGCTTTTCTTCCCTTTCCTTTCATTTTGTTTCCTTTTCTCTGAAAGCAGGTTGCAGAGAAGACCGACTGCAGCGAATCTTGTCCAGCGCTGTGGAAACTACTCAACTAGCAGTTCCTCTTTTCTTTGTTATACATAGCCATGGCGGCATCGAAGGTGTACCGTAATGACCCTTTAGAGAACTGTTCTAAAACTGCGCCCAATGATTCGTGATATTTGTGCACGAAATTTTCTTTCTGTAGTCATTATAATTGCCAGAATAATCAGCTGGTCTACCTTTTAACGAAATGGTATTTCCTTGCTCACTCGCTCACGAACTTCAAGTCAAGATGTGTACCAGAACTTATTCATCGCTGGCAATCGCATGAATCAGTAAGAAAAGCTAAAGAAAAATATGTGCCAGAGGCAGGTTTTCAGCATCCTGACAGTTTTGCTGCGTATTTAAATTAGTGCAACTACGTGAAATTTCGGCCCTTGCATTCCTTTCTAGTTAGGAATTCATCTCATGCCTCGCGAAGCTGCTGATATATTTGCACGCACTTTCTTCAGGTTTTTTCTTGTTCTCCTTTTGAGCCAGTCACGTTATGCAGGGCTCTTACGCTAATTAATTCACTTCATAAATATCCAATGACACTCCGCGACCGGCACACATTCGAATCGCTGTTTTGCTCTAGCTTGATGCAGTCGAATTACGTAGTGATTTGAGAATGCCTTTCCCGCTCTTCGCTTTTGTGCGCGCCCTAAATAATGCAGTGCTAGACATTATTTTTGCATACTATTTTCGTCTGAACACGCGTCCAGGCTTTACGTAGAACTGGATGCTACGTGTTTTCCAAAGTTACATAAATATTCACTCACTTTTGGGTTGTGTATATACTGAGAGCAAAAAAAAAAACATTGACTTTACTTCGCTTTATTACCGTGAAGATACCGTTCGCGGTATTACATAAGCGGTGGTTAGCACATGCATAGGGCAGAGAAAACAGGTGACTAAGGTGATTAAGGTAAAATACAAGTAGTAACAGCTTCCATGAATGCATGATGGCGGGTGACGGCGCCAACATCGCAGTGAAGGTCGCTCCATGGGCTTTAGCTGGCCGAATAAAAAAGAAAACGAAGCTTGAAACGGAGACGGTTCGGGTGCGAGGACGAACAACTCGCTGTCAATGGCTAGTGGGCTTGGATATGCGTGAAGGCAGCATGATGTAAGGCAGGTTGTTAAGCGGCTGTAAAAGAATTCTTAGAGCGCAATGCCAAGAGGAAAAACAAGAACTGTCGAGCCCATTGTTGCTTCTAACGATGAAATGCAAATGTCATACAAATACGAAGATTAGATGAACTTAGTCGCATGATTCTGGACCCATTCAAGTGCATTGATGTATGTTTATAGTGCGGGTTCTAAATAGCAGCGGCGCATCAAGTTGAGGTTTGACAAATTATTAAGGCGAAAGCCTTAAATGGCTCATACCCCGATATTCTGCAAAACGCGACGTGCGCCACAGAAAGTCGTGTGAGCTCGCCTCGCGCAAACACGCGCTCGTGCCACTGCTTGCGCGTTCGTCGTGGTCGTCTTCTTCCATGGCTGGCTCGGATGCCGCTCATAATGCCACAAAAGGTAAAGTTAATTAAGACAGAGTTAATTCAGGCACTCGAACATCCGACCTTCGGTGGGAGTCTAACCCTCGAGCTTATGTGGAAGTAGAACCCACGACCTTTGTTGTTAAGGCGAAGTAAGACGCAGTTACTTAATATAGAGTTAATTAAGGCATTCGTACCCACGACCATTGGTGGGATTCGAACCCACGGCATTTGTTTTTAATTAAGACAAAGTTAACTGAGGCACAGTTAATTAAGGTAGTATCAATTAGGGCACTCAAACCCACGACCTTAGGCGGGAGAAAACAAGTAATAAGAAGTAAAAACGCATTCGACTGAGAATACCAAGTAATTTAATGAAGGTCTCCTGAGCGCGCAGGCTTTCGCCTTCACCCTCTTTGACGTATGCTAAAGTGACTGTAAATTTTTTTTGTACACGAGTAATTTGACGGATTGCGGAGCATGATGCCATTTCATGAATCCAAAGGTTTTATTTGCTGACGGAATTACGTTAGTCGCAGCCATGTTACAGGAAAGGTTGTAGGACGGTTTTGTGCCCACATACTTGTACTTTAGCACCTTAAGCAAAGAGATAGATGGAGGGAGGTAGGGGGGGGGGGTACGATGGCGGGAAAGGAAACTAGTTTGCCTTTCTTGGGGCTCAAAGTCATTTGCCATCGCTTGAACCAGTCTCGTACGTTGTAAGTATGATGTTTGGCAGATAAGTTAGTGACGGCATGGTAAATCACACAGTCGTCAGCGAACATGTGAATAAGACATGATAGATGTATAATAATAATATTTGGGGTTTTACGTGCCAAAACCACTTTCTGATTATGAGGCACGCCGTAGTGGAGGATTCCGGAAATTTGGACCACGTGGGGTTCTTTAACGTGCACCTAAATCTAAGTACACGGGTGTTTTCGCATTTCGCCCCCATCGAAATGCGGCCGCCGTGGCCGGGATTCGATCCCGCGACCTCGTGCTCAGCAGCCCAACACCATAGCCACTGAGCAACCACGGCGGGTATGATAGATGTAGCAGAAGGTGGGTAGTGCACTTTAGGAAGAGAAGCGGTCCCAAGGCAGACCTCCGAAGGACGCCAGAAGAAACAGGAAGAGGATTGGAAAAATGGCTCGTGACAAAACAAACAAAAAATCATCCAGGAACGATTTGTTATGACTCCTTCTGTTCACTTTGCTATGGTAGTACCTAAGTTGAACTCCAGACAATTTCAGTAGTAAATAGTGATGAGGCACTGTATCAAGCGCTTTAGAGTCCTCTAATGAGAGGCATGTCACCAGTTTGAAGATTATTATCAAGGTTAGCATGCAGGTCATGAAGGAAAGGCCCCTAACGAAGACTGAAAAAGTTTTGTGCGGTGAATGATATTTACGCAGGCTTAGAAGTTAATGATCCCTGTAGACATTGAAATAGTCTTCAATCTATAGCACCAGGAAGAAAGAAGGAAGTGAAGCGCTACATCGTGATGGCTCCAGTATTTTTGCTGCCACTCGTTTTTGAATGCTTTCACGAGTTCGAAATTAAACGCAGCGACAGAGTTGACTCCCTCAAAAGGCGTTTCAAGCATCATCGTAGTGCCAGTCATCTGTGTACCAGTTATCACCGCAGTTATCCAAAAGTCTTCAATTAAAAGCTTTACTGACAGCATACGTAGCATGTCGCAGCATGTTTACCGTGGAACAAGGTTGTCTATAAGAGCGAGAAAAAAGAAAATGTGTGGAAGAAAGAGGCTGTCGGTGTTAAATGTGTTCCCTTTTGCACAGACTTTCCCGTCACTTATGAACGGCCGAAGGGGCGTCGGTATAATCGCAGACCCTTCCTCAGGTCCGCACAAATAGCTTTTCCTCCGTCGCCTAATTGTTTTTCTACGACGAGCGGCGTCCTTTGTAGTGTCATTCCTGGCCCCGCGAACACACGCGGCTTCCTTCCCCACATTTATTGCCCTTCGTTATTTACGTCGGCTATGAGCGAGTCTGCGCAAACGCTGCCGATACATCCTCATCGGCGTCGCGTGGCGGTTCCCTTAGTGATCGCCGAGGCCGAATTCTGTGGCGTCGTTGCCTTCATTAGAAGTAGCCGCTCTGATGGATGCGACGGAGTAGTATGGCCTCCCAGTGAGCGGTGTGCACTTTCATTATTTTCTTCTGCCGCTGCTGCTTGGTTTTACGAATGGCCTCGACATTTCGCTTGTCGCAGCCCGGCGTATATATGCCGGCGAGATAGTATTATCAACTAACCGTGACTAGACATTTTCCGGCACTCTTCTGACAATCAACGCTCGACAGTTGTCGTGTTGCAACGTCCGGTCTTCCGTAGCAGCGTCCTGGCATTAAAATGGCCGCCAACTGCGACCGGAAGGTCTCATTTAGCCGTTCTGCTGCGTTCCTGACCCAATTGAGTGGACTTCAAGGCCCCCCTGTCTTGTTAGTGCCCTTTGGTTCTGCTGATTGGCTGCTTCATTACGGCCTGTCAGCGATCCAACCTTCACACACTTCCGGGCACTGCCTTGGCCGTGTCTTTGCGACCTTCATCCCAATTCGGCAGCATGCGCCCAGCAGCATCTGCAACATGTGACCGGCTTTTGCTGAAGAAATAATGAGAGCCTTATCTCGAAAAAGCTTGGGAAAACACTATACGCTTGGGCGATAAGCAATGTATTCAGCCGTGCCGACCACTCATCTCAAGTCTCGTGTTGCCATACAAAGTCGATTCTTACAACTATCGTTGCTGTTCAAGCAGTGCGCTGTATTGCAGCGGACGTGGTGTAGATGCGCTGAGGAAAAAGGGCGAACGATGGTTCTTGTTAGGAGTGCGTGTGTTTCCGCACGCAGAGCCCATAGTCTTGACGCCGTCATTCACTCTATATATGGTCTGTCGCACGTTTTGGATTCTGTTGAGTACGTGTCAGGATGCTTAGATGAACTACAGATTTCTGCTGGATTGGCTCTTGTCTATTCGGTTACATTTGAAGGACGCGTTTGCCTTCGCTTGCTTTGGTGGATCCCTCAGCGATTATTTGTGGCTGTTTCCCTTTTGCAGAAATTTTGCAGAGAAAACAATTCCTTTAATATGTTCTTTCTTATGGCTGACTTTTTTTTTTCAAATGCGCTACGTGCATTGACACTGCTTTATTGCTGTAGCGCGCATTCCTTACATTACTCGCTTAATTTACCAATCTGGAGAAGTCGTCAATTGCTACCACTTCATATTTTATCTTGATCAGGGAATCAGTCCATTTGCTCGTGCAAGTTGAGATCGCGTACTGCACAGTAAGCGCACATGACTCGTATGACAGGGACGGAATCCCTTATATCTGCATGTTTTTGCAACCTGGTTCTTCCCGTTTGCTTTCGGTGTGTGTTGCACGAATGCGTACGCTGTGCGTAGGGTTGACTGGTCGGCTGGATTTCATTTGAAATGCTATCGTCAAGTGATCGGCTTCATAGGATAAAGCTGCTAGCACACCTCTCCTGTGTTCATGAAACGCCCTTAACTCTCTCTCGCCGTCATTGTGGGGGACACTGTTCATCTAGAATAACTGGATGGCGAATGGCTGCAATAAATATTGCTTGCTCCTTCTTCCTCCTCCTTCCTTCTCTCCTCCTCCTCCTCCTCTGTCTTCTTTCTTTCTTCCTTTTCTTTTCTTTTATTGAACACGATGAGTGAACAAGATCATTGCATTTACGAGGAATGGGCACCGCCTTTATTGTCACCGCATTATTCACAGTTGTACAGCGAAGTCGATCCTGCTACCAAATTTTCCTCCTAGGGCTTGACGCACTGCACGTAAATATCGAACGCAGCTTCTACATTAGCGCTGCAAAAGCGTGGTAAATAGGACCGTATGCTGTGACGTCACATCCTCAGTGAACGGAACTAAGACGTGTACGGACGCACGGGAGGACGTAGCCCGCACATCACGTCGCCGTTGCACACCAGCGCTGTCAATGTCCTGTTATGTGTCCTTGGTGGTATATACCGCCGGTTGAAGAAATGCTCTTTTGTGCTCAGAGAACTGCCCCGTCTGTCAGCTACCTGGCAGCTTCTGCAGACGTCAGCGTCCCCTTGCGCAGGGAAGGAGCGAAGCTGCATTGTTTCCCACCGCAGGGTTCTTCTCATGATGTAGGTCAGCTCGTGCTGTACGCCACCTACGCGTCCTCCTCGCGTTCTGTTTTCTGGGCACGCGCTGCTCTGCAGCACAATGCGGTGCCCACGGGCGAGACGGCGGCGACACACCGCGGCGCCCAGTCAGACATGCGTTAAATGTATACGTATACAAGCTCGGCATCCTGCGCGCGACCCACATATGCAACGCTGTGCGTCTCACTTAGTCGGCGCGGAGGGCACTTTGTGTTTCAATGCCATTGCCCGCCTAACTAGCCCTAATTAATTAGGCCGCGAGGAAGGAGAACGCTCAAGGAGGGGGTTCCCCTTTCAATTTAAAGGGCAGGGCGTGGCCACCTCTTAGGGAGCGTTAAAGAAGCTGTAGCCGTCTTGCTAAAGTATACGTCCGATTATCTCTTCACGTGGCCTGCGTGATGCATGTAGGCTAGAGACACTGACGGTAACCATAGTCAATAAATTATTGGGAAAGACACAAGTAATGAGGTTTCGTTCACTTTTTTTAGTCAGCGTGTGGAATGGTGGCTATAGAGGGTGTCCCAACTATTATGCGCCAAGATTTAAAAACATGCAAATGCCACGTAGCTGGACAGAATCAAGGTAATGTTGTTTGCCGTTGCTAGGAGATACTTAGATTATTTTTTGCATTCCCCTTATTCACATAATTAGTCATTGCATTTTTTTTCTTCTTCTTCTTTCTCCTTTTATTCCCTTTACCCCCTTTCCCAGCACAGGGTAGCCAGCCAGATACTGCCTAGCCTTCCTGTCTTTCCTCCCCTTTGTCTCCTCCTCCTTAATTAATTAATCAACTTCTCAAGTACTATGACTATGTGAAAAGTGTCAATAAGAACATTGTAGAGCAACATGAAAAACTCCCGATACAGGTTTCTGTTGCTCAATACGTGCTACATAAAGGTGTCTTTCCGAGCGTGAAAGAAGCGCGCGAATACACGCAAGATTGCCGCGCGGCAATTTCTTAGTGTTGTGAGTGCGTGGACCTCACTAAAATGTTTTGCTTTCTCTCCCAACCACTCTGGATGGCATGCGGTATTTTGAGTGTGCATTTCGCACGTAAATCACCATGAAAGACCCGCACCCTGCCTTATGCAGGGCGCGCGGTGACTTTTCCAAGCGCGTGCGTATCCTAACCTTGTGATTCTTCATGCCATATACCCTGAAAGGTATCCCAGTGCGGAATGTCCTGCCTGTGGACTAACGGCAACATTGGACCATGTGCTTGGGGAGTGTGAACCCATCGGCTCCATCTTCAGCGAGGATAGGTGGGCAGCCCCAAATTCTTGGGCTCCAAATTTCACGACCACACCCTGGCCGTCCGGAGTTGCCCACGATCGGGCCGTCAATCTCGGCTTGGCGGTCCCTATTCGTGGGACTAGCAGGTCGCGCGGGGTCTCCTCTGCGTCTTCTCTGAACCGCAGTAAAGTTTTCACTCACTCACTCACCATGAAAGGTGGCGTTTAGCACCACGTTGCAGTTTGGATGTTAGAGAGAGAGAGAGAGAGAGAGAGAAACTGTAGGTGGTATTTGTAGTCGCATCATTGTCTAAGCCATGGGCGAAGCCGAATGATGAAATCATTGTCGTTTCCATCGTTGCCTTGCTGTAATGTTACGGAGGAAACTCCGCAGATAAGTACCGCACTTCCCTCTACGTGACGTGTCCAGAACTCTGCGTAGCTGGCATTTAGCGTTCGCTACTTATCAGCAACGTCAACATTCTTGCCTATCTTGCTCCGTGGATGGCAGCAACGCGACAAAAAAAATCCCGAGGGTTGCCGGCTGGTTCCCGCATACGTACGGATTGTTCTGCAGGGTGGTGCTAACAGGCGATCTGCCTTCGGTCCAACTCGCGTGCGCCGAAGATTATAGGCCTTGGCATCGCTGTGGCTTCTATCATCCTCGGACCGAAATTTGGCCCATGCGCGGCCAAGGTCTCTGCGGTGACGCGATAACCCACGTGACAAAGCTGCCGGAAGCAGGCAGCGTGTGCACGCATATGCAGCGTCAACATCGCCCGCGCGGCATCCGGCTCCAGCTCCAAAGGTGTGCCCCTGTTAAAATGGCGCGCCATTTGTCACCGGATAAGAGGAACAGGTTAGCCTGCCTTTCGAAGCTGAAACAGACTCTTCCGCGAAAGGAACGAGCAAAACTTCACCGACAAAAGAGGCGCGCGGCGTTTTCCGCAACGACGGGGTGACGGCAGTTAGCACTCGGCACATATAGTATGATAGGCTGTGTGTACTGTTTCTCGATGCCGGCATTAGTCTTGGGAATACAAATGTCTCCCCCCGCGCTGGCACGTACAACACGCGCGCGCGTTCGGATTTCAGCGGCTCGGTCGAGCAAAAACGATTCTTCCAAAGTTGGGAAAAGAAAAAAAGAAGAAAGAAACGAGAAAGATGCCGTTCGAATGCTGATTTGGACGAATAACTTATTTATCGCAACGGCTCGCTGCACTTAGGGAGCCCTGCAGTCGCGCCATTCAGATAGACACATCTTCTTGCGGCGTTTAATTTATATGTCACGTACCGCGCGTTATAAATAGCCCTGATCCCTGCAGCAGCGCGGCCGGGTCCCTTTGTGGCCCGCAGATGGGCCCGCGCCGATGCTACTTGCAAAGAGATTTCGTGAGTCTCCGTCGGGCTGCTGTTGCTGCTGCTGCTGTTTGTGCAGCCACTTAGCGTCCATGTGGACTGCGATTCCCGGCGGCTTGTGCAATTGCAATGCGCTCTGCAGCAGCCGAAAATTACGAGTGATTGGGAGCAGATTACAAGTCTGCCGCGACGCTTATCGCAGTCGGTGAGGCGCGCTCGGAGGTGCGAGAAAATAAAGACGGGCGCCCTAAGTGGCGGCGTGTGTCCTCGGCGGTTACGCTTGTCTTGTTCGTTGACCTTCGGGTTGTTGCTGCTCTTGCTGCGAATCATGTATGCATGTGTTGCACGCCCTCTCGAGAATTCGTCACTGTGTACACTTACGCGAACTCTGGGCGCCCGATGACTTGCGGGAAGGCAACCGCTGGAGGCGTCTTTTGCCCGCATGATGTAGCTCGCCTTGAAGCTATAACAGGCACCCTGAGAACGGCGTCTCCAAATCTTTGGTTAATCGCGCGTGAATGTACAGCTTCTTGGATTTGAGGCCGTGTTTGTCAGCTTTTCGGCTAAATAAGAAAAAGAGGTACAAGCAAAAGACGAAACTTGCCAATTTTTGTAACGAAGGAAATGCACAAAAGCTGGGAATCGCTATAATAGCATTAGCGCAGGAAATTCCTTGAAGTCGTTAAAGCCATATAACATCCTCGCCGATATAGTGAAGTTGTGTACAATTTCGCTGTTAGAAAGAAAGAGAAGAAAGAAAAGGGAAGGTGATTTTGCCAACTATTTGGGTGCCGTGGCGCGTGCGCGTTTCTGAGCCGTATTTTGCGAAGGATGGATTTCCTGGTCAAACTTCGTTCGCGTGAACTAGCTGCTCGGCTTGTGGGCTTTCGGAGCGCGTTACATGTTTGTGCGAGTGCAGCGAGAATTTGAACGAGTAGCTGAGGCTGGCTAGCCGCATACATATTGAACTTTGGCCTCCCGATTCTTTAATTTTTGCAAAGTAAATCAAGAAATTTCGCGCTATGGAACGAGAATTATTCGCGACTCCAACTAAATGCTCGGCCCCGGCGGCCGCCCCAAGAACCAGCCGATATATAGGTTCAGCCGCAGGTGCTCACTTCACAGCGAGGGCTTCAACGTTGTTAAATCGTCGTGATGACACCGTGGATAATCCCGAAAAAGAAAGCAAAAAAAAAAGACGGAATTCGAAAGAGTTTTGCTGTGTACCATCATGGGCGTGTCGTCGCGGTCGAAAGAAAGCAATTCATCATTTCATCGTTTCCTGAAAGTAGCAGACGATGCGCAACGGGGAGCAACATGGATAAGAAACTTGCGCATTGGGAAAAAGGCGACTGGCAATATGGTAGTTTGTTTGAAACCCTTCACTCGGATCAACTTCTGTATTCTCGGCAACTAGACCATTGCTTACTTTTTATATATTTAAATATGTTGCTGGCGTTTCAAATCGCGCAGTGTACTTTGCTTAAAGTAGAAAAGGCAAGGCGCAGAAGACCAGGACTCAAGGAGAAGAACACAAACGACAGGACCGGCGACAGGACCGGGTCCTGTCGTTTGTGTTCTTCTCCTTGAGTACTGGTCTTTTGCGCCTTGCCTTTACTACTTCAAGCATGAACCAACTAGCCCAAGCAAGAGTTTTACTTGTACTTTGTTTAGGCAGGCGCTTTATAAAATTAATGATGCACGCTTAAGCTTCATTTGGTTGGATTAGTTTAGTTTTCTGCCCCGGCGTTAGCATTATTCGTGCTTTAAGAGCAAGAATATTCTCCCTAATGTATACGTTTGTCCGCAGGCAACGGTAGCAGAAACGATACCTATCGCTCGGAGGGTCTGAGATTGATCCTGACACTTACTAGGCCGCGAAGCCGACATATCGTGTTGATAGCATGCTTTACTTTAGCGGTGTAAGCAGAAGATGCCGTTTTATCATTCAGCCCGGTAAGTTGTCAATTTTCTCGCAAGGAATTTAGAAGCAACTGCAGCGCTCGTTCCAGATTTGGAGCGTTCGGCCTGGCCACGGCGCCGCTAATTTGCTTTCGGAGACTGTGCACGCAGCCAAGTTCTATTACAACTGGTTCGATTCGTTTCCAAGTCATGCATTTACACTAATACAAGTGACATTGCTCAAAAGAAAAGCCTCGTTAAATTTTGGAAACCTACTGGAAGAAACGCAACTTGGTCCGATTGTTTGTTATTTACTTCTCGCGTTTCACCAGGGTTTGAGAATTCCTGCAGGCAATGGGCATCTACTGTGCTCCCAAGCCTGGACTCTACCTCGAACATTACGTACTGCGAGCACAACAAGCGCGAGTCATTAGAGACAGACTACCTTATCACGGATCAGCTATAACTATAAAGAGAAACGTGCACCCTGACTCATCAACTGAACTCTCATTTGTCTTTATCCCAAGACACGCTAACCGAGTAACTTCACAGTTTTTAGTTTCTTTCTATCAGTGCACAATATAAGCGTTTGCCTTCTGAAAGCACCACAGACATTATTGCCTATAATAGTGGGATGCCATGCATGTGATATACTGCAACACAAGTCAAAGTGCGGAGTTGCCTATGAAGGTCGAAAACTGTCCAGTATAATACACGTAGCAGTAGAACAACGCCGCGAACAAGTGCTTGCAGCTTTCGGAGGCCCGACACGCACCAACGATTTCCTTTTTTAACCTCCGACTCGCTTGAAAGGCGCTTTGTCCTTAAAAGATCTGATGCGGCTCGCTAGGAAGGCCGGACGTTTGCACGCACAGCGCAACGAGTTCAGCTCTTTCTTAACTAAAATCCTTGAGACCGACCAAAATAAGGTTATCGGCATCAAGGAGCCTTTCGGAATCAATCAATCAATCAATCAATCAATCAATCAATCAATCAATCAATCAATCAATCAATCAATCAATCAATCAATCAATTTTATTTATCAGAAACAAAAGGAACTGGAGGGACACCTGGGCAAAAAAGCTGTCGCAAGAAAGAACATCACGCATCGACAAACACCTCGATTCTACGCCACAAGCAAGAAATTTAAGCACAGCAACAAGCAAAAGAGCCGCCGTCATGAAGCCGTGAGCCTGGATGTCGGAGCCATCTTTGGTTAGTTTGGACAGTGTTGCCAGCAAAAGTAACAGATTCTGGAGTTGCCAATGAAACTACACGAGGCGACAAGCTCGAACTATCCACTGTATTTATCTCGGAGAACAAATCGTGATTCACATTCGCAGTCGCTAGAAAGAGCGGAAGACAGTGACGTCAACTGCAGGACAGAAAGTTCGTTTTGCTAAGGAGGGCTGGAAAGATATGGAGAGCGTCGTAAAAATTGTAAAGTGCCACCAAGAGCAAAGTCTTCAAGTGACACTGATAAAGAGTAATAACCACAGCAGTATTAACAAACTGCACTTCTCTAACTAGCAGAAAGGCCACCTTTGCCGTGAGAGGAACCTTTCATACACTTAGTCCCGACGAGAACTACGACGAATTGTCTTCTTGGTAGAACACTTCTATCTGTGTTCTCTGGTTTCTAGCGAAATCTTCGGAATTTCCTGTTGCCTCGGCTCCAGGTCTTGTGGCCATGGACGCGGAGCCTTCCAGAGGCGCTCCTGGCCAGAGGTCATCAAGGCCGTCCTTCACGAGGAAGAGAGGAAGCGTGCTCAGTGACACCGAGTACACTGAGCTGTACTCCGTGTCGGGTGAAGACTCATCAGATGATAGCGTCATCTCTGTCCGCAGAAAGAGGGCAAAAAGGAGGACTGTCAACGCGAATACATCAACGCAAGTGAGCACGGCGACTCTGAAGTCAAGGCCTGAACGCTGGCCTCACGCCATCATGTTCGTACCCGAGGAACCCTCAAGCAACCTCCGATTGCTGAACAGACAAGAACCATCTGTTTTCTTGGAAGGGGTCGTGCCGAATGAAATCAAGGACATTCGGATAAATACACGCAAAAATTTCCTCGCAATCGATGTTTCCAACGGGAGTGCGCTCGAAAAACTGAGGCAAATCTCGGAGCTAGGACGCATCAAAGTGCGTTCCTATGTCCTGATGGACGATGCATCCACAGCAGGTGTAATTTAGGACACTGATGTCGCCATTCCCAACGCGGACTTGCCTATCCTCGTCAAACCAGCAAGTGAGGGTGTTGTCATCACGCGTGTGAGCCGCCTTGGAACTTCGCGCTGCGTCAAACTGATTTTTAAAGAAGATTGCATATCATCTCATGTCAAAGTCTGTCACTTCCGACACACTGTTCGACCCTTCATACAAAAGCCTCTTGAATGCCATCAGTGCTTTAGGCTTGGACATGCCAAGGGGGTCTGTCCAAGCTCGTTACTGTGTCCCCGGTGTGCTGAACCTCACACGGAGGACACTTGCCGGGCTACTGTCCTAAAGTGCGGCAACTGTAATGGTTGCCATGCTGCCTCGTCTAGGGACTGCCCTCGCATCAAGAAAGAGGTCGCTGTTCTCTAGCAATGGTTCGGGACAATTTGACACACAGGGAGGCTGCTGAAACGATCCGGCGTCGGCGTCGGCGTCACCGAACCTCCTCAAAAAAGGCAGAGACACCAAACGAGAGGGGCCCTTCCATTGTAGCATCCGTATTCTCAGATCAGGTCAAGAAGGGGCTGAACAGCAGAAGAAAGTCAGCTGAAAGGAATCTTTCTCAGAAAGAATTGGCTGCGCTTCCGAGCCAGCAACTTCCCACAGAACCACAGATTGTCAAGCCCGCTCGGGAGCCTACTCCTGCCGCTGATGACACGCCCAACGCAGACCGTCAAGTCATTTCAATGCTACGTCCCCTCATATATACCATTCGAGTGATTCTGTGGACTCTTGGAACCACGTCTGCTCGAAGTGCACTGGAAGTACTGGACGCCTTGAGCCCAGTGTTTGAGCCTCTCGAATAGAGACATGGTGTGATGGTTGGGGTCGGGCATGAAATAGATGGGAGCTGGCCCATGCCGTCGTACAGCTTATCCACGCTGAGGATGTTGTTGAAAGGAGGGACTTGTTCTCATCGAGAACGAGGAATATGGCACATATTTACAGTATTTACATGAGAACGTTACAGTTCATCAGTCTAACATGACTGAAAGAGGAGTACACACTGAGGAGCCGCCAACGGCTCTGTCCTCCCTAGATCCCTTGTTGAGGGAAAACGGCAGTTCACCGCCGACCGATTCGGAGCGTCCAAAGTCATCGTAGCCGACCCGCCTTTGAGGGGGAGGGCTAACGCACTCACTTCCGCACAGGTTGCACTGACCACACCAAGGTGAGAGGGTTCTCGCAGACACGGTGCTTGACCCCAGCAGGCGCCTCTATCCAGAGTCGACGCCGCAGACAATGGCCGCCGCGTATGTCCATTCACTGACGACTTCTAAGCTGCGTAAGATGGCACCGCCAAATATCTTCCAGGATCCCCTGCTCCAAACCGAACCGTGAAGGCGGCGGCGACTGCGTCTAGCCATCTCGGCGCCGTCCCCCGGTTGACGCGGCGCATTCTTGTCTTCACAAAGCAGGTTGTCGCCGCAGCCATGGTGGGGCCGATGGGCTTGGGACTGACGTCTGGTAGTCCTTTCAAAGCGAGTCGTCGCAGCAGACCTAGTGGCGCCTTTCCGTCGGTCGCTTCCCCGAAGAACGCCAGCCTCTGCAGGTCGGTGGGCTGGGAGAATTTTGTAGGTTGGTACTTATGCAGGCCGTTCGTAACAATGGCCAACCATCGCCAATCCTTTCGAGAAGTCAAGGCAGCGTCAATCATCCAGTGGAACGCAAGAGGACTAAAGTCATGCCTTTCAGCCTTTCGTCAGTGTATATATATATATATATATATATATATATATATATATATATATATATATATATATATATATACTAATTTGTTCCCAATCATTGTCCTATGTGAGTCTAACGTGTCAGAACCAGTCAGATTATCGGGATACGAAGCTGTTATATCCGCAACAACCGATGCATGCAGCAAGATCATCGTTTTTATTCGCCGAGAACTGACCTATATTCGCCAGCCGATTCCGCCTCATGATAACTATCAACATGTTTTCCTAACAATTAAAAAGGGCAAGCTCATGTTTACACTTGTAGGCGTTTATATATCGCCTTCAAGTAATTTTGATCCCAAGAGATTCACGAACATCTTGTCGATGTGCCCTGCTCCATATGTCATCATCGGAGATTTTAATGCGCACCATATGGCATGGGGAAGCTCAAAGAAATATGCAAGAGGACAAAGACTTGCAAACTTCGCCTGCAACCACGGCCTTTCGCTCCTAAATGACGGCAGCCCAACGTTTATACGAGGTGTGAATTATGGTAGCTGTCTTGACCTAGCTGTCGTCTCCAGCTCTTTCACAAGATGTGTTGAATGGTTTTCAGATATCGAGACACACGGCAGTGATCACATTCCCACGTGCCTTGTCATCAAAGGGATGTCCAGGTCCTTCCCACGGAACAGCGTTCAATTATTTGACTGGACTAATTTTACTTCCACCATAGAAGATGCTTGTCGAGAGGGCTTGTCCTCTGGATTAGAGGAAACAATCAAGTCTGCAATGCGAGACGCCACGCGCACGGTCACGGTTTCGTCGAAGCACACGGATTTGGATATCGAGTTGGAGCGACTTAGTGCACTCCGTCGTCGCGCGGAGCGGCGTCACCGGTGTACAAAATACATCGAAGACCTTAGGACAGCCAGACGGCTACAAAAAAAAATAATTCAACGTCGCAAGAATATATTGGCATCTCGACGTTGGACAATGTTTTGCCAGTCACTAGACCCCCGAAAGCCACTTTCTCACATCTGGAGAACCATACGTGGTCTGCGTTCCCTCCCTGAACAACGCTTCCTATTTAAAGCGCTGGCGCTCTTCCAGAGGCGATTGGATGCTGATGTTGCAGAACACTTTTGTGTAAGGATCGCTGGCCAAGCAACCGGTCCAGGCTCTCCAGCCCTCAGTCACATCCCTGTTTCACCTGACTGCCGCATGGATCTTCCTTTCACAATGGAGGAACAAGAAGCGGCTCTTGCTCTATGCAGCCGTTCTTCATTCCCGGGACCAGATGGAATATCCTACCACGCCTTGAACAACCTGAGTAATGGCGCACGGAGAGAACTGTTACATCTATGCAACGTATCTTGGCCAGATGGCATGGTTCCCGAAGAATGGAAGACAAGCCGCTTGGTCCCTTTCCTGAAGCAAGGCAAGTCCCCACTTGAACTCACCTCATATCGCCCAATAGCCCTGGCCAGCTGTGTGGAAAATATAATGGAAAAGATGATCCTTTCCTACTTGGAGTGGTACCTGGAACACTACATGTTACCAAATTGCATGGCTGGTTTTCGTCGACATCGCTCATTGTTATGATTGGGGGCTCAATCCCATCGCTAGTAACCCGTTGTCAAGATTGGAGTCCGGCATGAATTAGAAGGTGGCTGGCCCATGCTGTCGCCCAACTTATCCACGCTGAGGACGTTGATGAAGGAAAGGACTGCTTCTCATAGAGAACGAGGAATATGGGTTTATTTACAGTATCTACATCAGTCTGGCATGACTGCGAGAGAAAGTAGCTCAGTCTAACATGACTGCTTGAGAAAGTACCTTGTGCAGCCGCACAACAGCGGTTTATAAACACTCGGTCCCCCCTCGATTCCAAGGTGGCGGAAACGTTCGTCCAGTCATCGTAAACAAGCCGCCTCTCTGCTGGACGGTTTACACACACACACTTCCGCACAGGTTCACGGTCCGGAGCCGACGTCAGACGGACTTCGTAGAACTCGAGACTTGTGTCAGGAAAGGTGCCTTTTATTCCCCGAGCTGACCCCCGCAGCGCGGCTAGGTGCCCATTGTCTTGCGTCTTGGACGGCGCGTGGGAAGGAGCCTCGAACTACGTTCCCGCGAGCACTCCCCCGCTCGCGGCAGACCAGGACGGCGGTGGCGGGCTCAGTAACAATAGTTGGTCCGCTGATCGCATTCAGTTACAACGGCGACGAGGGTAGAGCGTAACGGTGGCGTTCCAAGAAAGTTGACGCTGCAGTCGCAACTGGCTGGCAAAACTTGCACCTCAGCTGGGCCTCCACGTTCTTAACGTCATCAGTAGACAGTAGTGTTGTTGATCTCGCTACGCATGTCCAGCATCAAAAGTCACGCACAATATTATCTGCTGCTTTGTTCTTTGATGTCAAGGGGCATACGACAACGCATCTCACGAGGCTATCCTCGGTGCTCTTGAAATGGTTGGCCTAGGTGATCGAGTTTTCCAATGGATTTCTCATTACCTTTTTATGAGATCGTTCTTTGTGTGTACTGGCGATGGTCAAACCGCACGACACTACACTTATCGAGGTGTTCCTCAAGGAAGTGTACTAAGCCCTACCCTATTCAACCTCACACTCATTGGTCTCGTTGATCATCTGCCAGCAGCGATCAAAATATCAATGTACGGAGATGACATATGTATATGGACTTCACCTGTGACACGTCCTCAGGTACGTGCAAGACTTCAAAAAGCTGCGACTCTGACAGCTATATACCTTCGGAACCAAGGTCTTGAAATCTCGTCACACAAATGTGCTCTGATGGCATTCACTCGCAAACCAATGACACCCTCGCCATCTCAATAAATGGCCAGGTAATTTCTTATGAGAAGATTCACAGATTTCGTGGCATAATCATTGATAGAGATTTCTCATGGAGCCCGCACGTGACCTACTTGAAACATCGTCTGACAGCAATATCTCAGCTTTTCAAGTTTCTGGGCGAAAGACTTGGAGAATGTCAGTGCATGCAATGTTGGAATTGTAGAGGGCTCTTTTTCTGGGCTTCTTGAGATATAGTTTGCCCGTACTGACCAACACTTGCCAGACAAATCTTCGTGCTCTACAGTCTATTCAAGCTCGGGCTCTCAGGGTTTGTCTTGGTTTGCCAAAATGCACATCGACAGTGGCGAGTATTGCGATCGCCCGGGACCAACCCATACAGACACACATTGCGGTGGAAGTGTTGAGAGCGCACATTAGGCACTTTGCCCGTGCCCGTTCCCACCATCTGGCAACACTGCCGTCAGAAAGGCCGCAGGCATCATTTTGTACTACGATTTCGGATTATTACACCTGCCTTCCATCAGGCTTCACCCCCGCAACTAAGCCGTCGATTCGTCCATGGTGTTTGGCTCGACCTGCAGTGCTCCTCACCGTACCAGGAATCAGGAAAAAATCTGAGCTGTCATCACCTGTTCTTAAACAACTTAAGCTGTCTAATTAATAATAGATTAAGTAATAAATCCACGACTAAATATTTGGGCGTGATGCTGTCGGGCGACTGCTCTTGGCGGGCACACGTGGACTATGTAGTTGGCAAAGCGGCAGTTGCTTTGAATTACATTCAAAGAAATTTAAAATGTGCGAATTCTAACCTCAGAAGCACGGCGTACCTTACTTGTATACGACCTATTTTGGAATATGCTTGTACCCTTTGGGACCCGTCACAGATATGTCTTATAAATAAACTAGAAAAAATACAAAACAGAGCAGCCAGGTTCGTCTCGGGTAGGTACGGGAGGAGGTACAGTTGCACAGCAATGAAAACAGAGCTCAACTGGGAATCCCTGTCGTCTCGCCGAAAGAAACTGCAGCTAAAGCTTCTATATGAACTCTATCACAACAAAACTGGAATTGATAGGGAAATGTACATAAAACCACCAAACTATATATCGGCACGCACTGACAACCAGTACAAGATTAGAGAATACCGGGCTAGGACGGGCCTCTATGCCAGTTTTTTTTTTTTGTAAAAACTATCGCTCAGTGGAATCTACTGTCATGTGGACAGGTGTGCAGTGTGAATAAAGATGTATTCTTTTCATGCTTGTAACCCCCCTGCTGTAACGCTTTCGGGCTAAGCGGGGATATGTCTGAATAAAGAATAAATAACTAACTCTGCTCCTTTTGCACGAGAGGTACGCCGGCCATATTTATACTGATGGATCGGCTACTCTCCAGCGTTCCTCTGGCGCCGTGGTTTTCCCAGCGAAAGCCACCACCATCAGTTTCAAGACGTGTCACCTAACGACACCGATGGCTGCGGAACTTGCAGCTCTTCGCGCTGCACTTCGTCTCGTCAGCCAAGAACAACCTCGAAGATGGCCAATATTCAGGGACTCGAAGGCAGCACTTCAGTCTTTGTTATCAGCTCTGCTACGTGGATCACACGAACAACTGGTATTCGAGATTAGAGAACTAATCCATACCTTGACTGAGAAAGGACACCACGTGACATTTCAGTGGCTTCCAAGTCACTGCGACCTCATAGCGAACGAACACGCCGATAACGCTGCTTGGTCGCCTCTTCAAGGCGACGAAGAGGAGCAGATACCATTATCAAGGACAGATGCCGCTAGAAAACTTCGAATGCTCAGCCGTGATATCACGTTCTCCTTGTGGAACGCAGGAAGCTTTCAAAACAACCGACTCCACAATCTTGACTCCTCTCTACGCCTTTGCATTCCAGCTGTACTCTGCCGTCGTGAAGCCCTGCTTTGTCGAATATGGCTAGGGGTGGCCTTCACCAAGTCTTTTGCTTTCCGAATCGGATGGGCCCACGACGCCTCGTGTGATGACTGTGGTAACGAGGAGACTCTTCAACACCTTCTCTGTGGCTGTCCTAGCTACAATTTATAGAGACGATCACTCGCAATCGCGATAGCGCGCTTTGACCGAAGACCTCTAACAGAGGAACTTATTTTAAAATGCCGCTATCACAAGCCATCACAGAAGAGGGTGACGAGGGCACTGTTGCAGTTTTTAAAGGCAACAGAATTGGACAAGCCGCTGAAGCCTGAACAGATATTCATAGTGCTGCAAGTGCTACTGTGCTGTGGGGTGACAGTATTGTGAGGATTGGGGGGGTCAATCCCACCGTTCGTAACCAGTTGTGAAGATCGGAGTCGGGCATGAATTACGTGGTAGCTGGCCCATGCCGTCGTCCAACTTATCCACGCTGAGGACGTTGTTGAAGGGAAGGACTGCTTCTCATCGAGAATGAGGAATATGGGTTTATTTACAGTATCTACATAAGGACGTTGCAGTTCATCAGTCTAGTATGACTGCGAGAGAATGTGCACTGAGCAGCCGCACAACAGCAGTTTATAAACACTCGGTCCTCCCTCGATCCCTAGGTGAGGGAAACGTTCGACCAGTAGACAAGCCGCCTCTCTGTAGGAGGGCTTACACACACACACACACTTCCGCACAGGTTTGCGGTCCCCACTGGCGTCAGACGGTCTTCGCAGAACTCTGCGCTTACGTCGGGAAAGGCGCATCTTATTCCCCGAGCTGACCCCCGCAGCGCGGCCGCCGGTGCTCCATTGTCTTGCGTCTTGAAAGGCGTGTGGGAAGGGGCCTCCGAAGACGTTCCCTCGGCAACTCCCCCGCTCACGGCAGACCAGATCGGCGGTGGCGTGTTCAGTCATAAAGCCTGGTTCGTGGAACTCATCTCGGCAATCCAGCGACGCAGAGTGACGGACGTGGCGTATTGTCCTGAGGACACAGTAGACTTAGTGACACCGTTTGGCTAGAGGATGATGGTGGCTTTCCAAGAAAAGTTGACGCCGCTGTCGCAACTGGCTGGCAAAACTTGCACCTCATCGGGCCGTTCTTAACAATATATGGCGACAGTGACCGACTGTGATTGTATGCCTATGCTCCTTTCTCTTTTTATCTCTACTTTGTTGTTATTTTACCTCCCCCTCCCCTCTCTCCCCAGCGTAGGGTAGCAAACCGGATCTTCCCCTCTGGTTAACCTCCCTGCCTTTCCCCTTTCCTCTGTGTGTCTCTCTCTCTTTTTGACGCGAGAGGAGGCTTTATAAAGCAGGGAAGACTCAAGAGCGAAATATGAGTGTCGGCGCCATCTTGAAGTTCCTGTACAAGCTAACCGTGAAGTCATGAACTTTGACGGCGTCTAATGGGGTCTATAGTTGTTCACTTATCGATAAAATAGGACTATATTTATCACTATATATTGCACTATAAAGGAGCCAAATACTCAATGTAAAAACTTTTAAGAACTTTTGCTGCGCCAAGAAAGCGCGAATACGACAAAAAAATATATGGACACTTTGCTGAGTTAAACTGCGGTAGGCTAATGCCTCTGACTGCCTCTGTTGCGGTTGTCTGAACTGTTCGGCGAACAGACGACGCCGTGGTAGCGAGCATGGGATGCAATCATAGCCATATGGCTGCAAGGTTTATCACCGATGTGCGCGCACCTCCACGCGCATGTCCGCGCTCTCCCACGCGCCCACTCGCACAGCGCTACTGGCATGGCGCCTCCTCTCCTTGCTACCCTCGCCGGAGATCGCCGCTTTCCCGCGTTCACCACGGACTGCGCCCGGACACGCATGAGCCACTAAAGGCTTACGCCTTAATGAAGAGCTTTAGTTTAGGGGACGCAAGTGGCCTGCGCATGTGTAGTACCGTGGCCCCTAGTTCTTGCGTACGCAAGCCGCTTGCGTCCCCTAAACTAAAACTCTCTAATACTATATGAAATACCCGCCAACGTACAGTGATTAGCAGTGGTCGAACAAGGAACGTCGCTGAAGCCAACGTTTCGACAATGGCGACTCGTATTATAGTCAGGGCAGCAACTGGGGAAGACAATTCCCCCTTGTTGATGCGTTGGCTTCTGTGTAATTCCTTGTTTTACCACTTGTTGCGTTTCGCCTGCGACACGTGGTTTTGCCGGCGCGACTGCGGCGGGGCGGCAGACATTTTGGCCCGATCGTCGTCGCCGCAACGCTCCCCGCCAGGTGTTTCCAGGCGCGACTGCGGCGATGCGACCGCAAAGGATCACCCTCTCCTTCCAGTCATTGTGCCCGAACCAGGCGATGCGAAAGCAGGGATCATCCTCTCATTACAGTCATTGTGCCCGACCGGCAGCGCTACGACAGTGTGCTACGACATTGTGCTACGACATTGTGCTACGACATTGTGCTACGGCAGCGCTACGACAGTGTGCGTCACCATTAGCCCATTGTACATTCACGTGCTCGTCTATTGAGGGGTTCCTTCTTGCCCTCAACTGCGAGAGTATAAAAACAGCTGCCCCCGGACGCCAAAAGGAGGGCTCCGATTTCTTCTGTTGAGTAAAGTGCTCTCCCGTCTCTCTACTTCGGTCAACCTGACCGCCAACTCTTTGCAATGTTAAAATAAACAAGTTTAGAAACAGAGCTGGTATTTGTGGTTGTCGTTGCTGCCGGGTTAGTTTGCGGCAAGACAATAGTAAGCAGTAGAGAAAGCAGCATTCAGAGCAGCCATGGATTTGAAGTCGTTGCGCAAACCGAAATTGTTGGAGCTTGCAAGAGAGTTGGGTCTGGATGTCTCGGACAAACTCAGAAAACCAGAACTGCTAAAGGCTATTCTTGAGTTAGAGGCTGAGGATGACGAGCTGTCGGAATGCCTTGAGACTATTGAGGAGAGGACAAAAAGACAGGAGCGCGAACTTAAAGAGCAAAAAGAGAGACAGGAGCGCGAACTTAAAGAACAGAAAGAAAAAGAAGAGCGTGAACGTAAAGAACAGAAAGAGCGAGAGCAACAAGAGAAAAAAGAAGAGCGCGAACACGCTTTGGAAATGAAGCGTCTCGATGTAGAGATGGAACGCGCTCGTAATGGAAGTCAGGCACACGGTGCAGGAGAACGAGTATTGTTCAAAATGACTGACCTGATGCGGCCGTTTAAGCTTGGAGAGGACATTGGTTTGTTCCTGGTTAACTTTGAGCGAACGTGCGAGAAGCAGGGGTTCTCTCGGGAAACGTGGCCACAGCGCTTGCTCACTTTGTTACCCGGCGAGGCGGCCGACGTAGTCGCTCGCTTGGATAGAGAGGAGGCAGAGGATTTCGACACAGTGAAATCGAGTCTTCTAAAAAAGTACCGGCTGTCTGCGGAGGCGTTCCGTCGGAAGTTTCGGGAAAATGAGAAAGGCAAAAGTGAGTCATATACAGAGTTTGCGTATAGGCTTATGTCGAACATGCAGGAGTGGCTCAAAGAAGAGAAAGCGTTTGGTGACCACGATAAAGTTCTGCAGTGCTTCGGGCTAGAACAGTTTTATAGTCGGTTACCGGAGAACGTGCGATACTGGGTCTTGGATAGGCCAGACGTTTGTACGGTGGCTAAAGCCACTGAGCTAGCCGAGGAGTTTGTGACGCGTCGGGCTCGCGGAGCTAAGGACGGTCAAAAGGGTGAATTTGGCTCGAAGTTTGAGAGGCCGAAGTTCGCACCCATGAGATTAAAGGGGGACACGCGTAGTGAGGATGCGAGTGAAAGCAGTCCGACCAAACGTAAAGAGACGGCGGCAGCCAAACGCAGAAAGCGGTTCGAGATGAGGAAAGCGCGCTTGTGTTATACGTGCCAGAAGCCGGGTCACTTTTCGGCGCAGTGTCCGGAAACAACACCAAAAGTTGTGTTTTTTTCAATAGGCAGCACTGACGAGAACATGAAGCTTCTCGAGCCTTACATGCGAGACCTCCTCGTGAACGGGAAAGAGTGCCGAGTGCTTCGCGATTCCGCCGCTACGGATGTAGTTCACCCGTCTTATGTAGAACCCCATATGTTCACGGGCGAGTGCGCGTGGATCAAGCAAGCCGTGGAAGCTCATAGCGTGTGTCTGCCAGTAGCAAAGGTGCTTATTGAAGGACCTTTCGGAGCGCTTGAGACAGAGGCGGCAGTGTCATCTATGCTGCCACCCCAGTACCCGTACCTATTTTCAAACAGGTCCGATCACCTCCTGCGCGAGAAGGGGCTTTTGTTTGGTGAAGCTTGTGTTCAGGCCTTAACCAGGTCGAAGGTTCGGGAGCTCGCTGCAAAGGCGGTAGTTGCGGGGCCGACGTTATCGAACAATGAGAAAGGGTCAGAGGCGCAGCAAGCCGATATTCAGAGCACGCCCGAACTGAATAAAATTGAGTCAGTAACGTTAAAGGCACCAGATACTGGAGAGGAAAATCCCGATGCGGGAAAGTTAGAAGAGCTATCTACTGATTTGCTCATCGCACCTACGTCAGACGGACTTGATAGGTTGCTAAAAGTCAGCCGGTCGGCTTTGATAGCCGAGCAAAAGAAGGATGGTAGCCTAGAAAACATACGCTGCAATGTCAAGGAAGGTATCGCCAGGAAAAATGCGCGTTTTGTGGAAAGAGGTGGAGTCCTGTACCGGAAGTATCTAGACCGCAGAGGAGTGGAGTTCGATCAGCTGATCGGGCCTCAATGCTATCGTCAAGATCTGTTGCGCTTGTCACACGGGGGTTCGTGGTCCGGACACCTAGGAGTTAAGAAAACTAAGGACCGTCTCTTGCAAGAGTACTATTGGCCAGGGTGTTTTCGGGACGCAGACCATTTCGTGAGGACATGTGACACTTGTCAGCGGGTGGGCAAACCAGGGGACAAATCAAGGGCGCCGTTGAAATTGGTACCTATCATAACGGAGCCTTTTAGACGGCTCGTTATTGATACAGTGGGACCTCTGCCGGTAACAGCCACGGGGTACAGACACATTTTGACTGTGATCTGCCCAGCGACAAAGTTCCCTGAAGCAGTGCCGCTTAAAGAACTCAGCTCAGTTGAGATAGTTAATGCACTACTGTCCATATTTGCGCGAGTTGGTTTCCCTGCGGAAATCCAATCAGATCAGGGCACAGTGTTTACTAGCGCTTTGACGACAACTTTTCTCGAAAGGTGTGGGGTAAAGCTGTTACACAGCTCAGTGTACCACCCACAGTCGAATTCCGTTGAGAAGCTCCACTCCGTCATGAAGCGCGTGTTGAGAGCGTTGTGTTTTGAACATCGAACTGACTGGGAGCTGTGTCTGCCTGGGGTGATGTTTGCATTAAGGACCGCGCCGCATGCGGCTACGGGGTTTTCGCCAGCTGAACTGGTGTACGGTCGCTCGCTTCGATCTCCGCTTCGCATGCTTCGAGAATCGTGGGAAGGTAGGGGCGACGACCCAGTCGTGGTGGAGTACGTACTTAAGCTTCTCGAACGCTTAAGAAGGGCACAGGAGTTGTCAGGTGAAGCAATGACAAAGGCCCAGCAGAGGGCCAAGGTTTATTATGATCGGACAGCCAGGGCCCGTCGTTTTGAGGTGGGCGATGAGGTCATGATATTGCGCACATCGCTAAACAACAAACTAGACGTGCAGTGGGAGGGCCCAGCACGAATTGTTCAGAAACTGTCGGACGTTAACTACGTGGTAAGTCTGCCAGGAAAGCGGAAAGCACAGCAAGTTTACCACTGTAATCTGCTCAAACCTTATAGACAAAGGGAAGCAGTGGTGTGCATGATGGTAAACGTTCCTGAAGAGCTTCCGGTCGAGCTTCCGGGACTAGGCTCAGTGACGAACAGGGAAGACACCGGTCAAGTCATTAGTGACTTAATCAGTAGAGCATCGCTGTCGCCTGAGCAGAAAACCGAACTACACCAGCTCTTACAAGAGTTTCAAGGTCTGTTCTCTGAGAGGCCTGGTAGGACTTCTGTACTTACTCATGATATAGAACTTACCTCCCCAGAGCCAGTACGATCCAAGGCGTACCGGGTGTCACCCCGCCAGAGGGATATTATGGAGGCTGAGGTAAAGAAAATGCTACAGCTCGGTGTTATTGAGGCAGGTGAGAGTGATTATACCTCCCCTTTGATTTTAGTTGAGGTACCGGGCAAGGAACCTCGTCCTTGCGTCGACTACCGCAGGCTTAATTCCATCACTAAGGATCAAATTTATCCGATCCCTAACATCGAGGAGCGCCTTGAGAAAGTTAGTAGCGCTCAGTTTATTTCCACCCTAGATCTTGTCAGGGGTTATTGGCAGGTTCCACTTACAGAAGAGGCTAGTAGGTATGCGGCGTTCATTTCACCAATGGGAACATTCCGTCCTAAAGTGTTGAGTTTTGGTTTGAAGAACGCGCCATACTGTTTTTCAAGCCTCATGGATAAAGTGTTGCGGGGACAGCAAGAATTCGCTTTACCGTATCTAGACGACGTAGCGATATTCTCCGCATCCTGGTCTGAGCATATGGCACACTTGCGGGCAGTGCTAACCCGCCTGCGCGAAGCGGGCTTGACAGTAAAGGCTCCTAAGTGCCAGTTAGCACAGGCCGAGGTTGTCTACCTCGGTCACGTGATTGGTCAGGGTCGTCGCCGCCCCTCTGAAATAAAAGTGGCCGCTGTGCGAGACTTTCCGCAACCGCGCACGAAGACCGATATTCGGTCGTTCTTAGGTGTCGCCGGCTACTATCAGAGGTACATCCCCAGGTACTCTGATATCGCGGCTCCCCTGACGGATGCTCTAAGAAAGTCAGAGCCTCAAACAGTCGTCTGGGACGAGACAAAGGAAAGAGCTTTTAGCGCCCTAAAGAGTGCCCTAACAAGCCAGCCTGTGCTACGATCGCCAGACTATACAAAAGGGTTCGTTGTTCAATGCGATGCTAGTGAGCGAGGCATGGGCGTTGTACTGTGCCAACGGGAAAATGGAGAAGTAGAACACCCCGTCCTGTATGCTAGTCGTAAGCTGACCAGTCGTGAGCAGGCGTATAGCGCCACCGAGAAAGAGTGTGCATGTCTCGTGTGGGCCGTTCAGAAATTGTCATGCTATCTAGCCGGCTCGAGGTTTATCATTGAGACGGATCACTGCCCTCTCCAATGGCTGCAGACCATCTCTCCCAAAAATGGCCGCCTCCTGCGCTGGAGCCTCGCTTTACAACAATATTCCTTTGAGGTGCGTTACAAAAAGGGGAGTCTCAACGGTAACGCCGATGGCTTAAGTCGAAGCCCCTAACGTAGGAATCAGCCTCAAAATTGTTGGTTACTGATGTTTTTCTTCCTGAGGCAGGATTTTTTTTAACATATTGCTTTTGTTTAGTGTTTCAAAGTGATGATATGCTTTCTAGTGCAATTTTCCAATTTGTGGACGCGTTCTGAGTGATGCTAGACTACTGTAAGGAACTATGCAGTGGTATAAAAAGGGGAAAGAGCCTGGCAGGGCTTAGTGAGGGTTGTGCCGTGCTTGCTGACTGAGCGGTTGAGTTTCAGCGTAGTTCTAACGCTTGCCGGGAACGAGAACAAAAATGTGAACTCTCCCGAAGTCACTTTGCAGTGTCCCGTGCGAACCTGAACGAGATAACGAGGCCTTCTCTGTGCGCTGCGCTCAAGAAACGTCGAGGGACGCCCGACTTCGGTTATGAGCATCATCGAGCGACATCCCTCCGGACAGCGGATGCAGTCCCCTGTCCATCGGGATCTCCTTTCCCCGGCGGGGCGGTCTGTTGCGTTTCGCCTGCGACACGTGGTTTTGCCGGCGCGACTGCGGCGGGGCGGCAGACATTTTGGCCCGATCGTCGTCGCCGCAACGCTCCCCGCCAGGTGTTTCCAGGCGCGACTGCGGCGATGCGACCGCAAAGGATCACCCTCTCCTTCCAGTCATTGTGCCCGAACCAGGCGATGCGAAAGCAGGGATCATCCTCTCATTACAGTCATTGTGCCCGACCGGCAGCGCTACGACAGTGTGCTACGACATTGTGCTACGACATTGTGCTACGGCAGCGCTACGACAGTGTGCGTCACCATTAGCCCATTGTACATTCACGTGCTCGTCTATTGAGGGGTTCCTTCTTGCCCTCAGCTGCGAGAGTATAAAAACAGCTGCCCCCGGACGCCAAAAGGAGGGCTCCGATTTCTTCTGTTGAGTAAAGTGCTCTCCCGTCTCTCTACTTCGGTCAACCTGACCGCCAACTCTTTGCAATGTTAAAATAAACAAGTTGTTTTGTTGTTACCAGTCGACTCATGCTTTGCCGGGACCTTCGGATGCTTCCAGTTGTACCCCAGGCCGCCAGGCCAACGCTACCCTTGGGGCTTGCGACCCAGGTACAACCACGGGCGTCAGCGCCGAGTTCCAAACCGATCGTACCAGCGGTGCGATCCAAACACACTGTTAATCATTTCAAGCTTTCATCTTCCTATGAATCGCGCTCTTGTTTTTTATAGGCGATGTACCGGTGCTTTAGGCGAGAAATTAAAGAGAATTTTACCGGCCTTCATCTCCTCCCGTTTTAGTCAGCCTTTTTGTGCGCTATAAGTGAAGATACAATTTTTAGTGAATATATACTTCTTCAGTCCGAGTTGGTTTGGTGTTGTTCGTTAGTGTCCTTTTAACGGTCTCGGCGATAGCGACGATAAGATCGACGACAACACCACGAGGACGGCGACGAAGATACGATATAAGAGATAAACAATCAATCAAAGGCTACAAAATTACGAGCTAACCAGACTTCGAAAATGGTTCATGAGTAAGGAACTTGCTAATCAGGTGTCAACAAAAGCAATTATAAACGTTAAAAAATTAAATTACGGGGTTTAACGTGCCAAAACTACTTTCTGATTATGAGGCACGCCGTAGTGGAGGGCTCAGGAAATTTCGACTATGTGGGGTTCTTTAACGTGCACCTAGATCTAAGTACACGGGTGTTTTCGCCCTCATCGAAACGGGGCCGCCGTGGCCGGGATTCGATCCCGAGACCTTGTGCTGAGCTGCCCAAGGCCATAGCCACTAAGGAAACAAGGCGGGTAATTATAAAGGTTAATTATGGACAAGTTCTGCAGGCCACTTATGCAGCTTCTTTACAAAAAAGGCATGCAAGCATTCAATTAAGCATAATATGCCGTATGAATGCTAGCCCGTGCTGAAAAAAGAAAAATACATTGCCATTTTAACAAACAGACCGTAGATTATTGGAATTTCTACCTAAGTGCAAATAACGCACTGTCTGAGAACGTTGCCTCTTGCAAATGTTTAGGCCTTCACTCATGTAGCACACAAACCGTTCTGCCTGTATTAGCTGTACCCCCGTACACGCTTGCCAAACCCTCGACTATCTACGCCGTTCACCAGACGTTGTGCAAGGCCCGTCAGTACTATCGACTGTTCATTGTTCACTCATGTCCAATCTACGTTTGTTAATAACCTTCATCCTGCATTCTTGATAGGGGATATATATATATATATATATATATATATATATATATATATATATATATATATATATATATATATATATATATATATATATATATATGTGTGTGTGTGTGTGTGTGTGTGTGTGTGTGTGTGTGTGTGTGTGTGTGTGTGTGTTTGTGTGTGTGTGTTCAATGTTATGCGCCGTGTGTTTGCTGCCAAAAAATGTCATTGTTTCCAATTGAGTCGAGTCTACCCCTGAGACACCACCAATGTTTATTCTTCCCTTTAGGATTGACGAGCGCAGTATTGGTGACAATGAAAGAAAGAGCAGCGCGACATATTTTGGAAACTTTTGTATGATGGCCTGTATTGATCAGTGCGGACAAGTTTTCTTTGACAGCTACCAAAGCGTGGGCGATAAGCACGCTTTGCTTAAATTCTAACATGTTCTTCTTTCTCGTTGTTTTAGAAGTATTCTAATTTTGTCTTGTAGTTGATACATAATTCACATACAAACAGCATAGAAGCTTGATGAAGGCGTGATAAATGTTGACTTCCAACCACACTGCGAGCCTGCGACCTGAAGCATTGCTTCCCCTGACCTCGCACAGCGCGTATATCCGTTCTCATGAAGCTCTCTGAAGGCCTCCATTAACATATTTCAAGTTCTCCTCCCTAAAATGTTGATAGGTTTGGCGAGTGTAGACTCGCAACGGCATGGGCTTTCATTAGCCCGCAGGCCGCCTAACCATATCAAGATGCCAACACTAGTCTTACGTTGTTTTTTCTTGGAACGGCACCATTTAACCGCCTCAACAATGAATGCGTTATAAATGACCTCTTCTGCTAGTCCCACTTTGTCCGCGCACTTATTAAAGCAAATTGAATTAATGCGCTGCGATTTGTCGTTGTTAATCGACGGGACTTCGTTTTATTAATGAATTGTCTTGACTCTGCGAGAGTGCTCATTAACCCTAGCTTATTAAGCGACTGATGATTAAAGAAGACGCGGTTGAGACCCACCCCGAAACAACATAGGCTATAGTCGTTGTAAGGTCCTATGCTACAGTTTGACCCTCCCAGTGGCCAACGGTGGTTATAAACCGCCCATTGCGACCCGAAAAAGCAAACTCGTGAGACGCAAAACTCGTACGACGCACTCGGCCAAACATTGATTTTTTTCTTTTTGTGATCAGCTCCTTCTCTATCCTCGTGCAGCTGTTCTTAATAAAACGACCCGTACAGCGTCGTCGCCAAGGGATCCTACGTCGGATTTAATGAAGCAGGCCTGAAGGAGCAGTCAACGACAAATTCGCCTTCGCAGCACAGCCCGAGCGGGATCACGCATGCCTTCTCCCGGGCCCCGAGGCCGCCACTGCAACTTCACCCGATCTCCCCCGAGCTACCGGAGTCGGCTCGACCGGAAATGTGGACTGTGTACTTTTTTGCTTCACTCTCGCTCCGCTTGGGGCGCCACTTGCAACACTTTCGCTGATGCCGCCGTGGCGAGCGGTTGTCGGAGTATTCGGGTCTTGCTGATGTTTGTGGCTGCATGTTGAGCGTTGTCATCCCGAGTTACGAAGCTGACAATACCGGCAGATCTGTTGGTAAATTACGACCGCATCGGCGTAGGGCGTCAACTGGCTGTGGCGCATTTCTCGGCATGCGTGTTTTGAAGTGAAGTGTAGCGGTTTCAAACACGAGTGTTGTTGTGCGAAAGGTCATCCTCCTTTCCTCGTGGAAGAATTCGCCTGGCTTTTACAGTAGGCGGTGGCGGTGACGGTGTTTGATTCATCTTCATGCGGATACACATCACGCCATCGTCGCCAGCGTCACACGGTGAGTTGCTCTTCGTTCGGCGGTGCCACATTTGCTCACACCCATGCCGGGCTCACCTGTTGCATCACTTTAAAAGGCAACCACCCTAGCCGGCTTCGAGCTGCCGCCGCGCTCGATTTGCATCTTGTAGGCGCACGTGGTTGTAGGCGCGGTGCCAAAACACCTCTCCCTTCCCGCATAGTAAAAGGATAAAAGCGCGGAACGCGCGTCCTTACGTCTGCGTGGGCGGAGAGGTTTCTAGCTAGTGGAGCTACGAATATGAAGGTTCGCGTGCTCGCGTATATGAAGGTTCGCGTGATCACCGGCGGGATGCGTCCGGAAGCCCAGTTCGCACGAGTTCGGCGCTTGGTGTTTGCCAGAAACAAATTTTTTTGCATTCGAAAACGATCACACAAGAAGGCGAGATACTTTTGTGTAGTGGAGGTGGAGTGTGCGGTGTGGGTGGTGCCAAAAAAAGAAAAAAGAACAAAATAAATAGCGGGAAACTGTATGGGCATAGACGGCTGCAGAGCTTTTTTCGATGTTCATGCTTTCGAACGGCTGTCTTCCATTCTTTTTCTAGTCGGATGCTTCTTCCTGATGTTTACATATATAGGGAGCGTAGGGCTTGTATTACTTTCGGAGGGCACTTGCCTACGTAAGGGTCACGCTCACGAGCAAGTATTGTGCCCCTGACACCGCTAATCGGACGAAATGTAGCAACGTGTCCTCTTCCGAGAAGCACCAGCGGACACTTATCGATCAACCGAAAAGTTTCACACCTCATAGAAAACTGAGTTTATCGTAGCGAAGCACAAAGGAAAATTCCGTAAGCGAATTTGAGAAAGGATCAGTGATGTGTATCTAATACCCACTTTCGCTAAAAGTTGTCAGTGGTCACTTTGCAGGCGATGTAAGGAGCAGAAGGCAATGTGCCCGTCGTGTTCTTGGGAGACGTTCGTGCCCTTCCGCTCACAAACAGCAGCCCGTTTGCTATTTCCTGTTTCTTTTTTTTTTTTCCCGTCTTCGATAATCTCGAACTTAATGCAGTCAGCACAGTTTTACTGCCGCGACATTACCGGGCTTGCTCGCCGCTTCGACGCGAAGCGCGCTCCGCGATGCCGGATGTCAGCAAAGAGCCCCAATGTTTGGCCGTCGCGCTACCCTTCAGCGAAATGGTCTTTCCCGCTGTTCAAGGCAATGTCGCGTGCCGCCGTTGGGGCTTTTACGAGCACGTGCACATTACGCGGCCGGCCGCAAGTTCGCAGCGGGGCCACGCTGTCATTGGATATCTCCGCTAGCTAGTTCGTTTCTGGTCGCAAGTTGCCGAGAGGCGGCATACGTAATTACTGAAATAATGGTGCGCGCGTTGCAGGGATGAGAAAACTTTCCCATTTCCTTTTATCTTACAAAGTTAGTTGATAGGTATGTACGTGCGTGCTACGCGCGTCGTTTACGTTGCTTTGGTTTCTTGTCTTCGTTTGGTATTGGCATGTTCACTGCCCAGTGATAGCTGATTCCGTGGATCACTGTAGTATATGGAAAGACCGGTGAACATTTTGTGTCAGGTCCTGTAACAATATTTGTTGTATCTCCCAAGGCAAGCCGCGATACATCTAGCGTTCATCAAATGGGCCGAAGACTGATTATATATATATATATATATATATATATATATATATATATATATATATATATATATATATATATATATATATATATACAACAACCGTACTTGTTTATATTTTCTTGCGACCGCGTTTCAGCGGCTAAGCGTTAAAAGTGATCGCTCAAGCAGGATCTTGTATACTTTCTAAAAGACACGCGAGCACCTGCAATTACGCTTGAATATTCGACGACGCATGCATAAATTGCCGACGAGCTTGACCCACAGAATCAGATTTCAGTGGTCGACGCACGTGTTCGTCTCTCTCGTTCTGCTCGAGCGAAACTTGCTTTTGTGGGCACAGGTTTGCCCAATAGTTAGTTTTGTGACACTCCAATTTTTAACCTTCACGACGATGCGTCAATATATATATATATATATATATATATATATATATATATATATATATATATATATATGCATGTATGCATGCATGCATGTCTGTGAGATCTCTTATTATTTTACTTTTCGCCCTCCGAGGCTTATTAACAACCATAACGCTACTCATAGGAGAACTAAAGTCCACATGGTGCGATACTTACTGTCTATGAGAGAGCTTTACATCGGCACCTTCCCATTCGCAAGAACACGCGGAGCACTGCTTTCGCTTGGCCATTGCTGAGCAGGTTTGAATGAAAGCTGTTTCATAATAGTCAAGTAACATTTTACTTGCGCCTCCAATCTTTTTGACAATAATTGTTATAAATGCGCACATTTGTCGATGTTTACAAAATTTAGAAACATCATTTCGTGCAGCCCGAAAGGGCGGACAACGATGAAACAGAAACACGGCACACTCGCCGTACTATAAACTGAAGTCTTTATTTGGAAGGCATTGTATGCTATCGAGGCACTTTGTCAAGAAAACAACGTGAGAAACAAAGGAAACCGGGATTGGTGACGCCAACTGAAAAGGCTAGAACAGTTGCTTGAAGAAGTAAACAGTTTGCGTTGGTGTGAAAGCACGTGCTTAGCCAAAAAAAAAAAAAGCAGTATGCCATGCTTTTTGTACAATGACTATATACAGTATTGCGAGCATGCGACGCTCATATTCAATGAGAAGTAGGCGAGCAGTACATGCATAGAAAACTAACATCAGTCAAAGCAACCAGTGATCTAACTAAAAGCGAGAAAGGAGTTCAACTCCTAATAAAAAGTAGACAGTGACAGTCACCTCATTCATAAATGTATTTCAAGTGCATAACCATCTGGCATTAACGCACTTTTGGAGAAACCAATGTTCGTGCATTTCTATTTCGCGTAAGAGTTTTCCCATAAGCTGTGCAGCCCCATGAATATAAACATGCGAAACGGTACGTCATCGCATGGTGCACCCGTATATCGGATACTGTGAGAATTTAAATCAAATTCCTTCTGCAAGCCTCTGTGCAGAGGGTCCCAGAATAAAGTGGTTTCATCGCGAAAGCCGCGCGTACACATGTCACAAGACAAGCACATTGTGATCTGCTTGTCTGCCTCGCAGGAAAGCTTTACAATTACGAAAAGTGTCCATTCGAGCGCGAACTCTCCCTTACGTCAAACATTTTGGCAGCGTCCACTCGGCTTGAGTTAAATGTTCTTAAAAAAAAAGATTACAGTGCATTCGAAAACGAACGCAAAGGCAGTGTAGTAACATTTGTGACATTTGAAGTAGGGGAACGGGCTGAAAATGTCCTGAAATCCCCTACGTCGCAGTGTCGTTATGGATGCGACGGTTTGGGTGCAAAATTTGAAGAGCAGCACTTCACTATCGTATGTGTCCTCAAATAAACATGCCCTTGTCTCCGATAAAGTGGTGAGGAAGTTTTTAATGAATACTATGCCAATAAGATAAGCTAATTGATTGCTTATTTCTCTCTCTCTCTCTCTCTTCCTTCCTCTATCTGTACTATGTGCGAGAAACTTCAGCATCTCTGGTGTCCGTTTTACGTGAGATTTGAGTGCCGTTATCGGGCCGTTATTGCTCGTCCGTCCTCGCGCGCGACTTTTGTTGGCCATCTTTCCTGCTCATGGCCACGAGCGCGATTAGCATGCGGGAGCGGGTAAACGCCGCTCTCGTGCGCCTTGTCGGGGCACTCTAGCAGTCGCCGAGGCATCGTCGACTGTTTGAACTCGCCTGAGGGGTCACGGACACGTCGTCGCTCCGGTAAAGAGGCGCTTACACTCCCATTCGCGATATGAAAGCAGCGGAGCCATCGGCGCGAATGCCGCCGACTCCAGCGGTTTTCCTCAAAACCGGTGCCTTCGCGCTGCTGCAGCCGTACGGGCATGTCAAAAGGGGAAATCCAACTGGCATGTTCTTGTTTTTTTTTTCTTTTCTCTTTTAAACGTTTTCTCTTCCATTTTTACGACGGGCCCATTTTGGGCTTCCCGTCGATGATGGCGGCCTCTCTCGTATACGCCGAGACCCGCGCGGCGTCCGTATGCGTTTCGTCACGGAGCCGCGCAGCCATGCGCAGCTGCGATCCAACTGGTGCCTGTCATTGACGCGGCTTGCGTATCTGCTTATTTATTTCTTTATGGCTCCCTCGCTGATAACAACGTGTCGCTTTCCCCGTACGCGGCGGCGCTGCTCGAAACGAGCGAAATTGTAGCTTCTTCCACGACGCTCCCTCGCAACCGTCTGCCTTTACAACTCTTGCGCGGCGGTTTGGGTAATCTGCAATCTTCTTCAACTGTTCGAGAAAGACGAGATAGAGAGAAAAGAAACGCGCTCTGCGTCTTCTCTCTGAGGCCTGCTGCTCGAGCCTTTACGAACCTGCTGTATAGCTCCCGCCTTTTCCTTCACACGTGTGCCATTGATGCCGTCCGGGCCTCCGCGCCTGTCGAGCGTCCACACACGCCATTCAGCCGGCGAACGACCCTCGCAGACCGCCTGTACTGAAATCGGCCGCGTGAACGCCGATTCGGGGCGGCATTGAAGAAGCGCCACAACGGGTCATGAGCGCGCAGCGGCGTTCCTTTAACCGCCTGGAGACTTTTGGAGTGAACGGAGGAGGGAAATAAATTGATTCGCGAGAAAGAAGTCACATGATGAGAGATATAACCTTATATCACACGGGTGCAGTGGGGCCTTGAGCTGCCGTGCCGCCCGCTTCTCTCTCTTTTTTTTTTTTTTCGCAGGCCTTAATAACTCATTTAAAGGAAGCGTATTTAAATAGAAATTGGACTTTTTCCTTCACTGGTGCGGGAATTCTCCAGTTGTCCGCACTGTGTCAGTGCAGCAAGAAATCTTGGCTGAGCAGTACGTTCTGTCGTCCATACAAGCTGGCTTGATCTCAGAGTTGACTAACGCTAACTCGGCACCCGCCATTGGTGAGTGACAAAAAGCAAAGTTGGAAAAATAAAAGCATGCTGTGTGGGACTTGAGGGCAGATGCACAGTGGAAGTGGTCATATTGTACTTATTGGGGCAAAAATGTGGTTATTTTGTTTGTGCAAGCGTTTTATTTTTTTGCATTGATAGCCATTCTCCGTGTTCCTGTATAGTAGATTGTGGTGCACCCGAACCGAGGGGAAGAACTGATGCACCTAGGCGTAAGATTGCGTTTAAGCTGTGCGACTTTGTGGCACAAAGTGTTACTTTTTCTTTTTAGTCATTTTTCAGAGCAGGTTCATTCTTACCGGAGATGACGGTCAAGCGGAAACTACGGGATTGGTTATGCATAAGCATGCTTTCACTAGATTTATAATTGAGGCTAACCATATTATCAAAGCGGGTGATGAGTGCGGGAGCCAGGCTTCAATCATTTAGCTGAAGGAGGTGGCCTTGCTGGACACGTCATTGTTCCCAAAGCACTCGACGCCCACATCTTCTGCGGTAAGCTCCAGTTTCGTTCAGAAATGAAATTATCCTAATTTATTGTCTCCTCATAGCTGATGGGTAAAATACATCAACTTTACCTTCTATTCGTTCGTCCAAGAATTATTTGAAGCTGATGAACGCACAACGTATGTAGGATCACAGGGCAGTGGGGCTTCCGGGCAGGTCGGATAAGTGCCAACTAAAACCGGCGCTGTTTGCAGCTGGCTGCTGCCCGCTCGGTCGTATCCAGCTGACGACGCCGATGCCACGGGCAGTGACCGACCGGATGTTGGCCGGTGCCCCCGCGCACCGGCGTAGTTTGTGGCGACGACTGGCGCGCCTTTTCACAAGGCGGCGCGATATGGGGGCTGCCGTACCCCCCTCTGCGGCGCTGGAAGGTGGCCACGCTGTGGCACTGTTCTTCTGGGTGTTTTCTTCATTCCCCAGTTTCCTGAACAACCCTGCAAACAACCAACACCCTAGACCCAGCCCTGCCGGACTTCCTGCTAACGCGGGCGGCCGCGGGCTGAACTCGTTTGTCCCGTTTTCGGGACGAAAGAGAAGAAAATGTCAGGCGGCTATCATCCAGGATAGTGAAGCACTAGTGATGACTACAAAAATGGCACCACGATGCGCTTATGATGGGACTCGCATTAGAGATGTTTCAACTCGACAACGTCACGCCGCACAGGCACCCAATTGAGTATACTCTTAATGAAGTTTTCCCTTGTCAATTCTACATCGCCTGTTACGCTGAATAAATAAACTCCCTCCTCTCTCTCTCTCTCTCTCTCTCACGTGGAGGAACAGTGGGCACATGCTTAAAAACAAGAAAGAAAATGTCGCAAGCTCTTGTTGAGCGAGTGGAAACGCCTTGAGGTCGCAAAGATGGTGCGGCGACAGCTGCCTGAGCCAGAGCTTGTGCGAGCGAGCGAGCCGGTGATGAGCCGACCCGTGACGTCAGCCTTCGTGTCACTGCAGCTGCTGCGGTGGTTTTGCTCGGCTGCTGCTGCCTGGTGAGCCTGCACTGATTGCAGGGAAGGACCGGCGGAAACGGGGCGCCACGCGTCGCTGCCTGCGCACTTTGGTTTTAAATCCTAAAAAACAAAAACAAAAAAGCACAGGACAAATGAATGCGCGATGCATTCAGCGCAAATGGTCGCGTAAACAGGTTACCGTCGTTTGTAGATCCCGATCTTCGCTTCATTCTATTTTCCACTTTCGCCGCCGCATACCGGATGCAAACAACAGGGGCATTCGCCGCTTGATGTATTACGGGCTGACGCTGCGGCTCTGTATCTGCATGAAGAATCGCCTGTGGCAATACGCGGAGTGGACAGAAACGGTCAGCTCAAATCTTGTGGAAGGGTTTGTGCGAGCCGCTTGTTTCTCGTTTTCCAGTGACCGATGGTCTCTGTCGAAAAGTTGACATGGTGCCATATTTTTACCCTTGGTACGTGGTTAACGATAGACCACTTTATCGTTCACGACACTTATTGTGTATAGTTTCTAGGCGACCAATGCAGGAAACAGCTGCATGCACCCAGAAAACTGAGTGCAGACTTTTACTGCACTCACAAGTGCATAAGAGAAGGTAGAAGTTGCTCCTCCCGTATCACTTGTTTCGCAGTTTGAATCCACTGAGCCCCCACCCCCCCCCACCCCCTCACAGATCTTTAAAAACTTAGTTGAGCGTCGGCGAGGTTCGTCAAATAGAATGAGACAATTTATTGTCATTGCGATTGGCTTGTGGTTTTTATTCACGAACCAATCGTCATCTGCAATGAAACGGACCGGCGTAGCCGACGCGCATAGGCATGACACTAAGATTAACCACGACCGCGCCAAATCACAGGGCGCGATTTCTTTCCTGCTACTTTGGCTTATTTTGCATCGAAGAACGACAGAAGACTGGCCGACAACGTTCGTGGTTCGTGGTCAAAAAATCTCATTATAGCATGAAATCAGCCAGCATAAGTCAATGTATCCCGCAGGTTTTCTGAGAGGAGCGCAGAATTTCACCCTCTCACCGAGTAATGGTAACCACATGCCAGCGAGCCCGCCTCGTCGTTGCTGGCTGCGAACCGTCTACCTCGGACGCGTCCGCGTTTATATCACATCGTTTGTCGGGCTGAGTCAAGCTGTCCTGTGAAGACGGAGTGGCCCAGCCCAACGCGACGTTGGCTCAACGCGATCGGCTCGCATTTAAATGACCGCGACAGGCCTATGTCTCATCCTACAAGCCGACTCAACGCACACGTTTGTAGGATTCATCTAGACGACCTGTACGTCGAAATAACATGCTCGAACTGCTTCTGCGTGCGTGTCACGCTGCGCTCAGAGCAGCCGTGCATTCACTACGCGTGGCAGACTTTCTAAAAAAAAATCGTGCATTATGTCCAAGGCACGAAACAACAGAAAATATGCCTTTGTCGAGTAAGCGACGAGACGGCGCGTACTTTTCTGATCGACCATTGTCCGTTCTGTGCTTCGCTCTTGCGCAAAGCGAGCACAGTCGTCCACAGACGGCGAGCGGCGCTCTCCCGACTTAACCCGTTGAAACCACCCTACATGCGTGGACACTGTGCGTGCTCGTAGGCACACGCGAGCAGTTTACACACGGGCGCAGTCAGCGAGTGGAAGGCGAGGGGGGAGGCCGCAGACTGCGCGATCGCCGCCAAGGGCACGCTGGGGGCGCCGACGCCGCCGGCGTGGGAGCCGTGCTAGTTCTCCCCGCAGTTGGCTGCAGCGCTGCCGAACCGGAGCGAGCAAAGTGGCGCGCTGCCACCCACTGTAGACGTAGCAGCCCGGCGTCATCCGGGCAGGCTCGTAGGGGTCACTGTCTCTGTGACCACCCACTCGGACTTCTGCAAATTGACTCCCATGCACCGCGTGGCCTTCTTGAGGAAGCGAGCGAGAGAGTCAGTGAGATAGGGGGAGGACTAGGAAAAAGGCCGCCGCGAGCACTCGCAGCCGAATGATACAGCTGCTGGGCGCGCTGCTCTCTTGAATTAATCAAGCAGATGTCATTCAAAACGTTGCGCGCAACTGTTGCTATGCCGCGCAGAAGCGCCGCGTCAGCGTGACCCTGAACGCACCGCGCTCCCGCGATAGGGTGGGGGGAGAAAAGCGTAAGCGTATTTTCCTGTCTCCGTTCATATATAGTAGTGCTACACCTTCTGATTCAAAGGAGCTGGCGTCCTCGCGAATAATAAGGCTTGGGAAAGCAGGCGGGGCGCTGTCTTGCCGGGGCTATGTGCGGTCTATTTGTCGAGCTCAATTTGTTACTATACAGGGTGTTTAGCTGCACCTAATCTTTAAAAATTGCCTGTGGCAGATAGCACAATTCTAATCCTTGATCTAAATTATTCAATCAGGCGGCCATTACTTCTACGAGAAATCAAAACAGTTAATTAAATAATTCGCATAGTTACTCTAATTAACTTTGTAATTATTGACATTATGGCCACTATTTCAATCTACGAATTATAGCTGGTGAGTTGGCAAGACTATAGCCTCTTGGAATGAATTGTCCGGACAGCACCAGTTTCAAGATAATAATTCTCGAAGTGTCCGACACGTTCTCCACCTGCGTCAAGTTGTTCTCTCATCCACTTGCATTGTAATTAATTTATCATTTCTTTAATTCAATTTGGAAGTACCGTATGTCGTTCTTGGTGTTTTTGTTTATTGGCTTCTTTTGATTAATAGAAATCGGGCCCCTTGGTTGACCCCGTTTTTTCTCGTTCATATATATCTAGTAACAGCTAGTATAGATAGTAAAAATCGTAATACTTGCTTACACTACCCCTTCCGCGACAAAACTGACTTGATACTTTCCTTCCGGTTTGCCTTTACTTCCGTGCCCGCGTTGACGAACACTGGGCTGCTGTGTAGCCTGAACTAGATATATTCTAGATTAGACGGTGCTTTGTGTCAGCGGCAGAAACCTTCTTTCTCTCTTTCTTCTTTTTTTGCTTTCTCTATTGATACCAATGTCGTCAAAACAGCTGCCGCGGCTCACGCCGGATGTGAAGGCCGAAAGCGGCGTTTCCAACTGTTGAGGCAGACGCAGTTGCTTTCAAGTTTCTGCGGTGCACAAACCCAGTTTTAGCTTCGCAAAGTGATATGCTTCCGTTTCTTTTGAGGCTTTTAGTTTGGTAAATGATCATGCCAGGTGAGATCCCAGTATCGGCGTAGTTCTCTGCAGCGAACCCTCCGCGGTGGCTCCGTGGCTGTGTCGTGCTGCTGCTGAGCACGAGGTCTTGGGTTCGACACCCGGCAGGTGGCTGCTTATACACTACAGCTAGCGTCTCGGATCACAGACCGCTGTGAAGATTTGAGGCGTTATATCCCCACAATTCATATACAGCTGAAACTCGATTTAACGAAGTGATTACCACGCTCGAATTCTTTCGTTAAATCTGGAATATCGTAAAATCGAGAATGGAATTTTTAAGTCCTTCGAAATCAAAAGTTATGACGCAGCGACACGCAAAAGCTACCGCGGCATTGTATTTGCCGCTAATCTAGCCATCTGTCGCATAAACCATGAAATAACAAAAACAACCCCCCCCCCCCCCTACCAGGCGGTGTTGAGTCGGCTGTTCCGCACATGCGCGCGGCACCCGTCAAAACAAAGCTAGGGGTGTGACCATGGCGCCTAGATGCTTTAACGCGATAGCTTTAGAGCGCACGCTCGAAGAAGAACCCGGCTGTGTCGGAATCAGAAAGAAATCACCGCTTTTTTTACTCATTTATTTCAGGAAAAACTTCGTTAAGTCGAGTTTGGTCAACTTTGTCTCGTTAATTCGGGTTGATGATGACGTTAAAACCTACGGGTACCTGCCGGGAAATGGAAATTTATTCTTTAGATCGGGACCTTCATCAAATCGGGTTTCGTTAGATCGAGTTTTAACTGTACAACTTAACGTTTACTTTGGCAGCTGCAGAAAGGCACGGTATGAAAGTAAATAACGGGACCGAAGAACGCCCTATCATTGGTTGAACTTCTCAAAGTTAAAACTCCGTCCGCTATGTGAGACACCGTAGAGGTGGGCTCCAGGATTTTGTCACACATAGTTTTTAACCTGTTCAGAGGTGGTTTTTTTACATTCGGCCTGAGTCGGAAATGCGTGGTTGGAAATACTGCTTGCGTCCCGGGACCATGGCAGCACTAGAACGTCGTGGCCACAGTGGAGATGACAGTTGCATCGGGGAAGCCATACATTGATGCTCAAATATAGGGCGAACAAGGTGAGATGTAAAATTAGATGAAGTGCGGCACAATCCGAGTTCATAAATTGTTGTTCTTAGGCATACCTCAGCAGAAAAGAACGGGCTTCGCGAATATCGTTAGAGTTCATTGTGACGAGCAGTTCCCACATTTTCATCGGCGGTGTCGGTTGAGGTCTATTCAGAAGGTTCGGTTTTGCGGCGTTGAGGACTTTAATTGAAACACTTTCAGCTCCCGAGACTCACCCGGAGCTTCAACTGCGGCATCTTGCGCAGTTGAGATGCCGCGCAACTTCCATTTGTTTCTTCTGTAGTATATAGCGCCTATCGCGAAAGACGGTGAGCAAAGCTTACTTCAACAAAGGCTGCTTCGTACGGCAGTGAACTTGCAGCCTAAGTTTTCATTTTTTCGTCGCCTTTATAAGTTTGTCTCAGTTTGCGGGCACAAGTGTGGTAACGGCTGCGCTGCATGCAATTGTTGCTCGTTTTCGATCAAGGTCAGCCAAGTACTCGTCGGTGTGAGGAATTTGCCTGCTTGCTCTTCAAATATTGGCACTTGTCCATCGCATATTATTAGCCAGGAAGCCGGTGGTAAGTGGGGACAAAAAGATGAAAGCCAGAAACAAGTGAGCAAACATAAATGTCTAACCTTCAGCTTACCATTCTCTCTGATATTTTCCTCTATGGCAGCATCAGCAGTGATCCCTCTGCAGCTCTCGCGCGGTGGAGAAGCGAGAACCCGGTCACGAAGAGATTCACTTGTCGCCTCGCCGTGAGGCTAACGGGCTTCCATTCCATGTTGGATGTTCGTGCGTGAGCAAATGAAGGAGCAGAGTGTGCGATTCTAGCGGATTGCCTAAGACAACTTTTCAATGCTTTAGTAGCGACAGAAAAAAAAACGAAAAGAAAGAAATGGTGTGTGGTGAGCGATACCAGGTAACCCAAATATCACCGAAGCAACAGACTCCACAGTCGTCGGGTGTAACGAAACGGCGCGCAAGCCTTTCCGCGTCGAGCTCGCTTTTCTGTAGGACGTGTGCGACTAGGTCGAGTGTGCTCAGAGGGCGTGCCTCGTCGCGGCACGAGACATCGAAGCTTGCGCCTTCTTAGTGGCTGGCCGCTCCGCGCACCGGCCATGGTGTACCGACGACGGGAGACGACCTAACCGGGAAAGGCTGTGAATGTATTGGGCACGGACACCGGGCGCCATCGTCGACGAAAATGAACCCCCGATGTCTCCTGTCCTGTAAGCCTCATGAGTGTTGTGCTGTAGTGGCCTGGCCGCTAGGTGGGATTTAACCACCTCTTCCTTTTTTATTTTAAGCGGAGCTTTCTTTGCCTCTTCCTTCGACTTTTGCGCTGCTGCTGCAGCTGTGTTCTTGCGCGCCGCGTCGGGGGGTGGCTCAGAGCGTGAATATATACATGGCAGGAACGTGGCGGAGAGGAAAGTCGACGCGAGAAACTCGTTTGGACCTTTCCATCGCGTGGCATGTGCACTGCGCCCTCTGGAGCTCCCTGGGTGTCGCCAAATTAGTCTCTTGACAGCTGTAATTATCCGTCACTCCCCTAAAAAACGTAGCAGAAACTGCAGCGCTTACTTTTCCACTAACGTGAAAGTCCAGAGGGGACGTTGATATAACTGTATAGAGGAGCGTGGAGACGAAGCAGCGAATGGGGAGAACCGATCCAGTCGCGAAACAAGAGAATAGCAACTTTGCCCTTCTCACAGTTCCCATACGGGGGACCGTGGCAGCCGCATTTCGACGGGAGCGAAATGCAAAAAACGCTAGTGCACTTTTATTAGGTGCTCATTAAAGAACGCAAGGGCGTCAGAATTAATCCGGAGTCCGCCACTACTGCGCACCTCATAATCCGATCGTGGTTTTGGCACGTACCGCCACGTAATTCAATTAAAGTTCAACACTTCTGCCACTATTCGATGTGCCATGTGAGGCCGTGATAATGCTCAGCCCTCTCAGAGATATAAACAGGGGCGCACAAAAATGCCTCAGGCAAACACGTCTTCCTGTGTGCTTTGTGTACCACGCAGACAAACAGCAGTGGTGCACGCAAGGTAACGTTTAGCGTCAATTCACCGCTCTCGTATTGGACTAAATGCTGAAGAAATTACCCATTCACCGTCAACCTCACCGCTAATTATACTCTATCAAAGCGAATAGAATAGAAAGCTTCGCTTACACCGATTCTCACAGTGCGTGGGATCCGCATATTTTATGTCTGTATAGCTGAGACAGCGGGAGAACGCGAAAGGAGTGCGCGTTTTTCGCGACAGGGTACTGAATGTCGCCGTTATCTGCCCGAGTAACTCCATGCAGCCGCGCCGCTATAGTGCACAATATGGGGGTGCAAAATAACCCTCCTTTATTTCTTTATTATTTTTTGTTCAAGTAGAGGCTTTGCTGTAGATGTGCCGTCACTGTAATAACGCACCAAATACATTTACTGAAACGCGAACTAGTATAATCTATATAGAGAGAGACAGAGGGAAGGGGAAAGGCAGGGAGGTTAACCAGATGAGAAGATACATTTTGCTATCCTACGCTGGGGAGAGAGGGAGGGGGATATTAGAGTTCGCTTATGCGTTGCCGCGTACTTGTGCGCGTGCATGTAACGTTCGCGTAATTCACGCTCGAAGCGTGTTTCCGAGTCAAAAGTTTGCCACGAATGTATGCAACATTATGAAGTAGTGAGCGTGAGAAGGCTGTGATTGGCTTACCGTGTCTTCCCATTTTCTTTTCTTTTTTCATGTTCGTCTTTCCGTTTATGCTGTTGTTGCATTCCCAGCAAGTCGTTCGATTTGCCGGAATTCGAATGGAGGACTACAGCTAGACCGTGTATTTTTAATGCTAGAACGGCCAGAAACTCCTGCAGGTCGTATATCAGCCGTAGCAGCTCGCAAGGTCGCATGTTCTATCTTTTCCGTCGCGATCGCGTTTCCCCAGAAGCATACTGCCAATACTTGATTAAGATTTCGATCCGTATAGAACTTGAGTATATTAACTAGAGAGAGAGAGAGAATGAAGAGGAAAGGCAGGGAGGTTAACCAGATATGAGTCTCCGGTTTGCTACCCTACACTGGGGATGGGGGATAGGGGTTAGAAAGATGACAGAGAGGAAAACGCAAAAAAAAAAACGCACGCGCACACATGGAGACACACGCACAAAAGGCGTTAATCCACTTCACCGCTCGAGTGGTGCCATTTTGGCACAGCGAACAGAAATTCGTAATCAAGCGGCAGCAGACGGAAAGTAGTAGTAGTAGTAGTAGTAGTAGTAGTAGTAGTAGTAGTAGTAGGAGGAGGAGGAGGAGGAGGAGGAGGAAATATATAGATAGGGCAGGGATGTTAACCAGAAATGCGTCTGGTTGGCTACCCTGCTCTGGGGGATGGGAAATAGGGAATAGAAATATGAGATAGAGATAGAGAGATGTAAGGGAGGGGGAGGAAAGCCGCGGTGAGCTCACGCACGCACGCGAATGGCCTGAGCAAGTCAAAGGCGTTCAGATAGGTCAGTCGCCCTCAAGAAAGGCAAGAGTACCTTCACAGCTTTGTGGGCCGACGAGCGATGGGGACGGTCTTCAAGTGGCACCTGCACGGACAACGGCCGAACGTCCAGTCGTCGCAATGCGACAGATAATGTTCGTCTTTCCGACTGAAATCCACGACAGTGGCACAATAAATGTTCGATGTTCTCTTCGCCGCTGCAGACGCCGCATGCAGCACTGACGGTAATTCCAATCAAAGTAGTGTACGCCTTCGTGAAAGCCACTGCCAACCACGGCCGGTATAGAAGCGATGCCACACGTCGATGAAGCCCAGGTGAAGGTCGGAGTTGTAGAGAAGGGTTCAGTTCGTAGGACCTGGTGCGCCTTATATTTGGAGTGTTCCACTCTGTTAAAGCGAGCTTGCGTGCCAGGTGACGAAGCTGCCTTGCAGCGTCTATCCTGGGAAGAGGAATGGGTACGCTGTGTTGTTCTTCATGTGCCTCTCGGACAGCTTTATTTGCTTGATCATTTCCACTGATCCAGCATTGCAATGGCCAGATAAACACTGGAAAGTAATTTAATGACCTTTGTCTTTGACGTCGTGGTGAAGTTTGACACTTTCATGTGTTAATTTAGCTGTTCGTGAGCGAATTGATTGCATGCTGTGTAAGAAAGTAGTAATAAGCAGGACATAAGCCAGGCTTAGTTTATCTGATCTCGACCTCATGCTACGTATTGCTCCCCCCTCCCCCTTTTTTTGTCTCGCTGCTTAATCAGAGCGTTCTCTTCATCTACTGCGTCCAATTAATGGTTGTGCACCGTGGAAGATTCTCTAGCGTCGTGATATCCGCGACAGCGAGCGGGGCACGGGCGGTCGTGCAACTGCGGCGGCGCGGCGAGGCGGGCGATTGGGGCCTGATTGGCCGCTTGTTTTATGGCAGCCGCCGGACACAGGCGGCGGCGAGTGCGATATCGTGGCTCGCTCAGCCGTCCGTCGTCGTCGTCGCTGCGAGTGCGCTAGGCGCCCTCGATGCCTCCGTCGGGGGCCGGCTTTGGGGACAGCGCGAACGGGGCTCACGTCCATGTCTTGAAAGGACACGCCGTTCGCCCCCCCCCCCCCCCACCCCCTCTCGGAAGGCGCCGAAAGGTGAAGCTGGTCGCGTTGCTTTCGGCCTGCGTTCAGCGAGGCTGCTTCTCCCCCTCTTCGCTGCCTCTACGTTTTCTTTCGCTAAACATGGGCAGTGTCGTAGAAGCTAGTGTCCCTGTATGTGCTCCCGCAGGGAGAAGAGCTGCGCGTAGGTCGGCTAGTATGTTCCAGCTATGCAGTGAAACCGCTCCTCGCGCGCCCAGGAGGCAAACGCCGCGCGGTGTTCCATTCGCTTTCTTTTTTTCTCTTTTCTTTTTTGTCAGGTGGTCGCGAGCTACATGCGGCAGTTTTTCGCCAGCGCTGAGCAGTATGGCACTTTTTTAATGTAGGCTACGCTCGAACTCTTGGCGCAGCCTGAATTGGGTAAGGTTCGAACCCTCCGAAATTTTGTTTGTATACACACACATATACACGTATACACTGTTAGGATCGGTCTGCAGGGATACTGCTCTGCAAAACTATCTCAGCCCGCTGCAGGTGCTTCGATCGATCCGTGGTGGTGGCGCCCTTCAGAGAACCAGCGAAAACGACAGCGCTAACCAACCATGAACTACCTTTGGAGAACTTGACTACGGCGGCGTTAATCCTTCGGGGAATCGGCGACTACAGGAGAAAGGCAGCTGTAGAGTTTAGAGGCGCCGGACAAGAGACAACCGGCGGCCACGCTGCGGGGGTCAGCTCGGGGAACCAACGCGCCTTTCAAGACTCAAGATAATGGGCAAGCGGCTGGTCGACTGCGTTGACGTTTGACGCTGCGAATCGGCAGTGAAAGCTGTGCGTACGTGTGTGTGTAAACCCCCTCCCCCTTCCCTCAAAAATGCCGGCTGCGATGACGTCGAACGTTTTTGCCTCACCTTGGGATCTAGGGAACACGAAGTGCTTAGGCTGTTGTCGGCCGCTAGATGTGCTCGTCGTCGTGCTCTGTGCTCGTCAATGTACTCGTGAGCTGCGTGCTCGTCTAGGTGCTCGAGAGTGGGCTCGTGCTTTGTGAGTGTGCTCGTCAGTGTGTTTGGAGCTTCGTGGTCGTAGGCTGTATGTTCGTCTGGCGTGCTCCATTTGGGAGCCATGCTAGACTGTGTAAATGTATCTCTTGTTTAAAATGTAAATACTGTAAATAAATCCTGCTCGCCTAAGTCCCGACGAAGAGTCAAGGTCCTCCCTACAACTACGACCGCCAACTCTTGCAACACATGTATACACGCACATAGGCAAACACACCCACGAACGTACAAATAGGTGGTAGGACTCCCCTCGATCCCCCGAAATAAAATTCTGGCTACGCCCGTGGCTTGTACAGCTCAAAAGTTCGCGTGCAAACACGCATCACCTTCCAACAAAAAGCGGTGCAATGTTTTGCAGCATGCATATGAAGTTTTCTCACCGAGCCCGGAAGACAAGAACTGTTTGAAATAGTGTTTAAAGAAAACTTCACACGTGGAACGTGTACAATTGCGTGAGCGCATTTTGGCTGCAGAAACCAGCCGATTAAGGACCGTCGCCAAGAGAACTTTCGTGCCTGCGGTTGTGTCAGTGACCGTTCATTCGCAGTAGCTGCACATTTTCTATGTATGTGGTGCAGACAGGTTTATTTAAACGCATTTCAAATGTTTACATGCGCATATTTTATGCAGAGTTTATTTTTACGATTGATACCGCAAACTTAACAGCTGCTTCGTAGCAGCAAATTTGTGAGTAGAAAAAGATTCAAGATGCACGAGCTTCTAGATCAAATTTATTTCGTACGAGGGAATGGATGAGCAATGGCTGGTGGCAGCAGGGGATGAGTGCTGGTTCTTGGAGCCTTGGGGGCAGAATTCAAAGCCACTGGAAAGTTAACAAGCTATTAAGAGTAACAACAGGATATCTTTGTTAACTTGCAAAGTAATTATTCACATATTGCAGACCGTAATATGACAAAACATTTTACTTGATCACATCATACTACTCATGTCAATTTACTATACCACAGCTCTTTTTAAACATGCAGGCAGAATTTTACATTCGTCATGTCGACTAAGGCCGATCAAACAAGCAAGATGTTGTGAGCGGTAAACGCTGAAGCTATCAGAGCTGTCTAATAAGCGGGAGCGCGGGAGGTTTTCCCTTAGTACAGAACAATTAACACTACCGCATCAATCACTGTTACATAATAACCAGAACGCCGACAAAAAAAAAAGAACGGATGACAGAAAAACTAGGGCGCAGCGGCCAAATATATATATATATATATATATATATATATAGCGCGACACCGACATGTCGTTCATTCTCTGTCCCGCTTGTGTGTCGCGCTTCACATATACGCCAAAAATCGTACAACAACCTTTCATGCCACCCGTACACACCTCAGCGCTAACAGGGGTGTTACTCGAGATAAATGTTGCTTTAGTGTAAAAACAAGGCGAACGCACCTCGCATATGCTCCCTTTCGGAGCCAGCCGGTCTCCGCCCATACGCAGTAGCCATACCTGTCGCCGGGGGACGTCTCCGTCCGAACGGCACCGCGAAAAAGCTTTGCCACCTTCCGTGCGGTTTGTGCACTTAGGTGCGCGGCACTCCGTCTTACTGGAATACAAATGTCAATATGATGTGGTTCGTATCACTTCACCAAAAGTGAGGTTTTTAGCGCACGAAAAGGGACGAAAGACAGTGGCGAAACGAGGACACAGCGTTTCGCCATTGTCTTTCGTCCCTTTTCGTGCGCTAAAAACCTCAGTTATGGAATACCAACACGCCCTAACCTACGCTCTTTCACCAAAAGGTCCTCTATTTAAAATTATCGTGTACCGGTGCCTACAGCCCGGAGCTTACGAATGGAACCATGGAGTTTTTTCCTTCCTCCGTGAATGTAACGCACGCTCGATGGTCCGCTGATTGCAATGTCGATGGCACTGACGGAAACGACGAGTTGGCATCGCGCCCGTGAAGTTGGCTTCGCAGCGGCGCAGTTGAACATTTGACGCCATTTTGCAACACGTCATAGCGCTCAGCGAATTGCGGTGCGAGCGGCACCGGAAATGTTTTGCGCAACTCTGCTCCCTGCGGGAGTTATTAGCGGCGAGAATTTGGAGTGGCGCCCTCTTGCGAGTGACGTCACGGCCAGGATGCCGCTCGCGCTCGTTCCCTTCGTGCGTGCTTGGGGCATTGGCTATTTGGGATTATTTCTACTTCCATGCCTGAACCGCAGTACTTCGAAACCGCGAGAGTCATGAAAATTTGCGACTTGGATATCGCTAGCTATGTAGCGCCGAAGAGGTCTACTGGTATTGCAATGTATATATGCGTCGTGTCTGTTCATAACTTTTGCTTAAGAAGAATGTCTGCAAGTTCAGCACGTGAAGTTATTTATGATGCTCCTCTAAACACTTAATATTCCCTTATTACTTAAGTATGAGAGACATCGCATTTTACACGGAAAACATACCTTGATATTTGGTGTCAACATTATAAATCCGTGTCAGGACACTGCCCAACGAAGCTTTGATCATGATTATTATTACTCTGGTGAGTTGTTTTAGTCAAATGTGGCAACTGTATTAAGGCCTTTTTAAAAGGAAGCGATAGGCACGCATATTCTGTGAAAAGGTTTGGTAATACTTTCACCGTTCTCTGAAATAGGCACCCAGAAATGCATTGGCTGTTAACACGACGGCGCATCGTGTATAGTATATATATATACTTCACGAATACCATAACAGCGATCACATGAAAGAAAATTTCGTGGTTAAGATCGAGAACCAATCAAATGCAAACGACGAAATGTGTTATAGCGGCCCCCAGTAGCTTTTATCGACGATATGGCAAACCCCTCCCGCAACGGAAGCAACCGACTGTCATTATGGCGAGGCGCGCATTGTTCGCGAAACTCAGCATTTCACTACAACTTCGAATTGAAGCCATGAAGTAGCTATTTACAGCTGCAATTAAGATGCCTATAGCATACTCGAAGCACTACAGCGCAGCTTAGGCTGCGCTGAAATGGAAAATGCAAACACATTTTGCCTCACCATATCTCGATCCTGCGTTGTTTAATTATACAAACTGAAAACTATTTGCTTCGTCAGTGCATAAAAGAGAACGTCGCATACCCACCTCATAAAGAAGACGCCACAAGCCTCACATCAACACTTGAGCTACACTGGGGAACAATGATATCTTAAATATGTGCCGCACTACTTAGGAATGGGGCTTCTGCTTCTCGCTGGCTGCAGAGAACCGGTCCAGAAGGCATATTTCACTCAAATATTTGACCCGAGCAGCCTGTGTCAGTTCTCCAAACAGATTCATCATGTCTGTTCCTCAAAAATTGCTCAAGTGACTTGAACGTGTAGCACGGAAAGGGAATAAATATTGGTACATTCCTTTCCGTGTGCTGCAAACAGCTGTAAACCTCAATCAACTTTGCTTCAAGTTACCTCCCCTTAAATTTAACCGTTGAAGAACGGCCTAATTTTTAGAACCGGTTAAAAGCGCAAGTGGTGCTGGCCGAATCTAAACTGCAGTGGTAGTTAAGTCCTCGTGTTACAGCCGAGCGTTTCTGTGAAGAAATAGAAAAATTCGATATCATACTGTGAACTATTCGTCGGGAGCAAACATGTTTAGCGGGTTAAAATCAAAATAGATGTTGTAGAAGTCATACATAGCCAGCGTTTAATTGCGACATGCATATTGCACCATGGTGGCTATGGAATCTTAACTGGATTCTTGTGTGCTGTGTTTTGCATCTATGCTTTTATTATTCACGTGAGCTACCACTGCAAAGTGTAGATCCGCGCATAAAAAAACACGTAATGGGCTGGTCTAAGATCCCTCGGGTGGCACTATAGCCTTGACTTTCAGAAATATATTGTCGTCTAGGAAATAAACTCCTTGATTACATTTTGGCGAACGGAGACGTTGTAAAATATATATTTGAGAGGCCCGTCATAAGTATACAAGCATTGGGAACGAGAGCCAACAAGCGGAAAGACTGCAGAATGCGCCCAGACACCGCACGAACTGCAGCAGACGACAGGCGCGAGTCCTTGCCCTGATGTCACGCGAGCGTAAAGCCTTCGTAAAGTACTGCCACGCTTTGAAGAATGCCGCCTCCTCCTCGAGCGCTCTGCCCGAAGCCGACGCCGCGTCGCTATTGGCCTAATGGCATCACGTGGCCCCTTGCGCCGGCTTCGTTTGTTTACAGTCACGCTTCAGTGCCATTTTTGCTCGAGAAGAGGCGCTTGTTGGCGCCATTCCTTCCGTTCCTATTCTGTGTTATTTTGATTTTGTGAACGCTTTGAAGGATGTTTTGTGGCAAGTGCGACGTCGCTTCACGCCATTTTCTGTGACCATGACCTGCTGCGCGTTCGGATGCCAATATAGTTTTAGCAAAGGCAAGAATCTGTTCGCGATACCGTCAGGTAAGCGCGACGGGTTAAGAAGAAAGACATGACTTCACCGAATCGGGAGGGAGAACTTCCGACCAACTTCCTCCGCGCGACTATGCGAGGTAAGTTGTGAGTCTCTCAGAGTATAGTATGTGCCAGGCTTGCGTATTGTGCAACGAGCAATAACGTAGTAGACATTACACAGTTCACTGTGCGTGTTGTCATTTGTACGCACGCTTTAACACGATTTTTACGCAACGTCTGCTTTGTTTATGTGCGCACTACATGGTCGTGTTTGTCGTATTTGGTGCGCTTAATCGTTTTGTACGCCAACCGGCTTGAGTTCGCGGGCACGCGAGGTTTCGTGCGATAACATGATTGCGAAATTTGTAAGATTCAGCGCAGTCCTTTTCACAAAATTTCAGTCTCTATCATGAAAGCGCCTCAGGAGAGCAACTCTCTGCCTTTCTTGGTTACTTACTAGCCTTCTTTAGATAGAATAGCCTTGTTTGCCTCATTTGTTCGTGTTCCTCGTTGGCGGTCGCCCGGTGGATTTTGCGATACAGAGGCACCGATGAAAAGCGTGCGTGCTCTCCAGAAACCGTGTTACGCGGTGCATTCGTCGCCGAGCGACAGCATCATAGGTAATTGAGACGTATGTGCTAATTCACGTGAGTTTTCAAGTGTGCGAAGCTTAAGGTGCGGCGGTGGAGCACTCTCAAAGAAAACGTGCGGTCGCCCGCCCGTTCTCTGGCTGGTTTTCGTGCTTAGTCGTTTGCTCGTTCGTTCGCGCGCTCGTTGACTCGTTCGTTTAGTCGTTTGCTCGTTCGTTTAGTTCGCGCGCTCGTATAGTCGTTCGCTTGCTCGTTCATCCCACTATTAGTTTCTACAGTCACTATCCTTAATTGAGACGTGCTTGCTGTATGTAGGCCTCTTAGGCTGGTGCGTTTATTTACGCAATGAGACAATAAATCGTGCACACGGACTTGTGACTGCAAAGGCAAATCTGTAATGCATGTATGCTGAAAATAAACTGGTAACTTGCAACACGGATGCCGTTTCATATCATTTTGACCTCTAGATAAAACATCATTTCACTTGCCGCAACTTTGGCCGCGTCATGGCAGCGGGATTCTTTGCGCGATCATGAATTCACTAATAAAGTCATGTCTCGCAAATGTTACTTCGGAGGGAGTGCAACCGTCCTCGATGCATGCACTTCAGTGCAACTCGGTTAGCGACAAGTACGTCACTTAGTAAACGGACGCACGATGAAGCGTTATTCGTGATAAGTCATTAACCTGAAAAAAATTACTGAAGCCCACAGTGGTCTTGTTTGAGATTGAGTCAAGCATTGTTATCGCGCTCCCGCTTCGCGCACGAATGCTGAAAACTTATTTTTTTGTGTACGCAGAGTCCCGACTCGATGATCGGCCGCGGTATTTCTGTCGACGTTGAGACACGAGAAACATAAGAGCACCAGCGCCCACATCTGCGCCTTTGCGCGCGCTTAGATTGGCAAGCACGCACGTTGGCGGGACTGTAGCTTGTAATACACTTTCGAACCTTCAGAGCAGTGATCTCCGTCAGCCTTTGTACGTCATAGGTGATACGCGCCGCGCATTCACATGTTAAGGGCGGCGCAGATTCTTTAGGCTGAGGGCTTGCTGGAAGTCAAGATGTTGTCATTCGATCGTAAACGTGTTATTTACAACTATTCGCAACAAGATCTTGCGACACGCCCTTGACAAATGTTGCGTACCTAATTGTAGGGCACGCGATACATTCGCAGTCGTCAACGCACAGCGTTAACACTCCTTCAGATACTTTTTAATAAAATAGTTATCAAAAAATGAAAGAAAAGCTGCCGTTACTGAATTTGTATAACCATCCGACCAGAAATTCTACGCTGTACACGAAGTTACGCGGAGCTGGAAAGCCAACGTGAACGCCTAAAGAGCACTGTCTTGCTATGCGTGTATTCACTCTGCGAAAAGACGTCTGCTGCGCTCGAGCATCGTAGGCGGCGCCACGGTCGTGGAGTTAGCGTGAAAGAGTGAAGAAACGAGGAGGAGTGAAGGCGGAGGAGGAGGGTGTCACTACTTTACAAATTTGAAGGGGTTTTAACGCGAGCGGCGCTCGCAGCGCCCCTCTAGGCCGTTCTGGGGGCGAATTACCAACCCGCAGAGCGTGCGTACCAGTGCGTTAGTTCTTGCGACTGGGAGTGAAAGCGCCGGAGAGACGGTGGTGGGGCAAGAGGCAATGAGACTCGTTTCACCTGTCAAAAAGCCCGCTCACGATGATTACGAAAAACCGGGCTGCTGTGGAATAGTCCGGTAGATTTCATGAGTGTTATTGTGGACACTGTCAAATTTCGCCATATTGGCCTTCTTGCGTCAATCACAGAGCGCGTAGCCGCCCTGCTAGCCAATCAGAGCGCACGAGGTGAGAAATTTGACAATGCGGCGGAATTACACACTGTTCAGAGATAACGCCCCCTGTTTTAGTGGCTCTTAGAAAACATCATATACAGCAGCGTTTATGTTCTGTGCAACTTGCACATCGCCGGCCGCATGATGTTGAACGTAGGAACCCGGTAAGGACCGTTGATTCCATGACGAGAACAAGCCGCTTGTCGTGTGTAGGAGGCCGTGTTGTTGGTGGCACGAGCGCGTGCTGCAGTTTCAATAGCGCTGTATGGTTTTACCGAGACGAGGCGTTGCTGTTTTGCGGGTTCTTTTATTATGTTTCTTTTTAGCGCCTCGGCTATGCGACGACCTCGAGACCGCCACCGTTTTGTTATATCTGGAAAGGCAGCGAACGGGAAGGAAAGTGCCTAGTTTATCGTCGCTTTTCTTTGTCTGTATATATGACAGTGGCGGTTTACGATGTTTGAGGGACTCTTGGCATTACTGCGCCGGGAAAGTGCATTTAACAGCCATTCGAAAGTGCAAAATGGGTAGGAGAGGTTTACAACGGACCCGTTCTTGACCGTGTTTTGCGATGAGTTTCCTGAAAGTGGCAAGGAACTGGGGCGGCAAAAGGTGAGAGGCTTGGGTCACGTGGTGGTGAAAGCTGTCCGATTTCACCACGGTAACTAGGTGGCTTCATTCACAAGGACAACTAGCAGCTGCGCCTTGCTAGCTCCCAGTACGTAAACGTGCAATTGAACCGGCGATTGATGAACAAGAGCAGTATATACGTCAGCGGCACTGGGGGAGGGGGGGGGGTGCATCGACCTTGGTGTTGCAAGTCATTCCAGAGAATTTTATATGAAGAGCTTTTAGTGTGTGTTATTTATCCTCATCAGTATTAAGTAGTAGTGGCAGTATAGCCGGCTTTTCTTGGTTTATTGATTGAATTTCACGATACAGTTGTTCAACGTGTCACTGCTCCTTGTTCACTGTTAATGTTTCATTAACATGGTTTTCTCATTCTTTTGTTACATTTTTGTTCCCGACCACCATCCAATTATTGGCCTGCCCCCATTTGTGTTTTGTGTCGGTTAATCTGGGGACCAACCAACCAACATGTCCAGTTTGTCACACGGCGGAGCGACACTACGGAATCGGCCGCCACCTTTCCTGCCGTCATGTGCGTGCCTAGGTGCAACTTTATGTTCGCCTTTACTCCGGGTCTTCACCTCGTCATGCCGGAAACGCCGCGCCTTTTGCGTGTTTCTCTGAAAATTTCACCTCCACGTAGTTCAGAGGGATGAGTGGCGTGGTGCGCTAATAGCCGGCACGATTGCTCCCGCCGGCCGCGGGCTACAAACTGCATGTTGGCCGCCTGTGTGCGCGGCGGCCCGAGTTAATTCCTATTAAACCCCGGAACACGGGGTACGAGACGCTATCCGTCTTCGTTGCGCGCTTCGAGAATAAAATGGTGTCTAAGTATGCTCTAAAGGTAAAGAAAAAAAAAAAAAGCTCGTATAGGGCTGGGTGTATAGCGAGGAGAAAATGATGGAGGTAAGCTGTGTTGCCGCCGTGCGTTTCTTTTTGTTTATTTTATTTCATTGCTGGTTTTTCGCTCTTGTTGATTCTCGTAGCCCCGCTGAAGGCCTCAGATTACAGTGCGGACAGTAACTGCACGCTTACCTCACTCAGGTCTGTACCCCCCACCTTGCCGTCGTTCCACGCGAGCGCCGTAATTGCTCCCGTAAGTGCCCGGATGACACTGGCGTCCATAGCGAAACTAGATACCTTTCATTAGATGTGTTTCGCGCTCATCGCCATAAGATATATCAAAGCGTCCAGCGGCTTTGCTGAAGCCGCTTTGGATAAGTTGCGGTGATTGCTCTGGGGCGGGCTGCTCAGCACTTCGCATTGTCTTTAGTGCAGCTGCCTCTTTAGTGCCGCCTTTATACTCCTCATCTCACATCCGTTCTTCTCATTTGTCTCTGTAAACGTTGTTGCGAGCGGTGGCCTCTAGCGACGACATTTAAACGTTCGCCGCATATTTACTTGAACGCAACGATAGGTACAAAAGTGGTTGCTTTGAAGGCAAGCTCTGCAATGGCAAAGAAAAGCTGGCCTGCGTGTCCACTTTTGAAACGTCTTTCTTCAGTGATTTAGCGTTATCCTTAGGCCAAGCTTGTTTACTAGATACCCTTTGCCTACTTTGCAATAGAAGCCGTTTCTTGGTGCTGTCGTGTTACAGCCACAGAGACTCTTCAGCCGCAGTCGCTTGCTTCGGAGGAGCAGCACTTCTGCTTTGCACGGGATTGCCACTACCGTAACTTCCAGCACGTTGACAGTTCATCCTAATGTCACTTAGCCTTCGGCATGTTCTTTTTCTTGGTCTGCGTCCGCTACCGAAAGCGAAAAAGGAGAGGTTGCCTGCGTGGCCGGTTCCTCTAAATTATTCAGGGCGTATCTCCTCCGTTTTGTCGGTCGTGTTGACTGTTTTGTCTGGATCTTATTTGCGCCCTGTTGTCTACTGTTTCCACCTGCATGCTTCCCTTCTCCATCCCTCACTTAGATTATATCCCTTGCTCCCCAGAAGGTGGACGGCTGTCGTTCTACTTTCCGCGCGACATGGTACCTGCCCATTTTCGAAAAGCGCACGAAATAACAAATTTTATTTCTTTATCAAGAACTGACGCTATCCAGTAGCTGAGCAAACTAGCTTATTATTTGACGTTAAAAACTGGCGTACATTTGATTTCACTCACCATCATTTGCATTCATTCGACCCTGTTATCTGATCTTTACAAAGTGAAGAAAAACTTACGCCTGGGCGTTGCCTTCATGGTTGCGCACACTTTGTAGTAGTGTCCGATAGCGCCGATTGCAATGCGTATGGTGGTAAAGAAACTATATATAGAAGACGTTCTGTGGTATACTGCCCGCTTTTCAAAAATGAAATGCTTGCCCTCCGCACCGCTTTAAAGCATTTGCAGGCGGAAGACTTTTCTCGTTGGACAAGATCTACGGATCCTGGTCTCGCACATCACAGTTGCTGAAGATCTGAAAAGCGTTGCTGCCGCTGAACGACTGCCTGTGACACAGCGCTGAGAATTTTCATTACGTCTGCGACTCGTATGCTCATCCAGTCTTGACTTTCCCTTTCTGCCAGCGCAGGGTAGCCAACCGTGCTCAGTCCGGGCTGACCCCTCCTCCAGTCTTATAATTTTCCCTCTCTCTTACCTTCCACCGAGTCTGCGTTTTACGTTCGCGATCCGTCCTCTCTCGAATAGTAACCTTTGAGTCCAAGTCGAATACTGTTGCGTTTCGCCTGCGACACGTGGTTTTGCCGGCGCGACTGCGGCGGGGCGGCAGACATTTTGGCCCGATCGTCGTCGCCGCAACACTCATCGCCAGGTGTTTCCAGGCGCGACTGCGGCGATGCGACCGCCTAGGGATCATCCTCGCATTCCAGTCATTGTGCCCGAAACAGGCGATGCCAAAGCAGGGATCTCATTCCAGTCATTGTGCCCGAAACAGGCGATGCCAAAGCAGGGATCTCGTTCCAGTCATTGTGCCCGAAACAGGCGATGCCAAAGCAGGGACCACCCTCTCATTACAGTCATTGTGTCCGACCGGCAGCGCCACGACAGGGTGCTACGAGATCGTGCTCGACATGGTGCTACGGCATCGCTACGACAGTGTGCGTCACCATTAGCCCATTGTACATTCACGTGCTCGTCTTTTGAGGGGTTCCTTCTTGCCCTCAACTGCGAGAGTATAAAAACAGCTGCCCCCGGACGCCAAAAGGAGGGCTCCGATTTCTTCTGTTGAGTGAAGTGCTCTCCCGTCTCTCTACTTCGGTCAAATCTGACCGCCAACTCTTTGCGATGTTAAAATAAACAAGTTGTTTTGTTGTTACCAGTCGACTCATGCTTTGCCGGGACCTTCGGATGCCTCCAGTTGTACCCCAGGCCGCCAGGCCAACGCTACCCTTGGGGCTTGCGACCCAGGTACAGCCACGGGCGTCAGCGCCGAGTTCCCAACAACCGATCGCACAAGCGGTGCGATCCAAACTTCTGGTTGGCAGCGGTGAGATCGCCTACGACTTCAAACAACTGTCTGCCAGCGATGAGATCGCGACAACGGAGGCCAGCAGCGAAGAGATGCAGTTGACTGTATGCTGAGCAGCTCAACGACGATCCGGGAGCAGTGCAACGAGCCCTGTGTGGCGACTGGTTGCCTGCAGCGGAACGACTGCGCGGAATTCCTGCCTGCGAGGTTTGGTGAGTGCGGGACTTTCTTCTTCTGAGCTTTGCCAGGCTTTTGTTAGTGTTAGAAACAGAGCTGGTAATTGTGGTTGTCGTTGCTGCCGGGTTAGTTGCGGCAAGACAATAGTAAGCAGTAGAGAAAGCAGCATTCAGAGCAGCCATGGATTTGAAGTCGTTGCGCAAACCGAAATTGTTGGAGCTTGCAAGAGAGTTGGGTCTGGATGTCTCAGACAAACTAAGAAAACCTGAACTGCTAAAGGCTATTCTTGAGTTAGAGGCTGAGGATGACGAGCTGTCGGAATGCCTTGAGACTATTGAGGAGAGGTCAAAAAGACAGGAGCGCGAACTTAAAGAGCAAAAAGAGAAACAGGAGCGCGAACTTAAAGAACAGAAAGAGCGAGAGCAACAAGAGCGTGACCGTCAACACGCTTTGGAAATGAAGCGTCTTGAGGTAGAGATGGAACGCGCTCGTAATGGAAGTCAGGCACACGGTGCAGGAGAACGCGTATTGTTCAAAATGACTGACCTGATGCGGCCGTTTAAGCTTGGAGAGGACATTGGTTTGTTCCTGGTTAACTTTGAGCGAACGTGCGAGAAGCAGGGGTTCTCTCGGGAAACGTGGCCACAGCGCTTGCTCACTTTGTTACCCGGCGAGGCGGCCGACGTAGTCGCTCGCTTGGATAGAGAGGAGGCAGAGGATTTCGACAAAGTAAAATCGAGTCTGCTAAAAAAGTACCGGCTGTCTGCGGAAGCGTTCCGTCGGAAGTTTCGGGAAAATGAGAAAGGCAAAAGTGAGTCATATACAGAGTTTGCGTATAGGCTTATGTCGAACATGCAGGAGTGGCTCAAAGAAGAGAAAGCGTTTGGTGACCACGATAAAGTTCTGCAGTGTTTCGGGCTAGAACAGTTTTATAGTCGGTTACCGGAGAACGTGCGATACTGGGTCTTGGATAGGCCAGACGTGAGTACGGTGGCTAGAGCCGCTGAGCTAGCCGAGGAGTTTGTGACGCGTCGAGCTCGCGGAGCTAAGGATGGTCAAAAGGGTGAATTTGGCTCGAAGTTCGAGAGGCCGAAGTTCACACCCATGAGAGCAAAGGGGAACGCGCGTAGTGCGGATGCGAGTGGAAGCAGTGCGACCGAACCTAAGGAGACGGCGGCAGCCGAAGCCGAACGCAGAAAGCGGTTCGAGATGAGGCGAGCGGGCGTTTGTTATACGTGCCAGAAGCCGGGTCACTTTTCGGCGCAGTGTCCGGAAACAACACCAAAAGTTGTTTTTTTTTCAATAGGCAGCACTGACGAGAACATGAAGCTTCTCGAGCCTTACATGCGAGACCTCCTCGTGAACGGGAAAGAGTGCCGAGTGCTTCGCGATTCCGCAGCAACGATGGATGTAGTTCACCCGTCTTACGTAGAACCCCATATGTTCACGGGCGAGTGCGCATGGATCAAGCAAGCCGTGGAAGCTCATAGCGTGTGTCTGCCGGTAGCAAAAGTGCTTATTGAAGGACCTTTCGGAGCGCTTGAGACAGAGGCGGCAGTGTCATCTATGCTGCCACCCCAGTACCCGTACCTATTTTCAAACAGGTCCGATCACCTCCTGCGCGAGAAGGGGCTTTTGTTTGGTGAAGCTAGTGTTCTGGCCTTAACCAGATCGAAGGTTCGGGAGCTCGCTGCAAAGGCGGTAGTTGCGGGGCCGACGTTATCAAACAACGAAAAAGGGTCAGAGGCGCAGCAAGCTGATATTCAGAGCACGCCCGAACTGAATAAAATTGAGTCTGTAGCGTTGAAGGCGCCAGATACTGGAGAGGAAAATCCCGATTCGGGAAAGTTAGAAGAGCTATCTACTGATTTGCTCATCGCGCCTACGTCAGACGGACTTGATAGGTTGCTAAAAGTCAGCCGGTCGGCTTTGATAGCCGAGCAAAAAAAGGATGGCAGCCTGGAAAACGTGCGCTGCAATGTCAAAGAAGGTATCGCCAGGAAAACTGCGCGTTTTGTGGAAAGAGGTGGAGTCCTGTACCGGAAGTATCTAGACCGAAGAGGAGTGGAGTTCGATCAGCTGGTCGTGCCTCAATGCTATCGTCAGGATCTGTTGCGCTTGTCACATGGGGGTTCGTGGTCCGGACACCTAGGAGTTAAGAAAACTAAGGACCGTCTCTTGCAAGAGTACTATTGGCCAGGGTGTTTTCGGGACGCAGACCATTTCGTGAGGACATGTGACACTTGTCAGCGGGTGGGCAAACCAGGGGACAAATCGAGGGCGCCGTTGAAATTGGTACCTATCATTACGGAGCCTTTTAGACGGCTCGTTATTGATACTGTGGGACCTCTGCCGGTAACAGCCACGGGGTACAGACACATTTTGACTGTGATCTGCCCAGCGACAAAGTTCCCTGAAGCAGTGCCGCTTAAAGAACTCAGCTCAGTTGAGATAGTTAATGCACTACTGTCCATATTTGCGCGAGTTGGTTTTCCTGCGGAAATCTAATCAGATCAGGGCACAGTGTTTACTAGCGCTTTGACGACAACTTTTCTCGAAAGGTGTGGGGTAAAGCTGTTACACAGCTCAGTGTACCACCCACAGTCGAATTCCGTTGAGAAGCTCCACTCCGTCATGAAGCGCGTGTTGAGAGCGTTGTGTTTTGAACATCGAACTGACTGGGAGCTGTGTCTGCCTGGGGTGATGTTTGCTTTAAGGACCGCGCCGCATGCGGCTACGGGGTTTTCGCCAGCTGAACTGGTGTACGGTCGCTCGCTTCGATCTCCGCTTCGCATGCTTCGAGAATCATGGGAAGGTAGGGGCGACGACCCAGTCGTGGTGGAGTACGTGCTTAAGCTCCTCGAACGCTTAAGAAGGGCACAGGAGTTGTCAGGTGAAGCAATGACAAAGGCCCAGCAGAGGGCCAAGGTTTATTATGATCGGACAGCCAGGGCCCGTCGTTTTGAGGTTGGCGATGAGGTCATGATATTGCGCACATCGCTAAACAACAAACTAGACGTGCAGTGGGAGGGCCCAGCACGAATTGTTCAGAAACTGTCGGACGTTAACTACGTGGTAAGTCTGCCAGGAAAGCGGAAAGCACAGCAAGTTTACCACTGTAATCTGCTCAAACCTTATAGACAAAGGGAAGCAGTGGTGTGCATGATGGTAAACGTTCCTGAAGAGCTTCCGGTCGAGCTTCCGGGACTAGGCTCAGTGACGAACAGGGAAGACACCGGTCAAGTCATTAGTGACCTTATCAGTAAAGCGCCGCTGTCGCCTGAGCAGAAAACCGAACTACACCAGCTATTACAAGAGTTTCAAGGTCTGTTCTCTGAGAGGCCTGGTAGGACTTCTGTACTTACTCATGATATAGAACTTACCTCCACAGAGCCAGTACGATCCAAGGCGTATCGGGTGTCACCCCGCCAGAGCGATATTATGGAGGCTGAGGTAAAGAAAATGCTACAGCTCGGTGTTATTGAGGCAGGTGAGAGTGATTATACCTCCCCTTTGATTTTAGTTGAGGTACCGGGCAACGAACCTCGTCCTTGCGTCGACTACCGCAGGCTTAATTCCATCACTAAGGATCAAATTTATCCGATCCCTAACATCGAGGAGCGCCTTGAGAAAGTTAGTAGCGCTCAGTTTATTTCCACCCTAGATCTTGTCAGGGGTTATTGGCAGGTTCCACTTACAGAAGAGGCTAGTAGGTATGCGGCGTTCATTTCACCAATGGGAACATTCCGTCCTAAAGTGTTGAGTTTTGGTTTGAAGAACGCGCCATACTGTTTTTCAAGCCTCATGGATAAAGTGTTGCGGGGACAGCAAGAATTCGCTTTACCGTATCTAGACGACGTAGCGATATTCTCCGCATCCTGGTCTGAGCATATGACACACTTGCGGGCAGTGCTAACCCGCCTGCGCGAAGCGGGCTTGACAGTCAAGGCTCCTAAGTGCCAGATAGCACAGGCCGAGGTTGTCTACCTCGGTCACGTGATTGGTCAGGGTCGTCGCCGCCCCTCTGAAATAAAAGTGGCCGCTGTGCGAGACTTTCCGCAACCGCGCACAAAGACCGATATTCGGTCGTTCTTAGGTGTCGCCGGCTACTATCAGAGGTACATCCCTAGGTACTCTGATATCGCGGCTCCCCTGACGGATGCTCTAAGAAAGACAGAGCCTCAAACAGTCGTCTGGGACGAGACAAAGGAAAGAGCTTTTAGCGCCCTAAAGAGTGCCCTAACAAGCCAGCCTGTGCTACGATCGCCAGACTATACAAAAGGGTTCATTGTTCAGTGCGATGCTAGTGAGCGAGGCATGGGCGTTGTACTGTGCCAACGGGAAAATGGAGAAGTAGAACACCCCGTCCTGTATGCTAGTCGTAAGCTGACCAGTCGTGAGCAGGCGTATAGCGCCACCGAGAAAGAGTGTGCGTGTCTCGTGTGGGCCGTTCAGAAATTGTCATGCTATCTAGCCGGCTCGAGGTTTATCATTGAGACGGATCACTGCCCTCTCCAATGGCTGCAGACCATCTCTCCCAAAAATGGCCGCCTCCTGCGCTGGAGCCTCGCTTTACAACAATATTCCTTTGAGGTGCGTTACAAAAAGGGGAGTCTCAACGGTAACGCCGATGGCTTAAGTCGAAGCCCCTAACGTAGGAATCAGCCTCAAAATTGTTTGTTACTGATGTTTTCTTCCTGAGGCAGGATTTTTTTTAACATATTGCTTTTGTTTAGTGTTTCAAAGTGATGATATGCTTTCTAGTGCAATTTTTCAATTTGTGGACGCGTTCTGAGTGATGCTAGACTACTGTAAGGAACTAGGCAGTGGTATAAAAAGGGGAAAGAGCCTGGCAGGGCTTAGTGAGGGTTGTGCCGTGCTTGCTGACTGAGCGGTTGAGTTTCAGCGTAGTTCTAACGCTTGCCGGGAACGAGAACAAAAAATGTGAACTCTCCCGAAGTCACTTTGCAGTGTCCCGTGCGAACCTGAACGAGAGAACGAGGCCTTCTCTGTGCGCTGCGCTCAAGAAACGTCGAGGGACGCCCGACTTCGGTTATGAGCATCATCGAGCGACATCCCTCCGGACAGCGGATGCAGTCCCCTGTCCATCGGGATCTCCTTCCCCCGGCGGGGCGGTCTGTTGCGTTTCGCCTGCGACACGTGGTTTTGCCGGCGCGACTGCGGCGGGGCGGCAGACATTTTGGCCCGATCGTCGTCGCCGCAACACTCATCGCCAGGTGTTTCCAGGCGCGACTGCGGCGATGCGACCGCCTAGGGATCATCCTCGCATTCCAGTCATTGTGCCCGAAACAGGCGATGCCAAAGCAGGGATCTCATTCCAGTCATTGTGCCCGAAACAGGCGATGCCAAAGCAGGGATCTCGTTCCAGTCATTGTGCCCGAAACAGGCGATGCCAAAGCAGGGACCACCCTCTCATTACAGTCATTGTGTCCGACCGGCAGCGCCACGACAGGGTGCTACGAGATCGTGCTCGACATGGTGCTACGGCATCGCTACGACAGTGTGCGTCACCATTAGCCCATTGTACATTCACGTGCTCGTCTTTTGAGGGGTTCCTTCTTGCCCTCAACTGCGAGAGTATAAAAACAGCTGCCCCCGGACGCCAAAAGGAGGGCTCCGATTTCTTCTGTTGAGTGAAGTGCTCTCCCGTCTCTCTACTTCGGTCAAATCTGACCGCCAACTCTTTGCGATGTTAAAATAAACAAGTTGTTTTGTTGTTACCAGTCGACTCATGCTTTGCCGGGACCTTCGGATGCTTCCAGTTGTACCCCAGGCCGCCAGGCCAACGCTACCCTTGGGGCTTGCGACCCAGGTACAACCACGGGCGTCAGCGCCGAGTTCCCATCCGGTCGTACCAGCAGTCAGATCCCAAACAATACGAATAAAAGAGTACCAGAAGTGAATCGAATCGAATATCGAGCACTTTTCTAATAGCTTATGAATAATGAACAGCTGTTTTCACAAATAGTATAAAACGGCATTCACATCCCAGTATTCATAAATTTAGTAAGTGTATGTCATCACGTCGCACGTTTGAAGCGTTGTTTATCAAAAGCAAAAAAATGGAAAAATCGAGCATTATGAACAAATGAGCAGTTTGCTCGCGTGCACGGTTTCCTTAGAGAGATCAAGTGATGTTAGCAGGTATAAGGTATGGATCCCTGGGCGACACAAGCTGTTCCACTAAAGTTCTGATAAATGATGCCTATACTGCCCGCGGGGATATGTTTGCCCATATTTTTATGTTTAATCGCGCGCAGTTGACGTTTTGAGATATTCCTAAACTATTCGAAAAATATTCGCATTTACGATGAGTGACTATTCGATTCGCGGACCGAATCGAATATTCGCGCACACTTTTCTCGTCTCTCCGCGCTCTCCGACCAAACACGGGCTGTATAGTGACGCTTACTGGAAGCAGGGTAGGCGCAGGCCCTCGTTCGACGGTGTAACCTTCTTACCGCGCACGTTATTCGTTGCTTGCACGAGCAGTTTGGCTGTGCGCGTCCGTCCTGCGGTCCGCGAGAAGCGCGAGCCAGAAACGGGGGGAACGCGGCACCGAGTATAAAAGGCCCTTCGAGCGTAGCAATTTAGCTCGCCTGCACACACGGGTTCCGGGAGTGTGCAGTTTCTCCGCCGAACGCACGGGCTTAGAATTGTGCAGCACATTCCGAAAGGCGGGGCCCCATTTCTCCGAGGCTTTTTATTTGCCCGCACCGTGCCGCCGCGCTTGCTCGTAGGGGTGCAGTGCGCGTAATCTGCGCGCTTCGCGCACGGCGGCAGCAACACGCAGCGGCCGGCGCAGCGGGTCGGCAGAGCTGTTCCAGATGTATAAACTGGCGGCTCGCGAACGCCGGCACGCATCGCGTGTGTACACACGCGCGCACGTATGCATGCACGCGGAACATTGGAAAGCGAACGAGGGGACCGCGCGTTGTCCACGGCCGGCGCCGGCTGCTCGTCGGCATCGGCCTGTGGTGTTGTTCTTGCCTATCTCGGTCGCTGCAGGCAGCATCGTTGTTAGCAAATGCTAAGTGGTGCCCCTATATGCGGTCAATGTGTGCCCGCAATCTGTGCGTACCGACGCTTTGGTACCCGCGGCGCCCGGCGCGCCGGCAGAATCCTAGAACTTGTGCTTGTCCCGTTTGACTCGGTGCAAGATTTGCGCGTTTTTCGTTCTTTCGGTGGCCAGGTATTTCTCCTTTTTTCTTCCCTCTCCTTTTTACTTGCGTGTCTTTCCCGCTAACGCCGTTCTCGTTCTCGCTTTTTTTTTCTTTTCCTTTTCTTACAACGCACCTTGCGGTCTCGTTCCACGTAAAGGATCTGCCAGAGGCGTGACTGGAAAAGCCGTTTGTTTCTGTCGAAGGAGACGGAGTGGCTGACTGGCTATCCTGCTGCCGTTCGGAAATGGGCAACGAGATATGCCCGCCATGTGAGGAGCAGAGGATACGAAATAGCCTGGGTGAAAATAGAAATAGCGATGCGGATAGCGCGGTATGAACGAGAGAATGATGTAAACGAAGGTGACAAAAAAGAAAATGTGGAGACACGCCTGCTCGATTGTCTCCTTTTGACCTCTGTCTTCTCGGTCCCAACCGTCCGTGCGAACCGTGCAGACGTTTCGGTCAATTCTCTTGTCTGTTTTTTGATCGCCGCTTCTGAGAGGCGTTCGCTTGCAATCAGACAAGGCGCTGTGCACCCGGCGTGCGAAGTCTAGCTTTCCCCAGAGTCGCTGCGGTCACTTTCCTGTTTTCGCTGTTTGATGCCCTCCGCCTACAACGTGCGCGAAGCAGTGCTGTACGCATGCTACCGCTGAAATAGAGCTCTGGAATTTCTATATTTTCTATACTGTTTACGCCTCGTTTTTTTTTTCTCTGCACTGTTTCACAGCTATAAGATAAACCTGTAGGCAGCCAAATTACAACCTAAACCTCAATTTTCGGTGCGACAGCACCGGCCGTTAGGACTTGCTGGCACCTTCGGAAGCATTCGTGTTCCAGCGCTGCCGTAATTGATTTAGGTCCAACCGGTAGCTTAACCGTTAATTTATCGGCTTTACTGACAAAGACATGACGAGGCTGTGCATTCCGTTGCGTACGGTACGCGAACATTGGACCGCTTCACATTGTATGCCGTGGAGTATGACGCCGCGTGCCTTCGTCAATAACGAAAGCGCCGTCGTAACGAGGAAGCGGCGTAGGCGCTCATTCATTTTCACAGGAGGTATAAAGTGTGCGAGTAGGGCTATCAAGATCTCGCACGTGCTTAGCATTGTTTTGCGGCAGCCATAACCGCGCTGCTGGGCTCAGTAATAACAAGCCCCTCCCCACTTCCTCGCCGAGGCGGCGCATTTGCACAGCGGGAACCAGTTTCGGTCTGCGTTCCGGCTGCGGTTATCTATTGCGGCTGCTGCATTGATCACTCTCCGTCTCTGCGCACCTTTTCTCTCTCGCCTCCGAGTGGTGAGGAAGTCGAGGGGGTCGACGACGAGGAGGCGCTTTTCACACCGGCCTACTGGCAACTGCACTTATCGAGTGACGGATGCACACGGCGCATCGACGGCGGCAGCCTATCTGGCCCCGCTCCCCGCGGGGGTGTTTCAGTTTTTGGAACTCATTCGCGAATCAATCCATTTGGTCCAAATGCTTTGTTATCGGCAGCTGCGCCCTCGCTCCCGGTTCGCTCCATCAGCGATACGCCGGCCTCGATCGAGTCCGAACAAATTCGACGGCGCTCGGGTTCTGTTCGAGCGCCCGATGCCGCGCACTGATCCCGCGCCGCTGCGCCGCGCATGCGTCGCGTGCGTGCGTGCTTAGCTCGTTGCACGACGAGGAAGGATGCAACGGAGAAGGGGGGGGGGGGAGGGTGGCACCGCCTTTCACACGGGTGCGCGCGGTCTCGCCCCCGGTTAGTTTCGTTCAGCGGCCGCTGGAGCTCGACGTCAGCGCTGCGGGCGGCGACTTATCCACTGCTGAGCTTCGTGTTCGTATCTCGTGCTGGAACAGCACGCTCCACCCACTCTGCATACTGCGCGCAACTTCTTGAATCTCATCGCCGGAGAGGACTCGCGAACGTCGTTTCTTCCCATTGGAAATGCGTGCTCGATCGTTTTGTTCGGCCGGGGCCGATAGCGGCGGCGGTCCAATAAAGAAAGCGCGTGACAGATCTTCACCCGCAGCTGGCGCGGAAATGGAGGGCCGTTTAACGAGATCGCTGCTCGTGCTCAGCAGCTTCGAGCGCGGCGTCGGTCGCTTCGGGCAGCCGATGTCGCACGCCTCGTGCAGGTGATAGCCTCCCGAGCGCCGGCAGCGAACGTGACCGCACGTTTGCCAGGGAGGGATGACTATCTCCAAATGTTTCGCGCACGTTTAATTAATTCCTCTCCAGGTGGTTCGTTCTCGAGCCTGTGTTCCTTTTCTTCGTAGTAGCTCTTTTGCCGTAAACCTTTAGTGCTTTCAGACCGGCGGGAGAGATTTCGATGTGCTGGATGGTGCCATAGGGAGCTGACGACATGAGAAAGTCTCATAAAGAACGAGTTATCGCGACCAAAGCCACGACCCACATGCTTTCATTTGACTAACATGGCATCAACGTGTGACTTTCAGTAGCTTGATATTGGCTTGGGTGAGGCGTCGCTGTCTTTTGGTTCTTTTCTGTCATTCGTAAAATGTTGAACTTGCACTGAAAAGTTAAACCGACCGCTTGTAGCGCTGCGGTTAGGCGTTTCCGTCCGGAAGAGTGCATAATATAAACCTGAGTGTTGATGGCAAGGAGTCCGCACGAAATCTCAAGTTTTCTTGTTCCCGTTGACGGGCAGCTTGCAGGGCACCAGTTGCGCAAGGACATAGATTGCACATTGAATGACGCTCGGAGTTTCCTCGTGTATAGGCCACCCTGCTGACAGCAACCGCTTCCATGAAGCACCCAAGGCCGAGCGGACAGGTTTTTCTTCCTTGTTTCTGGGCGTCATAATTAGCGTCAATAGCTATCGTCGTCGAAAACAGCGTAATAAAGGAAAAGCGGGGTTTCAGATCGCCTCTGGATATTCAAGGCAGCAATATAGCTAACATGCGGTAATAATGCGGAGCTAGATAAGCTTCTACTGTGTGTTCCATCCACAAGTGCTGGCTGTCATCAGTGATAGCGTTTCTGCTTCCTCGTTGCGTGTTTGAGTTGCCACTTCAACCTATATGGGAGCAGGGGGAAAGGGGGCGATGGCGTGTGTAATTGCACGTGCTTTCTCATGCATACCGAAAATTTTCGTTACGTGATAACTTTGTTGTTAGCGGCTCTCTGTCACTAGCAGTTCCGTCGCTTGTTCAGCTGCTGTTACTATACTGGCTGATGCACAGATGTAAATGGTTGTGGAAACGTATAATCCGGGGATCTGATATCCTGTGCTATACTACCTCGTATACCCTCGTATTCGAGGTGTGCTGGTCGAGGCAGTATCCCTCGTATGAGGTGTACTCCGCCGCAAGTTCACGTACGCGGAGGTGCCTGTAGTACGGCGAACGCAAGGCGGATCTGCAACTGTAACGTCGGCGGTCGTGTGATACCGTGACTTCCGTGTTTTCCCTATCTCCGTCAAAATGTCGGTACATCGCCGCGGCTCTAGTGGTGCGCACGTTCGGCGGTCCGAAAATCAGCGTATGCGGGCGTTTACGACGTTTCGCAGTGCCTCGCGTACACGACAAGTATACACACGCGAGGGCGTCCGAGGCTCGCTCGCTGTCTCGCGGCCGCGTGCTGCACGCACGTCGTGATGATGGGTTCGCGGCGGCGGCGGCGGCTGAGCCGGGCTCGTTCTCCCGTTCTCTCTCCCTTTTGCGATCCCTATCGCGCACGCGTGCACGAGACAGGAACCATAAACTTCCCTTTTACGCGCTTGCGCTGTCCGTCGCGAAAGCTACTTCGCCGCGCTGCATTCTCACTAATCTCGGGCGCGCGCTCGTGAATCTCCTGTTTTGGGTTTAAGCGTGGGAGAGGAGGCGGCCGCAGCTGAGCCGAACCGCGGCGGCCGCCCAGTGCTTGCGTGCGGCAACTGTTTGCGCACAGGTAAGCGCGTGGAAGTCGCGTGCTCGCTGGGTTGTGCGCGTTGCTGTCGCGAATGAACGGGGACACGCGGTATATTTACAAGCACGGTGCTTCTTCTGTGACCGAATTGAAAAAAAAAAACAATGGTTATAGGACGCCCCCACTGATGTGACCTTTGAACCCGAATCTGCTCGCCCTTGTTGCTACTGCTGCTGCTGACCACCTTTTTTTTCTCTTTCCCTTCGGATCAGTGTTTTACTGCGGTAAAATTTCATTCAGGGACGATATATTTGGTTTGACAGCAAGTGTCGCAAGCGCTATGTGGCGTTCTTATGGTATCACGGTAACCAGAATTGCATACTTTCTGTAGGTGTGCATTCATCGAGCGCATATGTCTTCCCGAATTCGGAAGCGGGGCACATTACACCCAAAAGGCGTGCCGTTTCAATTTTCTCTTTTTTTTTTTTGACATTCGGACTTGAGCCTGACGTATCGTCTGATTTCTTCACTGCCAGTTCCCTCTGGCGCTTGAGATATATAACAGAAGTAAAAATGGCGGCGTGCTTTCATCACAACTTAATTTATTGGAGAGGTCGAAAGCAATGTGCCTTCGGCTACACCATTTCACTTATTAGGAAAATTCGGTATTGCTTAAATAAATAGATAAGTAATAATGAAAAAAACTAAAACGCACAGACCTTAACAAGGAAGGGGGAGGGCGGAGACGGAAGAAGAACGAATCCGAGTGACTGTGCATAAAATTGCCCCTAATATTCTGGGCTCCAGTATCAATCAGCTAACGCAGTAAAAGGGACGCCGTCAAGGTGAACTTCAAGTGGGTCCTGGTTAGTCGACAGCGTCAGTGGAGGATTTCGACGCGATGAAAATAATGCACCCCCCCCCCCCCCAGGAGCAGCACGGTCTAGTTTTCCGTCTTAAAAGGGCTGTAAATGGTCGGCGATGAATAACGGCGTGCGTGGGGCGAAGGGAACCGACGACGCTGAGGTGACTGTGAGCGAGCGAGCCGAGTGTCATCTACAATGTTGAGCCCATGTCCGTTTTAATGAAGAAGTATTCCTTTGCAATGAAAGCTGTCATTCAAGACCACTAACTTGCCATAGTAGATCGTCTCGGTGCAAATTTACCTTTGGTAAATTTTGTGATATTGTGTCCGACGCTGTGGCAGACGAGCCTGCTCGATGATGGGCTGTGCAGCGCGAGAATAGTGTACTGCTGCGGTTGTATGCGAGTTAATAGCGCAGATGATGCTTGAACTTTTTCTTTTTTGAATGCGGCAAGCGCTTGTTATAGCAAATTCATCGGAATAGGAAGTTGACTTCGTTATAAGCGGTGTTTCGTTAAAAGCGGATACTCCTTAAAATATTCTTAATGATGCGGGATTAGCGCTACAACAACGTGGGAGCTCTTAAAATGTATATTGAAACAAAGCCTTACTATATATATATATATAGATAGTGGCGACTCGACTATGCCGACATTTTTCCGAGGCCCGTGAGCAGCTGCCTCATCTATCAGTCGTTATCTCGTGACGCAGTTAGTCCCAAGGAGTCGCCGCCATGTGGTAGTTACCTGCGCAGTGATCTTTGCCTCTCCATGTTAACACTATTAAACTCACATGATCATCGTGTACGCTGCACTGAACAGTCCCATACGATTATCGCGCTTTGCACTTCGTGCGAAGCGGAGTCTGGCGTCTCTCCACTTCTCACAATGAGGTCGAAAATCCGTGTAATTCAGTCTGAATCACAATACACGTTGTGTAATGAGATATTTTGAACAGAACGATTTCAGTTTCATAAGTGGCTACTGTAGTTTGGGAAAACTGCGTTGCGCATGAAATTATCATGGCGTAGGAGATTTAGCGGCATTTGCACTAACCGCTTACGACAATTGTCATTGTTGCTTTCCGCTCACTTACGGATATTGCTACGAGAACTTGAAAATACCGCCGTCATCCTTCTTCGCGTTTACTTTCCTGTCTTCTGGTATACCGTGCTTACGTCGTTGGAATAAATTGGCGTATTAGCTAGTAGCTAATCTGGAAGCTTGGTTTGCCATTCTAAGACCAATTAATAACCTTACTTAGCTTTCATATCAGTCGAACAGCAAATAATTGATCATATATAGATATATATATATAATGTTCATGCATACTTTGGGACTTAATTGATATGCTTGAAATTGTTGGAGCTCGTGTCGTAACCTTGGCGACAAGGCTGGTTAGCGACAAGACGTGCGGTCAATTTCGCCTCTTTGATTCGGCTTCCGTACTGTTCACAGAAAGTCACAGCGCACGAAGGCGAAAAGCTGGTTTCGTTAGCTTATTGAGTTGGAACAAACAGCCCTTGCTATAGCACGTGAGCGAAATTCTCGTGTATTAGTAACCATGAAATTTGTGTTGTACAAAAATATTAGACCTCATTGAAAGCGAGATCGGCGTTGGCTGCCGTAGTTGGAAGGATATAGTAAATATATTTAAAAAATCAGTCTGGCGTCATATGTAAGGTTCAGATAAAGCAATTTTAACTTGTAATCTGCTATGTCCATTTGTTTCGTCGTGTAAGGGTGATTCGCGCTCGATTTCTTACGCATGGAAGAACTCTGCCACAGCTCGTGTAATCGCTGTCGATTCAAAGCTCGGTTAGTATCGTCTTGAGCCTATGTTTTTTTTTTGTATGTCGAAAGGGGTCAACCGTACTCAAGATCCTTCTTATATGTGCGCCGCATTTGGACGCATCACAGGCAAGGCATTGGCGCGCTGCACTGAATTATTCCAGTCACAGTGCAATCCAAGAATCAATACGCTGTTGATCGCAGAGGCGGGAGCGGGGGTTTCTCGGTGTGTGGGGGAGACCTCTCGGCCTCCCCATTCGTTGCGGCCAATTGCAGCTTTGAGATTGAGATCTTGATTGGCGTTTCCGCGGGGCCCTTCATTTGCCGTCCGGTTTTTATCTTCTTCTTCTTCTGCCAAGTGCCGCACCCCGTTGTGATTTTGTCCGCTGACACAGCCTGTTGCGCGCCGCAAGGCGGGCTGAAAAAGTAATTGGAGCAGCATCCGTCTCCAGCAGCGATGCGCACGAACGAGCAGCTGCTTCGTATATGCTTAACCAACACGCACTGCTTCCTTCCAGTTCCGGCTGAACCTCCTCCTCCTCCTCTCAGCGTCGGTGCCCTGATTGTATTAACCGGCCACAGTAATGCAGTGCAGCCGGGGCCCCGTTCAGCGTTCTCCGAAGGATGGTACTGCGATTGCTCGGATTTCGTCGCAGAAAAAAATTTTTCAGTCACTGCGTTCGTGCTGTAGGACGTGTCGTTAGGCACTGTACTGAGGTCCTGTAGAATTTTCGCTGTACCAAAGCCCCAGTGATCGGAGGTGACAGTCGGTGCTCATCATTCGGTAGCGTGTCACAAGAATAGTGCCACGAGGCCTGAAACAGTGTCCCTGTATATGCAGAGACATTATAGCCAGCAACACATATATAGTTATTCGCGGAGGGGGTTCCCAAGTCACGGCACATCCTTACATTCTGAGGAGTCGCTGTCTGTCGTTGTTTCCCTCTCACGTAAGTCGGCTTAGAGCTGCGAGTATGCTTGCCATATCCGTTTTCCTTTGGGTGTTTTCGGCTGCGAGATGTTTATCAGGAGGAGAGAACGAAGTTGGAGACGAAAGTCACGAAGATCAACAAGAATCAGTGTCCGGTTGGCCAGCCTGTATTTTGAGTGCGAAATTAAGGCTTTCCGCAGCAGGTCACGGCTTCGTACGTCCGTATTTTTTGTTTCTCGTCACGTAACGCATCGGGTATTCACCGAAGAGCGCGCATAAATCGCTGGGCAGGCATCCTTGCGTAATTTGCGCTTTTCTTTTTCGGGTTCTATTACTTTAGAACTCGTTATTTTATTTATGTTGTTCATTCTAATGTTTCTCCTTCGCAACTTTCTTCAATTTGTACGTTTCTATTCCCTCCTTCCTGAAGGGTAGGCGGGTGTTGTTTCTTTTCCAGTGTCAGCTGTCAGCCTGCTTTTTCTCCTCTTTTCCTACCTGTACATTCTGTACGTCTTCAATACTACTACTACTACTACTACTACTACTACTAATAATAATAATAATAATAATAATAGCCGCTCTGCAAACGCCATCAGAGTGCTGCAGCACTGCCTTCTACTTGGCCAATCCCTCTCGTGCTCTCGCCTTCCGGCTTGCGCACGCCCACAGTGCATTCCTCGCTGTGCGGGCCTGTTGGCGTTCTCCGCTCGGGAGCTTCGCAGCTAGCAGCGCCATCGCATCGCGGGGTCTGCCTTCCCGGGAAAGCACTGCCCAGAGATCGCCAACTCTGATGCGCAGCTCCTCGCGCGCTCCGAGGATTCGGGTTTCCGTCCCCGTTCTGCTCGCCCTCTCTCATCATTTTGCCATGTGCGCTTCCCGCTGACATTCACAACACCACCAGGCGCGGTACCGTATTCGCTTCGACATAAGTGCAGCGTTTCGCGCTTCTGGCATTTCCTGCCCCATCTCCCCACACAATGAGAACGAAAGAAAGATGACTCATCCTTGATGTGGTGTCGTCATTCGATTTTGAAAAGGATTGCCACGATGACCCCTGTTTCCCTCACTATCCCTACCTTAATTATAAGTCCTTATCTGTCTAAATCGTTCTGTGAACCTTATGTGCATTTCCTTTAAATATGATCAACCCTTCATCAGGTCTGATTCTTCATTACATTAATAGTAGCGTGTTCCCAGCTTTACCTTTTCCAGTTCTTCATTCATTTGTACAATTGCAGTACAATGATTCCACTGCTGATTCTTAAACATGAGTAGTTGAAGGAAGCCACCTTTACGCATCACGCGCCGTTCCCTGTAAGTGTGTATCTTGCCACAAAATGGCGTCGCTGTAGCCAGGGCGGCGTAACTCTGCCAAGAGATGTAAACATGCCACACAGGCGAACTCATTATTTCTGTGTTTTCTTAGTAGCGCCATTCACGGGGAATAGCGATAATTTTTTTTTCATCTTTCGTAGAGCCGCTGTTGTTTTTTCCGAGTTTCCTTTTCTGCGTGCTGTCCTGCCAGTCTTTCTTTTAGGTAGTAGACCGTTTTTCCTCTTCTGTCAAACTGCCATTTTCGTTGACCTTACGCTCGTGTTGCGTAATCTGGTCAAACCGTGTCCAGAATTCCGTGCGAACGCCGTCCTCGATGTGATCGCGCGACGTGATCTGACCTTCTGATATATGTGGTTGAACAGCGATTGGACAGAACTAAAGGTTGGGCAAGTTCGTGTGCTTCCATCTTGTAATCGGAGCGCCACTCAAAACGCCAGACGGATAGAAAGGAACATAAAGCTGGCGCTCACTATATCAAGTTAATTTTATTGAGAAAACATGGTTTTTACACCTTCCCGGCAGTGCGTGCTGAGACAAGTGACGACGTATAAGTAGAAGTAACACGTAAAACTTAAGAGAAGGATAGTCGGTCAAACAGCATAGAAAAAGCGGTGACCTTGTGCATATGCCAACTTTATGTTGATACGCTTGGGGCGCACGTTATGTATATGTCATATATCTGTGACGAGTGCGTAGCCTGCGTTTGTACCTTCGTGCTAAAGTTCTGCACTCATGCACAGGTCTCTGTTGTCGGGTACTTCGCCTGTTTGGCAGTATGGTCGATTTTCTTTTTAGTTTTATGTGGTTATCTCACGTTTGTAGACGTGTGTCTAGTAGTAGCACGCGCGCCCGGCTTTAAAGTTTGCCCGCGTGTCAGCGGAGCTAACTGCGGAGTCACACGGCGGAGCATTGTGAAGTGGTTGGCGCCAACGAACAAACGCGGGACGAAAGAGCATAACGCAACATAATTAACGTTTATTTTTCTTTGCGAGCTTCCGCTAATAGCTCTATTACGCGGCGTCTGTTCGCGTTCTGTGATAATGGTTACATTTCTCCTGAACCCTTTGTGTGCCCATTATATGCTCGCAAACGCGGTACACGCTTCCCCCGTCGTCGTCGGTGGCTGTGCTTTGGCGCTGCCGCGTTCCGGGCCGCGGCTCTGGGAAACGTGGCGGCATGCAACCGGAGGCCGCCCTGCGCTGTCGTTCCTTTCTTTCTCTTTCGTGCGTTTCGGAGTGTTCGTTTCCTTTCCCCCGTTTCGCGCTTTCTCTGTTTACATCTGTGGCAGCTGCGTCACCGGTGTCATTCGGTCCGAGGCGTGAAAACTACAGGCCAACAGACAGGAAAAAAAAAAAAAAAAGAACGTGAACAGCATGCATGAAGTAGAGCGACGAAAAAGCGCGCAAATAACACGATGTCCTTGGCGCGCGCTTACTTGTCACTCGCAACTGCTTCTTTTCTTTTCTTTTCTTCTTTTTTGTTGCCGCAATTTTCTGGTCGGCAGCTCCCATCTCTCGCTGCATTGGCTTCACGCATGATCTCGATGATGAGTTTTTATTAGTCTAAAATCGGTTTCGGGTGGAATTACCATCGAATGAAAGCATACTGCATCAATGACGTTCTGGTATTGTGAAACTGCTTGACAGTAAGCGTACGCTTTCGTATTAAAATTACAGAGCCTCTAGGTACAAGCGAGGGGTTGTTGGAGAACAGATATTTTGAACAGTAAACGAAGAACACATGCAAGAGGACGAACGCGAGCGCGGCAGCGTGGAAAACGTTACGATCAACCGCAGTTTTCCGGTTGCACGGTCCGGGGGACGCAGTTCTGTGTAAATGGGGAGGACGTAGGCGTATACAGGCGAGCTCAGTGTCGATACACGCGATGGGCCGCCCGGTTATCGGTGATCTAATAGCGCAGTTGCGTAGGCATCCTCGTGCAGAGTTGGGCACTATAGCTTTCGTGCGTGAGCGTATCCTGTCGCATACTACTCAGCCACAAGTCTGTGGTAGCCGTGCCGCGCATCTGTGGCGCATGCTTCTGACGCTGCCATCGCTACGCTGAGGTGCTGGTTGCAAGACAGAAAGAAGAAGCAATCCTCTCTTTTCTTTTCATTTTTCTTGAATAAATGTTGATTCCTCCCACCACCACTTTTCGAAACGCTCTTCCTAAACACTCCCGTTGTCCTCTTCATAGCGGTTCTCGCCGCTACGTTATTCAGATAGTCATTGTTCCTGGTTTGAATAATCTAGCACGTTGTGACATGCAGTCGCTTATCTTTTTATTAGCTTTTTTTCTTCTTGCAAGCAGATTCATTGTAACAAACCTCACATACTGTGATGCTCTGGTCTTGCAGATAAATTTGCTGATTGAACACAGAAGCAAAATGACACCGTGTGTCGAAAGTGGTTCATAGGCACTGGCTTTCATGGCTTAAGTATGTAATTCGGCCGAAGTGAATTCGAGCCGTTGCATTTTTAGGAAGCTCTAATTACAGTCCTTGTCTCTCTTGTTGAGATGACTCCTTTAAAGAAATCTTTTGCATGTTCCGCTATATTTGCCGGTGGTCGAGTACGGTGCGTGGACAGGCACGTCCGTGATATAGGGGTGGTCGACTGCATTGAAAGGTTACCTGAAACGGAGAGCGCCAGCTGCGCGTCCTCTTTGACGCGTCGTCGCCTGACGACTACCATGCAGGCATATAGGCAACAGCCAACTGAGATGATCTGGAAGTCTACTTGCTACCTGTTGCGCCCTAAAGACATGCGTGGTGGTGGAACCTTGGTTAGGCGGCATCCGGGTGATCAGCGGCGGCGACTCACTCACTTCAGGAAGAGCGTCGCGCACGCTGCGCATTGCCCGCGGTGATGATGACTGTCTTTTGTTTTCGTCAGCGGGTGTCGGTTGGATGCTGTCCAACATTGTGCCACTGTTTGTTTAACGGCGGCACGTCTGTCACAGTGCGAGTGGCGCGTACTTAGAATGAATGCACGTCGTACTTGTTTATGCAAAAACAGTAAACAGTTGATAGTCGGCGTTCGTGTGGTCCACTTCTCTTCTCTTGTGTCCGTGTTTGCACGCCGTACCCCTTTTTTTGCATTATGAATCCTTACCAACTAACTCAGCTTTCTGTGGTTCTAAGCTTCATTTCTAGTACTTGTTTACGTGTTTCCTTGTGTCTTCGGGTTTACGTGGCTCGTGCGTCCGTGTTCACAGGCGTTGTACTTGGAATGTGACGCTGTTTCATTTGCACGTGCTTAAGAGGAAGACGAAGAAGAATAAACTTTATTAAAAATAATGGTCTGGCAGTTTTTGTTGTGGTGGCCTCAGGTGGCGGCTTGAAGTCCTTGGACTAGGGCGGCATCTTCGGCTTGCCGGACGGCCCAGAGCTGGTCTGCCAACTCCGAGCTTTTGAGAGCCGCCTCCCAGTGACGGCGACGCCGATGGAGAAGGACCCCGGCGGCCCCCGCAGCTGGGGCGGCGTCGGGAAGAAGCGAGCTCTGGGCTTCGTGTACTCTGATAACGGCCGCGGTTATGGGCGCGTCGCGAACGGAGGTGGTTTCAGTACCGTTGTTGTCGGCACATTCCCGGAGCATGTGTCGCAGCGTTGCTCTCTGTCCGCACGCTTTACACGCATCGGTTGCGTATAAACCCGGGTAGCACTGACGTAAGACGGCGGGGCTATAGGGTAGGTGTGTGCCTGGAGCAAGCGTAAGCTTACGGCCTCGTTCCTGTTTAATTTATCGTGCGGTGCCGGGAATGTGCATCTTTCGAGTCTGTAGTGTTGAGTGAGGTTTCTGTACGTGGTCAGGCGATCGCCCCACGCCCATTGTGATTCTTGTTGCCATTTACATTTATGTTTACATTTATATTTATGTTTATATTGACGTTTATATTTTTTTTATCGTTGATGTTTTGTGTGCGTCAGCTTCAGAAATTACGTCACTATATTTTGTAATCGTTGGTTTTGTTATGTGTTTTGAGCACAATCATGTCAGACGAGAAGCCGGCGCCCTCCGTAGGCACCAAACTCTCAATAATAATAATAATAATAATAATAATAATAATAATAATAATAATAATAATAATAATAATAATAATAATAATAATAATAATAATCAGCCGTATTTAGAATGAATTGTGTCGTGGGTCTCATTGTCGTTGGTTTGATTGACACGTTTTATTATCGTATATCATATGTTCTATAATTATCTGAAGGATCCGACTGTTCTAGAAAACAAAATAACCATGGGGCATTGCATGCAGCGTTTGCAATTGAAGGAGTGTCACAGTAGGTAACTTATTACAGAATCACACTAATAACGGTTACATATTGACGCGTGTACTTGTTAATATTTCTCCGGTGACCGCTTTTCACCGGCTAACAAACGTTAAACGTTATCGGTCAGCGCAGGACGCGCCTGCACGTATCGTAAGTTTCGCAAATGTTATCGATATCTCTATCCATTGTCCGTAATCACCGAACCTTGTGTAATCTGATTGTATGTGCGACGCGAATTGTGTAGTACTCTCTCGAAGGCACAAGGGAACCAGCTATTACGCTGGAACCTTCGACCAGTCACGCATAAAAGCCCACGCACTGGCCCGCTGTTCAAATTTTTGACGACAGCCGACTTTGCTCGCCGCTGTCGTTTCGCTTGAGTGTTAGTTGCTTTGCTGGGCGCAAGTTCGCCCAATGTAGTTAGATTTGTAATTCACAGTTTTGACACTGTGTCGTTCTCCACCGTCGCTACAACGTGGCAATATTGTAAGGTATACATGTGGCTACTTCTGCGTCGGTGAGGTGATTCGAGCAAACGCAATCCGTAGACATTTTCCTGATTCTGTTTATTTGTCATATATAGTTGCATGAATGATTACTTGCGCATTACTACAGAATTACTTATTTAAAAGCAGCACTTGCTGCGACCTGGTCTCTCAGTGCGTTCGACACGAACTCTCCCAGGGGACCTCGGGAAGGGTCCCTATACCCTCGAGAGGGGTAGGGATCCCCTAGGGAATGGAATGGCTAGAGCGCAGCCACGGAAATAAATCGCAATACTCGTTGAATGGCGGTTGTAGATTGATCTTGATCCTTTTGTTCTTTCGTATGCGGCAATGAAACAATTGATGAACTCAAGTATTAGGGAATCATTTGGGGTCGCTGCATGGAAGTTGTGCAGGGAATGCTGCATTGAAATTGTGAAATGTCTTAGCACGGAAAAGATCGTGCGCAGAAATGCAAGTGTACGGTACCGAAAAACTGCGTTCTTTTCGCGAATGTTTAATGTTAACTGGAAAGCTACGTACATTTCCTTTTCGATGAATATTGGAATGGCAAATGATTAGCGTTCTTACTGGGCCTAGGTACCTCCTCCTCCCGCCCCCCTCCCTCAGTCAAGGTACTTCTAGTACGTTTTGTGACCATCATTGGCCAGAACACGGACGTGACTTATGTATTGCAAGGACGTGAGAAGGACGTAACCTCTGTATTGGCCCGCGATCTGCGTAAGACGCTTTCCGCGGCTTCCGTTAGAAGCGAGCCTTCTCCCCCGATTCCCGTACGTGCGGAAGCTTCAAACATCGATGGTTTTCTTTCGCGGTTTACTCCTGCGCGGTCGCGTTCATACATTCTCTTTTCTTTTTCCGAGAGAACGTCCTTTTCCAAACAGTGACGTCCGGAGGGCGCGCGCTGATAGCACCCTGCCCTGCCGATTACCGTTATCTGCGCTCATTCCAGGTTACCGCTGCCGCCGTGGAGCGATGTCGTTCCGCGATATCGCTGGCGCCGGCTCTCGAGCGCGATAGCGCGGTGGAGGAGAGGCCGACCTCCGAGCGCACGTTCGCTCCGTTGTGCCCGGCGCCGTTTGTACACAGCGAGCGGCGACAGTCGCGTTTAGTTTGACGTCAGTGCATGCACGGTTTTGTTGACTGTGCTCTTTCGAAGTGTGTGTTCTGCACAGAATGATACGTGCAGTGTTTACAAACTGAAGTTGTGTGCCGAGGCACCCATAGTGGGCCACAGGTATATGGGAACGACGCCTTACTTGTTGAATGGTGCCTACTATCTATCTATCTATCTATCTATCTATCTATCTATCTATCTATCTATCTATCTATCTATCTATCTATCTATCTATCTATCTATCTATCTATCTGTCTGTCTGTCTGTCTGTCTGTCTGTCTGTCTGTCTGTCTGTCTGTCTGTCTGTCTGTAGAGTTATTAAAGGGGGCGTGAACACAGGTGGAGGGAAGCGTGCACGCGCTCACGCACGCGCACCCGCTCCGCCGACTAAGGTATCTTTTTTTTCTCGTAAAGCAAAGTCATGCAAACATTGATTTATTTAGTAAAAAAGAAAAAAAAATGAAAAGGAAGGAAAATCGCCTCACGCTACAACGGGGACAACAGTCTACGGAACACGCTTATCGCGATGAAGATTAGCTATTACGGCTACGCATCTGCGCACACAAGAATGTACCGGTGCTTCTCTAAAGGTGCATAAAGAAAAACAGAGGCCCCACGTGCAGTCACATGCAATATGACCTGCGACACCGGTGCCCGTGGTCGAAGGGGCACCAAGACTGTACGGCTGCGCAGACACAGGGTAAGTTCCAGACCTAAACACAGCTTCAATTGGTGGTATTCATTAAACCGCTATTTCGCATGTCAGAGCCACCGCGCAGCCCTGGAGCCCCACCACGAACAAGGGTGTTGCAAGTCATATTGCACTCGACTGTACCTCTCAACTCCGAGCGGCGCGCGCCCAACTTGCGAGGACGTTCAGATTTTTCTCGCGACTCCCTCCTGGTTAATTTTCGTGGTATTGAAGTTGCTGGCAAAGCTGGCGTTATGTCGCCGGCCTCTCCGCAAGCTGACCAGCGCGCTGGGAGACGAAGGATGCGCGAGACCATTGTTTCGCTGCGTAACGAGATACGCGCGGTTGCGGGAGCAGCGAGTGTAACAGTGAGGCAACGTGAAAGAATGCTCGACACTCGTCAACAACTGCGGATTCGGATATCCGAAATGACGCGTGCCTGTTTCGCTTTTGCTGCAACTGAAGTGCCGCAGTTGCGGGGTGTGATCGCGGGGGCTTCTGCTACGACAGACATAACATTTGCCTCCCTATAGCCGCACTTCAGGCAAAATGTAGGGAGACTGTATATAGCTGGCTGCTTATTTTACTTTTTGGAAGAGCTTCGCCTTATGGAAGGCGGAACGCATTAGACGTCAGTGCTGTTATTAAACATGCAAAGAAGGAGAGAGAGGGAGATCGAAAGACAGCCATTGTAAAGGAACAGAGCAACGCCTATTTCGAGGTGTGTCCGAGTACAAATATTCGGTGACCACATTTCTTGTATGAAAGGCTGCAGGTTTTCTTCAGTAATATATTTTTCCGCCCTTCGATGTTCCACATTTTTCTCGACTTTTGCTTGAGTCAGAGTTTGGTTTCTCTTCCATAGTTTTATGCGTATCGCTGGTCTAGATGTACTTTATTCCCCTGTTTACATCTTTTGTTGGTGCGAACTAGCTGTAATGCTGAACAACGCCTTATAACCAGGTCGACCCGTAGGGTCTTATGAAGCAACTCTCATAGGGACCGACGATCTAGCTCAGTGAACGTTCTTAATATTTGACGTTGCCTATACCAAGAACTACGCTTCACTGCTTGCCAACAGACAGCCATTTACTAAACGCCAGTTAAGTCGGGCGTTCATACTCTTTCACAATAGGATGGCTGGAAGAAACAAATCATTTCGCATGTTCTTTTCGCAGCTGACATATATTTCCTAGTGAGCGGGAAGTGAAGCGTAGTTTTTTTCGCTTTATTCAACAGAGTACCACTTCTGTGCCAGATGTATACTGACCGCTTGCTTTAACACCTTAGTTGTAAATTCGGGTGGATGCGTTCCTCTAAGTCGGATTTCAGCAGACTGAGATAGCCAACCGAATAAATTTAGTCGGAGCGCCCTTTTTCAACCACCACCCGAACAAGATGGCTGCCGCTGCAGCGCTCCGACACGACCACCCGAAGATGCAATAAGATTGCGAACATTCGCTGTATAGTTATTTGATTCTTCGTTCTTTCCCTATTCAAATCGTTAAAGCTGGGTCTCAAAAGATACGCTTGGCGCATTCCTGTCTACACCCTTAAATGCAGTTTGGAGTGCTCGTCTCGTCGATGTATGTACAGACTAGTAAAAAAAAAAAATACCGATGAAATCGTGAAGGAAGAAGAATCTTGAACTATCATTAGTTCATATGACAGCATTAATTGCGGAGCGTGCGAATTCGCTGTTTGCGATCCCTGATATAACTTAATGATAACATGTCTAATAAACATGTTAGCATAACATGTTCAACAAAAAGCAAGATATGGTGTAGCTTCGTAGCTGCGCTTTGTGTTTCGCTGTGCTTTATTTCATGAGATTCTGTCTTTCGCTCCAGGAAACGCGTTTCTCTTAGCAAATAGGTCGTGCAACAACGGGTATCGCCACAAATATGTACCGATATGAACGCCCCAATTCATTCTCGAAATGCGGAACCCATTGCTTTTTCGAATATGTTCGGTACAGCGAAGGGGGGGGGGGGGGAAGGGTCTTGTTTGAAATATTCTCGTGCTTAGCGCAGAAACTCGGGACAAAACGGACAGAAGTCGATGCCCTTCTGTGTGTGTCTGGACCTCTGACCGTTATGTCAAGTTTCTGCGCTCAGTACTAGAAAACATTTCGTACTAACAAGGCTGAAACTGGAACTCTACGGCTAAGTTATTTACAGTGACTCTTTCCGCCAGATTTTCGGTTCGCGAAGGGCGTGTACTGAACTATATAGAATGTTTTCTCATAGATTACTAGGCCAACACTAAGGCCTAGTAATCTATATGAGGCTCACAAAGCTGAGCTGGATTTCTTGTCAACCGCGGGACTAGTCAGACTCTCATCTGTATGATGCTTGTACTCTGGTGCGCCATACTCTCTTTTCCCTTTCCTTCTTTTATCTTACTTTCTTTTTCTTTTATTTCTTCTGCTGGTCAAGCGGGTGAGCGTGGTCGTGGTCTCTTTTGTTTACATGATCAACAATAATAATTGGTTCTCGGCTTGAACCGGTCGCGGGTGTTCATCGCCTGCAGGGTTTCCAAGTAAGCCCTTCAGATTATTAGTGATAAATGCTCGCTATCATTTGCGGGCTAAGAAGAACACGACGAAGCTCGAACACGGAACTCTGCAGTCTTCTTCACCCGTTCCGGACGTTTCTCCTCCATTTCGGCCCTTATCTGTGGAGCGCTTGGAGAGCTGCGCCTACGTGAGCCTGGCCACGCGTGCTGGTTCCGCGTTTATTTCTGCGAGCTGCGAAACTCTTTCAGGGTTTGCAGTAAGCAAGTTGTTGTATCTCGGCTTAGCCGTCCTGTCGGCTGGCCTGTGCCGGCCCCCAGCTCCGGAGCTGCGAGAACGAACGCCGCCTCCAGCACGTGGTCGCTTGTTCCGCTGAGCCGAGTCGACATGACACGGTTCTCAACAAACCCGTTCGCCGTCCGCTGACGATGAACAGCGGGAGCTTGCGCGTGTGGTCCTCGCATGCGCGCAACCCTGGCGATTACGAAAGCTCTTGCACCAACAATAACAGTTTGCTTGGTGACGCGAGCATTGTGGGAGGCGCAGTTGCTCGCAACGTGTTCCACGCCGCGAGGTCGGTTGGGTGGCTATAGCTTTCTGTTACAGCAACGTGTTCGACGACGTGCGGAAGTAATTCACTCTGACGAGCTGGATTTGAATCTGGGCTCTGTGGTTCAGATTTGAGCTCGTCGGAGTGAATTCTTGCTCTGCATTAGATTTAGACCACTCTCTTCTTTTTACAGCGAAGCTTCTAATGTGATTGAACACGACCGTTTTCGTGCGATGGCGGGGAAGGCCAACGGTGTACAGCGGCGTGCTCGGTATCAAATGTCAATCAAAGAAGAGCCAGCAAAGCAGCCTGCATCGGAACCCTGAATGTGCTTCGAAATGTAATTATGAAGAATTATAGAATAAATGTTATCTTACGTGTGCGTCACTCGACTATAGGGAACAACTTATTTGCGTGGCTTTCTTTGCCAGTAATTCGTGATTTTAGTTCATCACGTCGCGCTTTCACCGGCTCCACTTTGGAGGTCCGCTATATGTCCACGAGGAGCCTCAATTTACACAGTTTTCGGGTATAGCATATCTGTGCATTTTTTGGCATGTTGCTTTCGGTTGAGATCAATAGTACGTACCATTTAGATGTGGGCGGAATGCAAGAAACGCTGGCGCGCTTATATTTAGGCGCACTCTAAATAAATCCAGGTGGTCTAAAATTATTCTGGAGTCTCCCAATACCGCGTGCGACATGATCTGGGACGATCATAATCTTATCAGCCAAAGAAATCCAAATTAGGGTACGCTAGCCGAAGTCATCTCGCTTTAGGCTTATATGAGTTGTCGATCGGCAAACGATCTCGAAAACACCGGCGATTCATTGTTCAATCTCCCTAAACGGTGAGAGATGAGTGAATGCGATAGCATTTTATCAGCACTTTTCGCCGCTTACTGAGATAAATATCAGGTCAGATTGGGTGGTAGGCGGGATTCGTCGTTGCGACGCATGGGTGCCACCACGTTTGTTTTCGCAAAGCTTAGGGGCACCCGAGCGCGAACCCAAACCTAAGGAAGCGATTGCAGCTCAGCGAGTGCCCACTGGCGAAACGCTATTCGTTAGGGGCACATATATTCTAAAGCTCCCTGTACTGTTTTGCATTCCAAGGGTGTGCGAACTCATTATGCGGCTTCGCTATTATTGATATGCGAGTTGCTCGGATTCGCAGACATCCGCGAAGTTGTTTTCTTTTTTTTTGCTTACCCAAGTCTCGTAGGCTTTTTTGTTGTTGTTTTTTGAAGCCTGATATCCTTTTCTTCAGTCCCCGAGAAGAGAGATAGACATAGATAACAATATAATTAAATAATTTCTCTAGGCCTAAGTATTCAATTAGGAGGAGGAGGAAAGAAAGAGAGAAGGCAGGGATGTTAACCAGAAGTCCGTCTGGTTGGCTACCCTACTTTGGCGGACGGAAAAGAGGAAATAGAAAGATAGGATAGAGAGAGGGAGGGGAGGGGGAGGAAAGCCGCGGTGAGCTCGTGCACGCACGCGGAGCGCCTGATCGAGACATAGGGCAGTCGCCCTCAAGAAAGAAAAAAGTGTCAGCTTCCTATTCAAGGAAGTCCGCAAGATTGAGGGAGCTAAGTGGGGCTCACTAGGGAACGTCCGCACGCGAAGCTCCCTGGTGAATTATAAGTACCTCTTATACGTTAGCCCGTGGTCGGACCCAGTTCTCAAACGACGCCACATCTATAGACCGATACATTTCCCGGAATCTCTTTTAGTCCTTTTAGCCATTTGCGTTCCCACGCAAGGTGACGAATATTTGATGGTGCATGCTTATGAAAATTACATCCCTTAAGCATGCTACAGCATTTCACTTGCCGCGGTGATTGGGAGTGGTCCGGGTCATTGTGCTGCCGTCACCGCTGCCATAACGCAATTATGTCGTTGTATCTGTCATGGCGTGCCCTGCTCATGCCTTTTCTATAAGGCACTGTGCCCCTCTACATAGCCCCCCGGATCCAGCAGGTTTTCTCTGCTGGGTTTTTCGAAGCAGCGCTGTTGCTCTTCAGGGCTTTGCTGTAGAACATCCGTGGGCGAGCCAATGGGTTGGTAGCGGTGATTGCGTCGTGTCCAGCTTCAGCTTGTGGGCTCGCTCTGTGCCGTGGTTTTTAAGCATGGCCTTGCACTCACCGAACTCTTTCCTCTGAGAGCCATATTTTTTCAGTAATTATTTATTGGTTCATTCTTCCACAAGGGCACTGGCTGACGGCCAAGCCGACATGGAAGTATCCTACTTTCTTTTGTAATGTAGTAAAGTGACTTCAGCGTACACTGCCAATTTATTGCGTACTTCCCGTTGCTCTATAGGAAAGGCCAGAAAGTTTGTTAGTATGTATTCATCCATTCCTTAATGCAGGACCAGAAAGGATGCGTGAAATTGGAATGTGTTGGAAGGCGGGCAGTGAACAGCGCGGTATTGAGCGGCCCGATGGTGATCTTATTGAATGCAGGAGTGGTGCTTTTGTGTCATCTTCTCAGATTGATGAATGTCAGCAGGAATGCATCACCTTCGGACCATTCCAGCCTCTTCTATTATAGTCGTTCTAAAACTGAACATGCAGTGACATGGAACGAGTGTATAATCAAAATGCATTTGATTTATATGATGAAACTTCTATGAACAAATTGAAGAGTAGATACGATGCAAGAATGACCGGAAAAAAGAGAAAAGCTTTCTTTTTTCAAGCCGCTGCGCCGACTCTGCCATAAGCACATTGACCACCGGTGTTTGATGTGCAGACGCAAACGGAACACTCGCGGTATGGCTCCCGCTGTGTACTGATATGTTTACAATGGGCGTCTGGTTAGCGATGCGAGACAGAAGTGTTTACCACTAACGAAAAGCGCGAAATTTCAAGCGCATGCTCGCTGTAAATGCAACTTGGCGAGGCGAGCGCACCGGTTACCTTAACCTCTACACGGACCCAGTTCGTAGGAGAGCTCGGCAGCGCACACGGACGTGACGACCTTTGCCGCCGCCGTCAAGCATTCAAGAGTCATGGCGCCCTTATAGCCGTAGGAGAGGCCACTTGAATGACCTCCGCTGTGGACGTGGCTTCACTGTTCGTCCGTGGTGCCGGCATTTCGGTAACGACTCCTATACCAGCACCATCGTTCCGCGGAAGACCGTTATACGGGCACCCGCGATAGAGACAAATGAAGCGCTATAGGAGGAAACCCGTGAGCCTTCTGCAAGCCGACTGTTTCACGGAAGGACGCCTTGCACGTTGTATACCGGGGCACCTGGACCGGTGTGTGGTGTCGAACGACGTCTCTCGGCGAGAAAGAAGAGGAGGAGAGGTGGCTAAATGAATTGCGCCTCTTCGCGATTGAGAAACGCGGCACGTCTGCGGTTTGCACGTTGCAGCGTCGACCTCCCTCATCGGCGAGGGTTTCGGTTTGCGATGCGCCGAATAGCAACAACAAAAATTGAAGAATAGAAACACACACACAGAGAACAAAATGGGAGGGGAGTGAGTATGCTCTGCGCGAATGCCGATATGCGCCCAGACGAGCCATCGATATTCCTGCCATAAAAGAGAGAAACAAAATTCCAGCACCAGCGCCGACCGCCACCACCTCGCCTTCCGTGAATGACACGGCGTCCGGCCAGCACCACCGCCTTTCCTTGGCTTTGCGTCGCCTCGATGGCGACACATGCCCTCTCCGGCCGATGTAAAAACGCTGGTCGGTCGCTCTAGCCCATTGAAACGAGAAAGAGGTAAAGAGAAGGAAGTGGAGAAAAAACAAAACAGAAACAAACAAACAAAAACTCGAACGAGTGGAAGGCAGCTGAGGCAGCCGAAAGTCCCAGAACGCGTTTTTCAAGCTGGCCTTCGACCGCTACGGAAAGATCGGGTCCCGCCGGAGAAGAGCCGCGCCATTTGGACGACGCTCGCCGGTCGGCATAGCAGAGAAGAGGGAGAGACAGAAAGCGGGGACACGAGTATGCGGAGAGGTGGCAACAAACGCGCGCGTAAGGCTCTGTTTTAGCAGCGGAGGCGCTGGCGCCGCAAGCCGAGCAGGCGCGAAGCGGTCAAGGTTTCGCGTCCATTTGTCAAGAGTTCGGTGCTCCAGGTCACCCGTGACCGTGGCTGCATATACTTGAGCGTGAGGTTGTCCCTCTCTTCCTGCGCCGCCCAAACTACGTTCTTTTGAAAGGGCACGTGCTGTACACGAAACGTGTGCGCTGGTGTACATGTTCAGATTCTTATAGTGGTCGTTTGGCACATTGCACGAGTTGTTTTATGGAGAACGTAAACTTAGGATAAGTTCCGGCTTCAGCGTGCCGTGCGTTACGGATGAGATAATGCGTTGCCAACGAGCTTTTTTCTTGTTTTTCGATACGCAGCGCCGGGAGGGCGGCGCGAACAAGCAGGCAGTTGAAAGAAAACTGCACAAGAGACAGGAGCTGACAAAGACGCAATGCAGTGCCCGATACAAAATCTAGCGCTCGACAACGTGTCATTTGATGAAAAGAAAACAGAGGAGGAGTCGGTGACAAAATGGGGGCGGTATGTTATTTCGTGCGGCGACGGGTCTCGGGTCTCCCAGCTAGCGCGCGCTTTCGCCCGAGGCTTCCGGGTAGCGAAGACAGCGAGCTTCGGGATAATGAATTGGCTTGCAGCCCTGCTTGTTTTTCTTTTGTGTTATTCCGTGTTCCCCCCGGCTTTTTGCCTGCGCCGGCGCTCCTTCAGAAGTGCGACCTTTCTTTGCCATTTCCTGAAACTCTCATCTCTCTGCACGTGCTCCTTCTGCGGCTGCTGCGTTTCAGTTCACGGCTCGTGCTCGTCCGGATGATGTTTTCCACGCTTGTCTGTTCGTCCCAAGCCGGGCGGTTTCGTCCCTGGCTCGCGAAAGAGGGGCGCCTGTTTTGAATGGAAGCGCGTTCCGAGCGTGTCCCGGAGCACGTATACCTGCTACGCTCGTCGCCGCATCCGTCAGGGTCCTGGCGTAATGAAGAGGCTTACTTGGAAGGGCCGTTCTGGTGCCGCCGCTGCCACCGTCGTCGTCCACCCTGAAGCTCTCCACTCGGAATCCCCGCCGTAAAAGATAAAAGCAGGACGCTTCCATGTGAAGGCGCGTCAGGACTGTCACACCGGTGCGCTTGTTCCTGCCGAGATTGCTCCCGGATAACGTCCGGCAGCCGCTCGTAATGGTGCGGAAAGACGAGGGATGGCTGAGACGCGGACCGTCGCTGTAGCTTGTTGTGTGGGGCTCTACTCGGACAACTAACTTCCTTTGGCCGCTTGTTTGGCGTTGTCTTCAATCTCTCTTCCAGCCTGGCGTTCTCGTTTGTCCGAGTGTCACTATGGCGCCGGCTGGCTTTGTAAGTGCCCTGTCTTTCTATTTTCCTTTCTCAGAAGCTATGCTAGCCCAGCGGGGGCCACATTCGACCTTGGAAGTGTAGGAATAATAACTGACAACGCTTGTCTTAAGTGTTGCGTTGCGGTTCCTTGGTGTGTTACCTAGCTTTTGTGTCGTTTTTCTTGCTACGCGTCGTCCCATCCTTGTGCTGCGCGTAAAATGCTTTACATTTTTTTAGAACGGGGGCACCCGTCTCCCGCTGCTCCCTACTGTTTCCAGCGAAGCCATGTACCCCCGGTCTGCCGCTGCCTGCGTGGTGCTCACAGAGCCTCTCTCTCTCTCTCTCTCTCTCTCTCTCTCTCTCTCTCTCTCTCTCTCTCTCTCTCTCTCTCGCGTGCTTTTGATCTTTGGCTTTGGCTTGGTTGTCGAGGGCGAGAAATGTGCTATTACATTCTTGCGTGCCCGTTGTCTGTGACGCGGTGACAAGATGACGAGGGAGATTGTTCTCTACTCGTTTTGTGTTTACTGCGGTTTGCATCTGGCGTAGAGCAGATACGCGGGAGGACGTTCGTAAGCTGGAAGCCATATTCAACAACCATCAGACCGGCGGACCAACTTCTCTATGTGCGTGCATCACTCTGCGCCTTCCACTCGCGCAGCCTTGTGGCGCCCCGACGTGCTCGCTGCCGATCTCTGCTTTCTGATCTTCTTTTCTTTCCAAGAAAGCCTCCTGCGCGACGCGACATTTCCATCGGCTCCTCATCAGAACGAAAAGCCCTTCTCATAGATCGTATTCCTCTTCGCGGCTTCTATTGCTGTACGCGTTTTGCACGCTCCCCCGCCTTTTATACACTAAAGGTGCTTCTCGTGAGTCCCCGCGGACATTCGAGGCACCGGGGTGATGGCAGAGGTTCTGCGAGAGGTCGCTCTTACTCTGTCGCACGCAGAGGGTCTCGATGCGCGCGCATCGAGGCGCTTGCACGTCGTCGTCGCCATCATCATCATAATCGTCATCACCTCACGTAGGTACACGTTTCGGGAAAGCTTGCCTCAAGAACCCCCTGGAAATCTGTGTCTGCGACGGCCTCGCGAGGAAGCCGTGAGAGTTGAATGATGCCTCTAGTGCTGTCGGCGTTTCGGGCGGGCTCGCATTGAACGCGTGTGGCTTCCACGTGACGTCACATCCGTCAGCTTGTTCGTGCGGCCGCAATGCCTATGAACCACTGCGATAGCCATGACAAGAGTGTGTTAGCCGTGAGCTCGACGGCAGTGGTGGTACAACACGAGCTTCTCAGCCTTTCTTTCAGAATGTCGCCAACTTCGAGTAAGCAGCGTTTTCATGCTGAGTATCACTCGCAACTGATCGGGTCGACGCGTTTACGCTATGATAAAAAATGCGGCACAGCGATAAGATTGATCCGTGCACGTCTATACACCGGAAGCAGACACTACAGCGGATGTTAGTGTCGCCTCTGAGGTAAATCGCGGTGGCATGGTTAGCTGTACTTTGTTCTCAGCTAATTTTGTTACCCTCGAACAAACGAAAGCCTACAAGCCGCTTGAATCTCTTAACTCTTTTACGAGTGGATAGGTGAAAAGCCTGTCGGCAAAACGACCTCGAGCAGATAAAGTGCTTATACATGGAGAGATTCACGGTGGTAGAACAAGAAATGTCGCTGGGGGAAGCCAACGTTCTGACGCGGGGACTTGTCATTTGTCTACCACTGTTCTACCACTGTTAAGCACTCAAGCCTCCAACTTCCTGTGGACCTCCTTGGATTTGTACGTGGTCTAGTATGCTGATGCGCTTCCTGAATTCCAAACTTTGTGAACAGATTATGTTAATGACTCGTGGGTAGTTGTTTCCCCATTGCCCAATGGAGCAGAATCCGCGGGGGTATACGGCTCTTTCTCCGCATTCTCAACATGCGCCTCTGCCGCGACCGTTGTTGGATCTGGAGGACAATCCCAAGTGCTGTCCCCCAGATTTCGGACCTAGCCGTTGGGTGCGGGAGTTGGCCGAGGTTGAGGCGGACCTTGAGATGAAAACTGGAGGTTTATTTACATTATTTGCAGTGAGAGTACAAAGAAATGAACGGTCATAAAGTCATTACGGGCCGGCAGCAACGCGGATGCTGCGGCCCGTGGCAAGAAGCTCGAAAGAGATGAATGAAGGAATGCTCTCCTGCTGCTCCCGGTCTCTGGCTTTTAACCCCTTCGGTGTCTCAAAGTTACGTCCCGTTCGGCCAATCGGCGAGCCCGCTCAGGTGGCGTCATTTTCGGCCAATGGTAGGCGCCCGTGAGAACGTAAGTCACACCCGGCGCAGAGGGTCGCTCCATTGTCTCCACCTGTCCGAGGAAGTACTTCTCTGTGGTATTGCCTTCCTGGTCTGCAACTGTCGTCACAAAGGCGGATAGGGCGGGGAGTTGCTGCCAGGGCTTCACGATGCATTACAGCCGTCTTGCCTCGCGGCTTTCAAGCGCACAGCGGGGGCAGGCGGTTTGTTCTCGAGTGACCTTTCAGAGCCGCAAAGCAGCTTTGCTCGGGACCCACGTCACCTGGAACAGTGCCAGGCTCCCGCTACACTTTCGGGAAGAGTCAAGCAGTGGGACAACAGCTCCACATGCGGCGCACGAGGTGGGGGACGCCAACTTGTTTGGACGTGCCGCGCCTCGGAAACGTGGTCGATGTGCTTCTGTGCTAATTAATTAGGTGTGACGCGATTCGATGTGGTCTGGTCAATTCGAAGGAGGCTCAGGAAAAGGTCCCGTATCTAACACCGTCCGCTTCGCGTGCCGCGTTTCCCGACCTCCGTTACGCACAGAACTTTCGTGCTAGATGATTTAGCCCAGTTGAAGTGTTGGAGCCTATTCAGGATGCGCATCCTCGAAAAACTTTGACGGTCTCCTTGCAAATACGTCGAAAGTGTACCTCGCGATCCGTGAAGATGAAGCCCACCTCGCGCGTTATGTGTTTGGCACGCAGTCTACAGTATGGGTGTACTTACAAGGAGTCTCCGCAATAAGCGACGTGTCTATGGACTTATCTGATGGGATGTTTGCGGCACAGGCTCGCAAGCTGGGGCTCGCTGCGTAAAAATTTTCACGCTTTCAGTGGCGTCGTCTTGCGGTTACGGACAGTGTGCGGTCGCTGTGGTGTCCCAGGACATTCGGCGGTCTAAAAGAAGTTCTTGTTGGCTGATGGCTTCTTCCTCACTTTACTGTCACTGCTGTTAGAGCACCCTTCATCTGTGCAGGTAAGCATATTGAATCGAGAAATCTACGCACGACGTCGACAGGCACCTGTAATATCCTTCATTATACCTTCAGCTATGGTTAGTCGCAGTTCGGTGCTCCGCAGCACTGGCGGATTGCTCTGTGCAAGCGATGTACTAGAATGCTCATCATAGCAAGGTTGGAAAGCTGTGCTAGATGGTGCTGGGTGAGTCTAAACATTGTTCTAACCGAAAAAAGAAAAACAAAGACGAGCGAAGTCATAGCGAGTGTCCTGTCGTTCTCTGTTCACTAGATTTTGTTCTTTCCCCTATAGAACATTGTTTCGGCTTAGTTTGTCCTCATCCGGTGCTGCCAAACTGTGTTTACACAAACTAAACATAGGCGGAGCGAGTCGGATTGTCACACTGTATAATCCGTTCTATAAGTTTGTGTAATCGCCATGACCTTGGAACAGGGGAATGTCGGGGCTTGCAGTTTTGGCCAGCCCGCCTGCAGCGAGTCGGTTGACTCGTTCGAACACCTTGACGAAATGCGTGTAAACGCTGCTGGGTCATTCTGGGTCGTTCAGACTTCTGGCTTGACTACCTTCGTCATGGCTTTCTTTATATATCATAAGTCTTGGCGTCTTTGTTTGTTGGCTTACAACTTAGGAAAACCGGACTCCTCGGTTTCTTTCTTCTCGTTCATTATAGTGAGGGTCTCGAATCCGGCAGCTTTGATGTCTTGAGGTAGCATGTGTGGGCTTATTAACGACTTGCCTTAACGCAAAAAAATGTTCGAGTAGACGTGACAAATGCGGCAGAGAGGATGTTCCACATCCGCCGCCAACATCCGCCGGCGCTGGCTAATACTCTCAGGTTTAGTTCTAGTAGATAAATACCTCAGAAAGTAGATGGAAAAACGGCGCCACGGTAGCTCAATTGGCAAGGGCATCGCACGCGTAATCCCATCTGCAACCAGTTTTCATCCACTTCCGATTGTGTATATTTTCTTTAATTTAATTAAGAACTGCAGATAATTTCCCCTGTTCTGTCCTTGGCGTCATTGTTCGTTCGCTTATGATATAACTAATGAAAACTGGGCCCCTCGGGTTTCCTTTCTTTATGATATTAGCCATATCATAGGCGAACAAACAATGACACCAAGGACAGAATAGGAGAAAGTATCTGCGCGCGCACGCACGCACGCACGCACGCATGCACACACACACACATACACACTATTATGTTTGGAGGCCCAATCCCATCGCTCGTAGCCCGTTGTCAGGATAGGAGTCCGGCATGAAGTAGAAGGTAGCTGGCCCATGCCGTCGTCCAACTTATCCACGCTGAGGACGTTGATGAAGGGAAGGATTGCTTCTCATCGAGAACGAGGAATATTGGTTTATTTACAGTATTTACATGCAGTTCATCAGTCTAGCATTACTGCGAGAGAAAGTACTTCAGTCTAACACGACTACTTGAGAGAGTGTCTCAGTCTAACATGACTGCGTAAGAAAGTGTATCGAGCATCCGCACAACAGCCGTTTATAAGCACTCGGTCCTCCCCCGATTCCAAGGTGGCGGAAACGTTCGTCCAGTCATCGTAAACACGCCGCCTCTCCGCGGGACGGTTTACACACACACACACACACACACACACACACACACACACACACACACACACACACACACACACACACACACACACACACACACACACACACACACACACACACACACACACACACACACACACACACACACACACACACACACACACACACACACACACACACACACACACACACACACACACACACACACACACACACACACACACACACACACACACACACACACACACGCTCGCACGCTCGCACACACAAACACACACGCTCGCACACACACACACACGCTGGCACGCACGCTCGCACGCACGCACGCACAAACATATTATAAACTCCCAAGGTTAGTTCTAGTAATTAAAACATAAATACCCAAAAAGTGGATGGAAGACCTGTGCCGCGGTAGCTCAGTTGGTAAGAGCTTCGCACGATAAATGCGATGACGTGGGATCGTTCCCCACCTGCGGTAAGTTGTTTTTCCAACCGCTTTCATTGTTATTAATTTATCATTTCTTTAATTCATTTAGTAAGTACAAGTAATTTCCACTATGTTGTCCTTGGTGTCTTTGTTTGTTGGTTTCTCATGATATGATTAATAAAAAATCCGGCCGCTCGGTTAACCTCCATTCTTCTCGTTCATTGCATAACGACGCTGTCGAATCCGGCATCAATGGTGCCTTCAGGTAGCATATGTGAGTTTATTGACCATTTGCCTTCACAAAAAAGAAAAAAAAATCACGTGCTCGTGACACTTGCGGCAGAAGGGATGTTCCACATCCGCTGCCAAGGTTTGTGAGTGGTGGCGCTGGCTAACACTCCTAAGGTTAATTGTAGTTGTAAAACACAAATACCCAAGACAGTAGATGGGAAAACGGCGCCGCCGTAGCTCAATTGGTTAGAGCATCGCACGCGTAATGCGACGACGTGGGAACGTTCCCCGCCTGCGGCAAGTTCTTTTCATCCACTTTCAAGTATAAGTGATTCCCCCTATGTCGTCCTTGGTGTCTTCCTTTGTTGGTTTCTCATGATATATGCGGTGTGCAAGAAATGAGAGAATATTCGCCCAGCGTCTCCAGAATTGCGATCGGCGTCTGCCGGCTAAATCTAAAGTGGTCATATATAGTGTTATCCTTGCTCATTTCGCGGATAACTTACGCTGAGGGACAATCCTGCTCGCTTAGCGCATTTTCGCTACTCGGCGGGCTTGTGTTGGCGCAGTTTAGGCTTCGAAGAAGGGCCGGTCTCTCCATCTAGCCTATAGATCGCATTATCTTACTCGCCATGGCACATTTTATCCCAGCGCGTGCCTCCGTTGCCAATATGTTGCCGTTTTGTTCTTCTCTGTCTTGCAGCTCGGTAACCTATGGGGCTTGGCTGCAACTTACCGCTGTCGAGAGGGAAATTCAGTGTGTTTGCATTCGGCGACCGTGTATGGCGTTTAGGCTATTCTTAAACTCGCGCTACAAAAAGAAAGAGCGAGAAAGCGGCGTGGAATTGAGGCTACAGCTAATGCGCTCTCTTGGCGCGCGCATCACGCTGTAGCCTCTGTCCTGGAATTTTAAAGAGCGCGTGCTCGCGCGCTTGGAGTTATTAGTCTTATCTGTGCTCGTTTTTGGCTCGCTTTTTCTTCGTTTTTGTCCCCCCCTCACCTCGCGAAGGGCGACGCGCCATTTTAGGTTAATGAGTATGCGCCTCGAACCATTCCACTTTGCCGAAGCTCGTTCCTCTTCTTTTACTTAGCTAATTGGAAGTAAAAATGGCAGCGGCCCTCAATTAGTCTACGCGCGCGCACTTGTGGACCGTACGGTTTTGTGTGTTGCGCTGCGACTTCTTGAAGATGCAGGTGGACCGAATTTTCTTTCTCGCTTGTTTCGTCTGACCTGGTTCTTCGCAAGCACAGGGCACGTTTTGTTGTTGGCACTTTAGTTGACCACCCTGCAGCCTGCGCTCGGGAGCAAGTATACCGCGCGGCTTCTCGACATTGCTTCTCTCAGCGTGCCGGTCTGATTCTTGTTTTAGTAATATATGAAGAAATGACCCATGGTCTCTGCGCGTCCTTCTCTGCACGCCTGCGCTTTGTCAAAAAAGATCTGGAACGGTTCGAGGGCACGAGTCATTGTGCGCCACACAGTGCAAGCGAGACGACACCAAAGAAGGCTTAAGCCTGTATTCGCTGCCGGCCGACGGTTCTTCTTTTGTCTCGAGAGTTGCCGCCGTCTTTCTCTTGTATTTTGCGGCGATGTCTGGCAGTTGGCGTCATAGTAAGCACCTGCGGGCGGTCGACTAATTGAAAGCGGTTTCCTTCGCCGAAGCGCTTTGTCCGTTTTGCTGTCCGAATCGTTTCTTATCGCGCGTTATTCTTTGTTCAACGTGTATTTGGTGAAGTCGTCTTTTCGGTCCAAATCTCTCCAGTAGGAGACTCGTTTGCCTTGCAGACGACAAGTTCTGCACGCCTTCGTGCAGAGTTTATGGCTAAGCGATTAGCTTTAGCTCTCCAATCGCCTTCGATATTCACTCACGCTGCGGGCATTCAGCGTTGAGCGAGCTCGAGGGCGCGTGGCCCTTACGTCGGTTTCGACCGCAGCCGAGCTGTACGGCGGATAGGCGGTGACCTTCTCATTTCTCGCCGCGATGGCCATTGTTTCGCGCGCTCTCGTCTCGGTCGAGTCCGAACGAGCGCTTGTGGGGGACAATGGAGCGCCGCCGCAGAAAGCGTCATCAACGGGGAGCACATGTGCGGGCGCTGCTTCGCTGTGGTCGTGGCAAGGACCTCTTTGGACTGGGCCGCCGGCGGCGTCGCTTTCTTCAGCGCTGAATGAGAGAGTTTCGGCCGGTGCGAGCTTTTCTTCGCGCCTTTGACGCCGCTTGACAGGCCGCGCACGCCGCCGTGCGTCGTTAAGGCGACGTCTCGTGCCGAGGGCGAAAGCTCCGTGCTTTCTTGTTTGCTTGGTTTCCTGCGTGCTTCGGGTGAGGAGCGCCGCGGTCCGCTGGGGGTGGGATGCGTATGAACTGCAAGCCGGAGGGCACTGAAAAATGGATACCTTAGTGAGAGCCCATGGGCCTCCTGCAAGGTTTGCTCGCTCTCCAGCACCTCATATGTGGAGGTGGGCGCCTCACCTTCAAGCGATTCGAACGTTGAAGATTAACACGTTCCAACGCTGCCTATTTGAACGTAATTGTAGATAGACCATGACCTCGTCTAGGTACCCCGGGAAAAATATTCACTTCATTTCATGTAAGGTTTTTTCTTGGTTGCTTTCTTTTAACCTTGGCGAAATAGCGCCGTAAGTGTTCCACGCAGTCGCTTCGACGAATTATCCGTTCGCTCTCTGAGAAGTGGCGTCCTTTCTCGAAGGGATTGGCAATGGCAGCGTGTTGGGCTAAACGCATGGTTATATACAGTGCAAGAACACATAATCGCTTTCTGTCTTTTTCTGTATCGCGTCTTCTTGAGCTGTCTATAACATTCCCGAAGTGCAGCAGGAGGCGCTTGTACGGGGCTTCTCGTCGCTTTGTGATGTTATAAAGTTCCCTCACTCAAGACGGCACTTGAAGATAAGAACAGGGACAAACAAAAAAAGAAACACTACCTGCTCAAAGCACAGCGCGATGCAGACGAGAGCACACAAACATTCGGAAGAAAGGAAATAGCGGACACCCGACGTATGAATACGCCGGTCCTCTATACCGATCACCCCCCATGGGCCAGAGCAAGGCGAGAGAGGTGCCGAAGCGGTTCTAAGAACAGCGTCATCACGGTCTTGCGAGGGTCATGAAAGGCGGCGGCATGCGGGCGGCTAGCTTTCCTCACAAAGGGGGCAGGGGAGTGTTGAGGTGTTGGGAGGCGTCCTTGCTGCAGGTGTTGCTGACCGAGGCCTCGCAGCGGCGGCTGCGTAACAAGCGATTCGGGCGCACTCCTTCCGGGTTCTTCTACCCGATTTGCCATTGTGCGGCTTTGAGTTCTGCGGTGGCCACGTTGCATTGTGAAAAATGCTCTATAGCGGCCGCGGACGGCGCACTTTTGCGACCGGAAAGAATGACGGGGCGAGGGCGAAGGAGGATTCCTGCGTGAAGCTGAGCCGAGGCGCGTGCGCGTGGTTGCTCCCCTAAATCCTTGCGGTACCCTGACCTGAAGTATGTTTCTGCGCGTCGTTCTTGCACGAGAAAGTCGCCGACCGCCGAAGGGTACAGGCATTGGCCACTGGTCCGCACTCTTTGAGACATGTCCGACTGTAATAGTATTACGAGCTAACGGTCACTATTTTGGAGATGTTTGCTTATCGGTGTACAGGTTGAAGCTCTATAGCGCAAGGTGCCGAATGTGCCAGATGAGTTCACCTGTGTGATAACGGACGAGTGCTCTAATTCATTGCTGCAGTACCAAAAAAGAAAAAAAAATATTCGATGCGCCTCTCGTCAACGTGTCTTTTTTTTTTTTTTTTTTGGTACGTATGCCTTACGGCAAGTCAAAAATAAAGATTGGCGCACTTCTTGGGCTGTACTAACGGAAAACATATCGTCTTTTTTTTTTCTTGTTTATATACTGTATAATATACTTCCGCGAGGTGACTATAATGCGAAGAGAGGAGAGTGGCATACAAGAAAGGGACCACGCACGTATAACGACGACATGAAGCGTTTTCGTTAGGGATTGAGTGTGCCCAATGTCTTTCCACACGGCAATGCGGAGTCTTTGATCGCCTGAGAATCGCAGCCATAACGACAAGTATATTTTAGGCCGTTCTTACGGAGATGGCACGTAAGTATTTTGATTGGTTTACTGCTCTTAGGGCTGCAGTGTGACTGTTACCACAAATACATTTTCCACAGTAGTCCGACCCAATCTGCACACAGAGCCTGGAGTGATTGAGCGTGCCGCTATAGCTCTGTGCCCGTATTGACAACATAATCTTACGCTAAAATTGTCATAAGAGCAATGCTAGTGTTTCCTTATGCTTTATACATGTTATTAGTGAAGGCTGCCGGCCAGTCGAGAGAGAGAGAGAGAGAGAGCAACGAACTAAAGCACTTGTGTGTTTGGCCTTGGATCGGAAGAAAAACATGTCAGTCGCCTCGACGATCGACGCATTATTGTGAGCTTCACCGCTTTTGTATGAGTTGCGTTGTAAAGAACTCTCAAACGCATCATATACGTCTTTCCGCAGCTGCAGTGGAGGCTGGGGCCCCCTCAGCCTCCACTGTACGGTTCTTACAACGGCGGATGGGGCGGGCTAAATGGTTTCGTTGAAGAAGGCGTCGGTTTCATCAGCTGCCTCAACTTTGTCAGCCGTGGCCGCACTTTTCGACGCGCCGGTGCCTTGCCTGTGTGGCCGCGGGCTCCGCTTCAGGCCAAGCGGCAGTCGTGCGTTGCACTGGCACTTCGACGGTCACGGTTGACGGTTACACTGCATTCTAATGAATTCTCGAGGGTTTGCGAAGCACGAAGGCAACTTTGTCCGGCGACACCCGCGCGGGCGGGCAGCGCAACGACGCTCGCCCGCCGGCAAGCGGTCGGCCGGAGCCGTGACTTTTTCGACGAACCGCGCGCGTCTCACGTACCGCCGCGGAAGGGAAGAGCAACAATGCAACTTGACCAGTGCGGCCCGCCTTGCGAGCGTTTTTTTCGAGCACGCTCCCCAGAGTTCACGGTGGCGGCCTGTCTGGTCGGCTGTACGGCGGCGTGTTTGCTTTCCTGATTCGTGTCCGCTAGGCTGCATCTTCCCTGCCTCGATAGCCGTGGCTCCGCGTTATCCGACTGTGCACCTGAGCGTGAGTCCACGTTCGATCGGTGCGGCCGACCTCTCCCTGACCGCCACAACGAGTCCCGGCTCCCCTGCTGCGATACCAATGATGGGCCTGTGCGCTTTGTGCGGGAACGTGCCGCCGTGCGGTTTGCGTCGTGTGTGTGCGTCAGTGCCGTTCCGAGGGACTCGCTCTCCCGTCCACTTCTGATCCGTGCGGCGCTTGCCTTTCATTGAGGTCTGGCCGCTCAGTGATAATGCGCGTCCCCCGCTTGATTGACCGCTCAATATTGACTTTATTTGCGCAACTGTCTGCATGCCCACGTCGGCCTGTTGCACGTGGCCGTCGCATTTGCGTGTTGCAAAATCTGATCGGTTCTGGCTTGCAGAACGCGACCCACGCTTCGCCTTATGTCGTTGCGATACTCGTCTGCAGTAAAATTTTGTCTGTTGAATACGTTCCTCTAAAAGGGACACTAAAGGGAAGTACTTAATCAATTCAGGCTGATAAACTATTCTTCGAACTCTAACATAGCTAATTTGGAGGGTCATCACTAGAAGAGGAAATGAACGCCACACTTTGAGAGAGAGAGAAAGCGAGAAATAACGTTTGTTTATGTAGCCGGCAGATTGGCGGTGTTGCGTACTCCAGGGTAGCGTATCGTACTGCTGCCGAGAAGTAGCGGCGCCTGCCTATCGAAGCTCGACCGACATTACTTATAGGGTAGCGTTGCGTTGTCGGCGGGCTGCAGGCATCCGGTAGACCATGGCGACAAAGCAAGGGCGAAACGATTTCTAGTGCGAAACTTGTATGGTTTATTCAAAGGTAGATGAAAGAAAATGAGAAGAGCATGAAGTGATCAAAAGTACATTTCGGAGCCCCCTAACTAGGCTCTCTACAATCGTGGGAGGGATCTTGCTTCCGCCCACGTCACCTGACCGGCACTGAAAGCCTGGTGAAAGGAGGAGGCCGTCCCCCCTCCTGGAATTGTAGATACTTGTCCGTCTCTCTTGCGCGTTGCTGGTTCGTGGAAGTTCTCCTTTTGGCCGTTCGAGGAACGGATCCCTCTAAAGTCGCACACACACACTCAAACGAGGCCTGTACAGTGCGGGGCTTCCGCCAGACCGGCAGACACTCGAAATGGCCATGGCGAATTAGGAAGTCACGCTTCATTTCGACGAGGCCTGGTGGAAGAAGGTCGGGTGAGAGAAAGTTCTTTCTGCACGAGGTACGGGACGCCAACCATAGCAGGCGAAGTCACGCCTCATTTCGGCGAGGCAGGGTGAGAGTGTTGGTTAAAATTACTTTCTCCACGTGGTGCCAGACGCCAACCCTAACAGCGGCGGGCCCAACCCCGCCTAGATGGCGGCCAGAAGCCATTGGGATCTGGCAGCATCCTCGGCATGCTGGGCGGCCAAAATTTCGTTTTCGGTGGCCGAGCTGAGCAGCACGGTCTTACACTGTTTCCCATCCTTAATTTTTCGGCCCTGTCAGATCGCCTGACGGCAGACCCAGGTATAGTGATCCAGGTCCGCCCTTTCTTGCGAAAATTCACATTTGGCCGAATATTGTCAGCGGATTTGGATACGTGTTGGTTGGAAGGGGGCGCCATGCCACCGCCTGCTGCTTATTAAGCGATGTGTGTGCAGGGGGGAAAACGCACCATCCCCAATCTGCAATTGTTAGTTATCTCCCTGTAGCTAACCATCCGGTCCTCTGTCAGCCCCAGCCGCGGCGCCCCTTGTGGCTCGGCTTGTGAGTCCTCGAGCCACGGTGTTCGACATCGTGCCTCTGTTGGTTTTGGCTGGCTCCGTTGGTTTTAACAGACCCGCTGGCCTTAAGATCATCCTCCAAGTTCACTGCAACTATAGACGTATTCTGAGTAGTCGTGTACTCTGCCGCGTCGACGTACAGCACGTGTTGGAATTTACTCTATATAAGCCTTGCCCTTTCATCCCACCTTTCCCTGTGGTATTCGGGATGCATGTTTTTGGGTAGCGGTGGGATAGTAAGCTGCTTCCTTATGTCATGGGGAATGTCTAATTTAGTGCCATATTGTGATGCGTGTGTTATTCCAAGCTTGTTAAGTATATATATATGTGTCTGCCAGTAGGGCTTTGTGTGAGTCTTTCGTATTGCGCTATCGCAATGGCTTCTACGAGTTCTTCGAGCGAGTTGAGGACACCTAAGGCTAGGAGCCTGTCATTCGATATGTTTATCGGCAATCCTATGGCTTCTTTGAATGACCGTCTAATGATGCCTTCGATTTTTGTCTTTTATGCTACTTGGAGATCTAGGTAGGGGGTTACATATACTATAGGCTAATGACAAAAGCTTGAGCTAGTCGTACCAGATAGTTCATTCCATAATGTCAATTAGCTATTCTCTTAATTAATATCATTGTTTGTTGTGTGCTGTTTTCTAGTATTCTGATCGCTTCCCCGTTGTGAGCGTTCGTTGATACGCGGAGTCCGAGGACTCTAATGCTGTCGACAATGGGTATTCGGTTGCCATCTGCAAAAAGCGCGATATTTGGTTTATCCGTAGAACTCTTACGGCCCGTGCGTGTCGGTCGGTATAGAAGTAATTCTGATTTTCGCGGTGAGCACCTCAGTCCTTTATCCATGACATATTTCTCGACCATTTTATGGCTGTTTGGAGAATTTCCTCAATCTGCCCATCACTTCCACCTGTAGCTCAAAGGGTGATATCACCGGCGTACATGCTATGCTGTAATCCTTCTATATTTTCTAGTTCTGCTGGCAGGCCACTCATATTATATCTACATTGAATAGAAAGGGAGATAAAACTGAGCCTTGTGGCGTGCCCCGGCTTCCGAGTTTTATCTCTTTGGATTTCACTTCACTGAATGTGATTTGCGCAATACGTAAGGTCTAGCCTTCGTAGGATCAACACCAAGGATAGCTTTGGTATCCAGTGTTTGAGGACCCGTTATTTGGGGTTTGATTTTCAACAGACTGTCTTGTGTAGACAGTTTTGGCCTAAACACGATCATGGTTAGCGGGAAAAGGCTATTATATCGTCCAAAAAGTTAGGCGTGTGAAGCTGACGTGCTCGGTGAGCTTGCCAGCACACGACGTTAACGAGATAGGCCTGAGATTTATCAAGTTGAAATTTCTTTCCCGGCTTTGGAATCATAACAACGTGGGTTGTTTTCCGTTGGCGTGGAATATTATCCTGTTCGCAGCAGTTAGTGGTGAGGCACTTGGTGAGGACCGAGATAGATTCATCATCGAGGTTTCTCAGGATCTTGTTGGTGATTCCATCCGAGCCTGGCGCGGATTTCGTGTTGAGCTTGATGAGCTCCGCTCGAACATTTAGATATTTTTTTTAAAATCTCGCGCGGCGGTAAACCCAGCGCTGAAACGCCACTGCGATGTCACCGATTTCAAAGTACTTTGTCGTAGTCAGGCTGCTGTGACGACAGCAGCTGTTCTCGGAAGTTTCTTAGTTCAGTCTTTGACTCCTTTGGAATACAATTCAATGAAAAACGATTTACTGATAGAGAAGATTTACTGATAATGAATTAACTGCGCCGACGAAGCAGCCGTGAAAATCCACGATATCACTGTGAACAGGAGCTTCAAGGCGCCGTCGCCACCCGTCTTTCGATTTCGTGTCTTTTGTCTCTCATAAAAGTTCATTTCACGACAGGAGCTGGTTTTCGGGTATTCGTAGAAGCTTCATCTACTCGTGCATATCAATTTGCTCTTGTCTTTATTTTCCCACATTAACGTATGCCGCTTCTCGCCAGTTCTCGAGGCTGACTTCCTCGTGCTGTGGCTTTGCTGCTGCTGCGCGCTTATTCATCATCATCAGCCAATTGTTTTTTTTTTATGTGCACTGGCAGGACGTAGGCCTGTCGCAGCGATCTCCAGTTACTCCTGTCTTGCGCTAGCTAGCTGATTCCAGGTTGCGCCTGCGAATCACACCACCTAATTTTCTGCCGTCCTCGACTGCGCTTCCCCTCCATTGGCACCCACTCTGGAACATTAATTGGCCACCACTTATCTTCCCTGCGCATTACATGGCCTGCATGATCAGCTGATCCCCCCCCCCTCTTTAAATGTCACCTCTAGAACGTCGGGTACCCCCGTTAGCTTTCTGATCGACACCGCTCTCTTCCCGTATCTTCACGCTGACTACGCCTAACAGTGTTTGTTCCATCGCTTTTTGCGCTTGTTCTCCTGCTTCTCTGTTAACTTCCAAGCTTCTGTTATTTCAGAGCAACGTTTAAGGAACTGCCAATTGAAGCGAGAAACTCCGAGCCCGACCCATTCGCGATGCGTAGTTTACAGCGACGTTTTTGATTGATTGCGTCCTCAGAACGTACAGGGAGTGTTACAGTGCACAGCCTTGTGGCTGCTGGAAGCAGCGCGCGTACTTTTCGCGGACACTTGATTGGCATATGAATGCTGTATAATGTTCTTGAGCTTTACTGTAATGTTCTTAAGCCTTACCATCGCGGCGCATAGGCCCCTGGAGCCACGTCCCGCGGCACTCCTTGAGAATTCAAGAGGGGGCTGACCGTCTCACCGTGAAATCATCCAGCTTTGCGCACCATTAAATCGGGGCGTGGCACTGCGGCCCAGCCTTGTCGCCACTCGGCGCACGAAGAGAAGGAGGCAAAGGCCGGGGCAGCAGATCATGATGGCGCGCGCATGTATCATCTATACACACGCGACACACCTTACATCCCGTCAATCGTCCCCCGCGCTTCTTTGTGGGCGACCACGCGCGCGGCTGATTGAACCGCCGCTGTGTAGCGGAAGGGTTGGTTCGGCTGCCCGCCGATCTCGGGTGTAATTTGATCGACTGACCTGACCGCGGCTTACTGACAGGGAGTGGGATCTTGTCCAGCGCTTCACTGCTCTTGTCTGTCTTGGACTTTGGCGGATGTGGGAACTGATCGCCAGGAAGAAAAGGGCGTATGTCTGTGTGTTCAAATATCGAGAACACAAGAGAAACCACGCTAGAAAGCTTATGAGCTGGAGAATGCGGCACATTAGAGTTTCATAATGTGAGATGAGCTATCATCGTTTATATTTTAGCCTTTCGTTCGCTCCTCGTTCCACATTGAACACACGCTGTCAGAGTTGTCGGACGATCCTACCGCTGTCAACCAGATGTAGGAGTCGTCGGACGACCTCGCCGCTGCCACCATTTGAAGGAGTTGAAGATCGTAGAGAGGAACTCGGTGAACAGGATTTATTTACATTATTTACATCTTAGACAAGACATACATCGACAGTCTAGCGTGACTCCCATATGGAGCCCGCAAGACTAACATACAGCAAACAGCTTACGAGCACACAGCTCACGAGTACATTTCTAGTATGACAACGAGCACTCACTAGCAGCCGACAATCGCTGCTTATAAGCTCTCTGCTCGACGTCATAGTTCGACGTCATTCAAAATGACCCGCCCTTTTGGAGGATGGGGGCTGTCATACACGTGTTGCACAGGTTTCAGTGCCGCACACACATACAGGTGTAAAGATCCGGAGCCGACGTCAGAGGGCTTCGTAGAACTCTGCTCCGTCCCGGGTGGCACGCCGGGTAGCACATTCCTGAGCTGACCCCGCGCCACGTGGCTGCCGGTTATCCGCAGTTCTCTGAAGTGCGCCCCGTCTGGTTTGATTGGACACGTGCAGCGGGCTGAAATAGCTGGCACGTTGCCACCCCGTCCGGCCATTCCTAACAACGCTAATTGACGACGTGCTCTCTGGGCGATAGTGAAAGTAGTTTACATCACGTACGCGACTCTGACCAATTATTAAGAAGCCAAACTTATGCCGTGGATGGAACTTTTCAATGCGTGGTGCGTCATTCTGCTCTTGCGTTTGCGTGGCGTCTGCTGCCAGAACACTGACAAGTTTGCGCTCGCGTCGAAGTAGGTGTGCGTGTGAGGCCATCATATTAGCTGTGTGCCTCTACGGTGAAATGAACACACGAGAAGTCAAGTAACTAATTCGTCTGAAAAGCTCTAAGGCTCGGCCTATCCAACCAACACACATAGGTATGTCGAGATACTATGATCTGGCCACATATTTTCATTCGCGTATGGTTCTTACGTTCTTCTAATCGTTCCACACGTGGGGAAAGCTTCGCATCCCGACGACAGGCTGTGCTTTACATGCCAGCTAAGTGTGCCACAGAGTTAAGTGTGCCACGGCATTGACTAAGCAATATTCCGATTGCATAGCGCTGATTTCAGTTTTGTTGTTCTGATTTCATTTGTAAGTGCTAGTACGATCTTCAACTCTAGCAGGCTATGAAACAGCGTTGATAGCGAAGTGATAAAGAAAAGCTGCACGGCGAATCTGGACGACTAACGAGAAGGCGAGCATAATCTCTCTGCACATATCCGGTGGAATGCTTTTGACGTCGCCAATATCTTTGTTCTTGGTTTTCATTGTACATGCTCACTGTTTTCGATCCTATGCGTACAATTGCACCTTGGCTCATTTTGGAATGGCTATTGCGAAGCTGTCAGCAACCCATGCAAAAAAAAAAAAGTCTGTTTACAGCCAACAACGACCTCAGCCTCACCCTCAACATCAACTGTGGCAACGAGTTCGGCTGAAGCTGTGTCCTATTCCTCATATCCACGAGCCGCTGAGTCTCATGGAAGAAGAAGAAGAAAAAAAAAAGCGACATCTGGGCGGCCTATACAGCAATGCACGCATGTTATTCTACGGTCTTGCGGAATGCGACATATCTGCGACGTTGTCTAGTAATGTACAGCGCGCTTTGTCGGAGGCGCGCTCAGACAGCCGTCACACGTGGCGCGGGTCGGTCCCGTCCTCAAGCAGCGGGAACGTACCTGTCACTCACTGTAGAGGCGGGTAGAGTTCCGCTCGGAATATGGCTGGGCGCCGCCGAGTGTCCCTCGTGTCAACCCTTTGGCTGGCATACGCTAGTTGGCGCTGCCCCGCTTGCTTCTCACCGAGCGTTTGGGACGGCGCGCTGGATCTGCACATACGAAGGGGGAATGCCGGCGCTTTTTATGCTTAATTAAATGGCCCCTCACCAGGCCACATAGCAAAGTCTGGTTATGCGCTGGAAGTTGTTACGTGTCCTCTGGGAGCGTTCTACCGCGTTAATTTTTCACATTGGTCACTTAATAGCCTAGATAGAAATATTTCAGTGCCGCGAACCCACGATTTCAGGAGGCGAGCGTCACCGCCAAGATAACGCTATCTCCACTTGCTCCCTTATAGCCTCTGCAAGCTAAATTCCTTCCCTGCGTTCGCCCATACCGGAGCTGGAGAATCGCCGCGAAACGCATACGTCGCGGTCACCCCCCCCCCCCCCCCCAAACACACACACATCTTTTTTTTTTTTTTCGTTCTCACTTCTGTGCTGCGCCTGCGCGGCGCACTTCCGCTGACGGTCTCTCTCGCGTGAGCTGTTGCGTTTGTCTCGTTTCGCGCAGTGCTTGATTTTGCGCGCTGTGCCCGAGAACACCTGACTAGCGGTAAAAGTCAGTCCTACACGAACACTGGGACAGACGCAAACGGATCAAAGAGCATGATCGTGCGCTTGAATTTTATAGAAAACGACATAGTTTCGCTCTCTGCGCGCGCGACTGCACGACATGGGAGCAAGCAGACGAAACGAAGCGAAAGTACATCTCGCTTGTTGCGGTGCTAAGTAAAACAAATATACGTACAAAGAAACTCGAAAACAAGTTAAGGACCGCGCAAAGAGCGATGGAACTAAGAATGTTAGGCATAACGTTAAGAGACAGGAAGAGAGCGGCGTGGATCAGAGAGCAAACAGGGATAGCCGATATTCTAATAGACATTAAGAGAAAGAAATGGAGCTGGGCAGCTTATGTAATGCGTAGGTTAGGTAACCGGTGGACCATTAGGGTTACAGAATGGGTGCCAAGAGAACGGAAGCGCAGTCGAGGACGGCAGAAGACTAGGTGGGGGTGATGAAATGAAGAAATTCGCAGGTGCTAGGTGGAATCGGTTGGCGCAGTACAGGGGTAATTGGAAATCGCAGGGGGAGGCCTTCCTGCAGTGGACATAAACTAGGCTGATGATGATTATTATTTATGTAAACTTTCATTCGTCTATCGATGCAACAAATTACACAAATAACAGATGTTACCTTGAATAATTATCGAAGTCACGAGTCACTAAGAGCGACGCCACAGCAAAAACATGTATGTAGGGGCACTAGCATGTGTACGTCATCCCTCCGGCTTGGAGCGCGGTGCCCGCGAGGAGAAGGGCAAACGGCGTTCGGTTTGAAATTTCAGCTCATTGCGCAGCGCGTAGCGCTGTAATACTTAGCAGACACAATCGTCATTATATGCACTGCGCTTGTCAGCTCAAAATGATCAGGCGTGGTGAGGGGCCCTTTAAAACATTTTGTTCTGTCCTCGCAATATTATCGCGACGACTCTCGGTGTTTGTGTCGCTTAGCGTATCCTGTGGTGCGTTCATGAAGCATGCATGACTAGCATGCATAACTGGTTTTATCAATCGCTTGGGTTACCGGCGTGCTTTTCAAAGCATTTTGCTGTGTATATATATATATATATATATATATATATATATATATATATATATATATATATATATATATATATATATATAAATTTAAGTGTACTCTGAATCCTTCGTGGTCCCGGTCACGGGCATCATCGTCGTGTTTGCTCAGGCAGAAGAAATCGCCAGAAAGCTCTCTACTCATAGATTGTTCCCGTGTCTGCGACAGGCCGGCCGCTTCATCAGCATGCATTGCTTTGTGCGTTAGCCGACAGTCGAGCGAATCTTTTCCACTCTTCACTCTTAGAAAACGTGTCTTCACTCTTGAAAAGTGTAAATTTCCTTCTGCGGCGCGGCATCGTATACAATGGGAATCGCGGTGCAGCATCTTCGTTTTAGGGCGTCTGAGTTCCCTTCGCTTTCACTGCTCGAGGCATAGGCCTCACTCGCTTCAGGAAAGCCGTGGCTGCTCGTCCCCTTGCCGCCGTAGCCTAGGCCCCGACAAAAAGAGAGAGTTATTCTTAGCGGCCGCGAGTCGACCTTGAGGCGGATAGCTTCTAGGTTTGGCCGCTTTGATGGACAATAACTTTCCTATCGATGCATCGGGGCCACCGGGACGAAACGACCTGTTACGCAGCGCCGAGGCGCTCGTTCGCCTTCTCCGGCATATTACTCTCTCTCTCTCCCCCCCCCCCCCCTACTACTTAGTGGCGTTGGTATCGAAGGCAGCGTCTTCGCTCCACTGGCACGCTGTTGTGTTCTTCCTTTACGCGGCGGGCTTTGCACCACGCATGAGTGACCGTTTACGCTGTAGATATTTAGCCATTTGACCGGCGCACGTAAAGTGTGCGCGTGCTTTGCTACAGCGGGCGATTTTCCTTTTATAGCGTTCTTTTTCTTTTTATGGCGTAGTTCTCGAGGTACACCTTTCGCGCCGTCGTGCTCTGTTCCCTCCTTGACCGAGCGTGCTATTTACCTTTTCAATAAGTTGCCTAATGATGATCGCCGAGCGGTGCCCCCTTCCAGCTCGCTTCCCGTGCGTGAGTTGCGCGGGCCTAGCTTGTACCTCTCGGGTATGAGCCCCGTGCACGCGTGTGTGTACTCGGGCCACCTCCTCCCCCTCTCCGGACTCTTTCCGGGCCGATAGTCGGATGGCGGCCTCGAGGGTCAAGTGTCTCGCTCGTCTGCGGGGCTGACTTCGCCCCTCCTCGCGTTCGGTGGTGCAGGACCACCCGTGAGTCGCGAGCCCCTAGGCGCTGTTTTGCTTTAGTCAGTGTTTTTCTTCCACTTTCTTCGATCTGGGAGAAGAGCCTCACGACGCTTTTGCTGCCGCTTCTGGGCACGAGACGGGGTGAGGAGGACAGCTGGCCGTTTGGCCCCTGCGCTGCTGCTGCTGCTGCTGCCACCGAAGATTGGGGACACGGTGTTATTATTTTTCCGGGTGGTCCGTTGCCGACGTCGCACTCGTACGCGATTGTTTTCGCCCGTCCCCGCCCTCTTTGGTCCTGCGCTGCATAGTACCGTGATAGAGCCGTATTCGCTCGAGACAAAAGTGAAAGAAGCGGAGTGGGGTAGGCCGTTTTGTTTTTGGGGTGCGGCCCGCGTGGAGGTCACTTTCGACGGGAGGTCATGTTGCGGAGTCTTCTTTCTTCCCGTTTGCCGCGCTGTCTCGCCACACGGTTGTAATGGATGTCTGTACTACAGGCAGTAGGTGGGACTGACCGACCTCTTCCTCCATGTGTCCGTTGAGGGATACGTGCAACATTGCAGGGTCGTTTATTCTTTGTTTTCGTACCCATCTTGACAAACGGTTCCTGTCGTACGCTGTTTTCAAGGCGGAGAAGCAACTTTCGCTTTTGAGCGCTCCCGCCAATCACTTTAACCCCCCTGCTCATTCTCCGCTCCTTCTGCAACGCCTGCCCTTGCTATTTCCAGTGACACCTGCAGGCTTCGCTTTTTTTCAGTACTCGATGGTCGTTTAAGGATCGGACCGTTTAATGACGGCTGGAACAATGCCACAGCCAATTGTAACCCCGACATGACACGAGAAAAGCTCGGCGCTGTTGAGGAAGAAACCGTACCCGATTGATGTCTTATTATTATTATTATTATTATTATTATTATTATTATTATTATTATTAGTAGTAGTAGTAGTAGTAGTAGTAGTAGTAGTAGTAGTATTATTATTCGGTTTTAAGACGTTCACACCTTCGATAGAGAAATAAAGAAGTGAAGAAGCAGGCTGGCAACTGCAGGGGCACAACGGCCCTATCCATTGTTCAGGCAGGAAGGGATACAAACAAAAAAATGGAAGATAGCAAGACGGGAAGGAGAAAAAGATAAACGAACGAGATGGCAGATCTAAGTTGCGAACCTGGCTAACGGTGGAGTGTTGACCTGTGAAGGCTCAGTCAGTCGCCTGTGGTTTTTATCGTTAGCGTTTTGAGCGTTGGCGTTAGTATAGGTTGTACAACGGAGCAGTCCTGGGGTTTGCTCGATGTGTTGGGGAGCCTCCCACACTCGCTGTGCTGAGATGTGCACTATTCGTCCGTGATGTAATGTAGAACGTGTTAGCTACGTCGCGTTTGGGCCTGACACCATATTTAACTGCCGTTTTAACCTGTGTAGTTGTTCTTTGCTTTAGCCTAGCAGCTCTAGTTGGTTTTAATATTTTCATCAATATGCGCCTTTTAGAGCTCTGGATAGTCGCGGAGGTATATAATGTGATTCACCGTTTTCTTTTTGTGTGTGTGTGTGTGTGTGTGTGTGTAAAATTTAAAAAAAGTTACAATGTCCGTGCCTGTGACCGTTGCGCGCATCGTGTTGCCGCCGTGTTGGCCGATGTGTTACGCGAGGCTTTCCAAAAGCGGTTTCGTAGTGCCACGCAACTGCTTTAAGAATAAGAAATGCAGCAAGGGAGCTGCGAAGGCTGCGCAGCATCGCCCGCAGGCAGTGTTCTCGCATGCGACGGCCTTCGCGGCCCGACGCGCGGCCTTGGCGAATAGCTCGGCACCGTGGATGCGCACTGGAGAGCAGCAGCAGCCCGCTGGAAACCCGATACCTCGCGCGTCGACGGCCGTGCTGGCCTGGCTGGTTCGTTCCCCTCGACGGTCGAGCACGCGTGAGCCTCGGGCAGCAGTGCGCCGCTGAGTTCGTGCCTGCGGGAACTGGGCGCCGCTGCGTCGAATAGTATACGTGCCCATACACACGAATTGCCAAGTGCGCTGGGCCATAGAATGCTGGGCCGCGTTCGCGCAGGCACGCCGCGCGAGAATTGCACGGACTCCTTCGTTGAAGGCAGCCGAGACGTGGCGAGGCGGCGCGTTCCAGCCCGAAGACGAACCTGCGCTCGTTTCTTCGCTAAACAAGTGGCGCTGCGTGCTCGGATTTCCTCGACCGGCGGGGACCTTGACTGAGGTGCCTATAGTTCGTCGCACGTGTCTCTTTTCTGAATAAAGTTTACTACTACTACTCGGAAAAGGACGCATTGTGCTTCTCCCTCTAGTCGTTAGCTGTCGGAGGTATCTGATCGTAGTGTACCTGCTCTATATTAAGGTCGCAAGGGGTTAGTGCGACGGAGAGCGGGACCGTACATCTATCTTCGGCGTGCGAACGATAAGCAAGCCGCTGCAGCCAACTGCGTCGCAAATGTTTGTCTAGTGCATTCTGCAGGCCGCCTTCAACGAGCGGAATTGGAACGAAACAGAGAAAAGAAAAGAAAAGAAAGGCGTGACATGGAACCGGCGAGCCCTCCAGAATCCAGCACTGCGACTTCCATTCGACATCGACCGTGTGCGCCATACTCGGTGTATGCGCGCGTTCGTGCATTTCCCAGGCTGCGAACCCGGCTGGGCCTCTCCTTGTTTGTCATTGGAAGTTTACACAACGTTACGACGTGGACCGCCATAAATCAAAGCTGTGCCTGTTTGCATTTTATTTCTTTCCCGCCTACGATCAGGAGCCAGTCTTCTCGCGTCCGGTCCTCTCCCCTCTTGGCTTTCTTGGGTTGGGCCATAGTTTGCCTGCGGCGCTCATGTGCGCCTCGGCCCCTTGGGGTCTGTGTGTGGCGCCGCACGAAGATAGGGGGAGTTGCTTGGTTCCACTCCATAGCTTCGCCCCTAGCGCTCGTTTGAGTTCTGGCGGCGGCACATCGGTGCAGTGATGAGTGATCACCGACATGTTCACTCACGAAAGAACGTGATGGAGATTGCGGCAGGCTACTTGCTTGGAATACAGCTTCGTTTTGGTATGCCGTCGTATTGCATAAAATAATTTCAACGGCGTTACATATTTTGTACTTTGGGACATTGTTTTTTTTTCCCGGCTAATATGCCTGCCTTCTCTTTCTATTATCTCTTCTCTCCCCCTGAAAATTGGTTTGTATTTATATTCCGTTTACTCCGCGCACAAACGGACGCTGCCTTGCTTTCTGCAAAGGTTGGCATGCATGTGGTACAGAGCATCCGTCGTGTCTGCGGAAGCGTCAGGGCTGGGTCCCTTGTGCCGCCAACACCCGCAGGTCTTCGTATTGCGACCAGCACTCGCTCGCCTCGTGCTTGACTTTGTCTGGCTGAGATAATGTTCATGACGGAAGTAGGTGACGATGAATGCTGCTGGAAAAGTCTGCTCGTACCTGAAGGGCCCCTCACAACGTCTGGCCATGTTGAGCAGACAAGCGCAGAGCCTACAATGCGCGCTAACGATCGTGTTTTTTTGAAGAATTATATCGCCACCCACGGAAAGGTCTGAAATTTCAATCCGAACTCAGTTTTCCCTTTCTCTCACGGCGACCGTGCTCCAACTGGACGGTGATGTAGTCGCGTCCCTACATATACGCAGTCGGGTCCGCAGTGTGACGTCGCTCGTGGTGACACGTGACTTCGAGAATTATTCAAGGCAACATCTGATACTTGGGATCTGTTGCTTGAATTGACGAATTGAAGTTTAGAGAAATAATAAAACAAACAAACGGAATGTCTGCGTGTTTTTTGTTTTACTTCGCACCGAAGCAGGAGAGATGTACTTCCGCTTCGTCTGCTTGTTCCCTCGGTCGTGCAGTCACGTGTAAAGGTACCGAACCTATGCGATTTTCTACCGTGCTCCCAGCGCGTGATCATTCTCTGCGATCCGCTTGTCTGCCTCAGTATTCGTGTAGCACTGAATTATACCGCTAGTCATGTGTCCTTGTGCACAGCGTGCAAAATCTTGCGCTGCGCGAAACGAGATATCGCAACAGCTCGCGCGCAACGCCATCAGCAAAAATTCGCAGCGCCGCAAAAAATAAATAAATAAATAAATAAATAAAAATTTAATAAAGCGAAGAGAAAAAAAAAAAAACAAAGGCGGGACCCGTGACGTAGGCGTCACGCGATCCTCGAGGTCCGGTATGGGAGAACGCAGGGGAGGAATTCCGATTGCGGAGGCTAGGTGCGGCGAGTGGAAAATGTTTCGCTATGCAGTGGAGCTCGCTTTATGAAATCATGGGTTCGCGGCATTGAAATATTTATATCTCGGCTATTAATGAGCCGGCTGGAAAAGATTTTGCGGCAGAACACTCCCTGGAGGACACGTAACAACTTCCAGCGTATAACCAAATTTGCTATGGGCCCTGGTGAGGTGCCCTTTAAGAGTTTAATTGCGGCGAATAGTAGGACAACGCGATACGGCTTGCCCTGTCTTAACTAACGTGTTGTCTCGGTTCACAGTTAAGTAGGCAGATAATGAAAACTTGATCAGAATAAAAAAAGAAGAAAAGAAAGATTGTTGCGCTGCCTGGCAGACAGCGTACCGTGATGAGGCAAATGTTACCAAGTGGGTTTTTTTTTTTTTTTGCTTGTGGTTTACAAAGAAAATGCTGCTACGCGCGAGCCTATTGGCGACTCCAATGTATTCTCGCACTTTCGATTGTTGAGCTATCGTAGCTTCGGCTTGCCGGTCTGATTCTCCGGAGCCAGCAGCATCGCCCCGAACCACCAAGTGCCCCGAACACTGCGAAAAGCTGACTACTTCAACGAGATTCGTCGCAATTACTTGACCAAAACGTAACTGCGCGAGAACCTTTAAGCTGCGCTGCCACAAGCATTGTCAACCACGCCTAGTTTTCTGTTCAGTGGACCATTACAGCGGACGCTTGTCGTATACTCTGTCTGTTTTCATCGTTGCAATGCGTCATGGTCACCAGCGAACGTTCAGTGTGCTTCTGTCTTACATTGTGTTCTATACTGAAAAATAAGTGAATTACGAACTCGCACCCCGAGGCAAAAAAAAAAAAAAAAAAGGAAGTCACGCAACGGTGCCACTTTATTCTCATCAATAGCCCGCGTGCGCGAACCGCCCAACTCTCCCGAATTTTTCGTAAAGTTCACGAATTCTGGTTTCTTCTACGATTTGACGACTATGTTTCGGCAAGCTTTACGAAAAACGAATTGTGTTCGCTTATATGTGTTGCGAGTCGTTCTCCGACCTCATCAAAAAAGCCGCCTGCTTCAAGCAAGTTTATTCAGGGATGCGCCTGAAACAAGCGAAATCGGCAACGGAGAAGTCGCTGAAGAAGTCGCCGTGTGTTGCATGTCAGATTGTACTGCTGCAAGTCTGTGGTGCTTAAATTTAAACATCGATAGTAGAGTGCGTATGTGTTCTGCAGGAGGTTTGTGCTCAGGGTAAAATAAAATAAAATTGAAATGAAACTTTACCTCCTTAACCTCCAATACCACACGGCACTTGGCACACGTTTCGAATTGGCCTAAAGTTAAAAAAAGAAAGAAAAGGTGATGGCATAAATTTTGCTTCGGGCTCTCGATGAATTGAGCCATATAAGCTTCATAGCTTAATTGCGGAGTCGTCGGCCACCTAAAATGAAAGAAGAAAAACGCAATATTTTCTCGTCTGTACTCCTTTAATGAGAGCTTCCCCATCTCGTCCTTTACGCCTTTTCGGAATGTTCTGTATACTACATAGCTATAGAAACGATGAAGCGAAAGTACCATTAAGTCAGCTTAATTTGTTCTTGCCATTGTTCTATCGCGCTTTCGTATGAGCTGTCCAGAAAAGCGCCCCAGAGAGACGAGGAAAGTCGTTGTTCATTTCTCAGCAAGATAATTTTCACTGAAAGGTAGATTCATGGGAAAGTCCCGTCGAGTCGTCTTAGTGACTTGATTGAAATATGAGGAGATGGAGTGTGTCCAGCCTTTCCAGAAACTGATCTGGTAATGTGGCACGGTATCAAAAGAAGACGTTGCTTCAATATGGAGCTTCGCAAGTGGGCTATCCTTAATGTAACGCACCTGATATTTAATATTTTTCAATCCTCCTCACATCCCCAAGCAGCCAGAGTTGAAATTTATTCATTCATTTTAAACTAAATTCCGCACTAGGCTTTCAGACAGGTCGATTGTTGTCCGTATCTTCCAAAGTTGGAGCGGGATGACAGACCAATGAGAAGACCAAATAGAATCACTGAAAGCCAGCGCTCATTTGTCACAGGTGGATTGTAAGGACAGTGGCGTTTTGCGTGAGGCATTTCCTCGCGAGTCGCGCTCTTGTTGATGACAAACAGCGGCTGGAATTTACGTGACCTCCTCGCGGACAAATGGCCCGGCCCTAAACATTTATCCGTGGTGGACAAATTTGATTTTGATCATCCGATTGGCTTCGGCCGCAGTGTCCCGACAGGTGTCACCTCATTTGCCTGTAAGAAACAGCGGCTGGGCTGACATCTGGCGGCACAAGATACAAGTGACCAGTCAAGCGGGTGTTTCTCATACCGTAGTCCAAAGGGAGATTTGTATCTACGTCTTAAAGCAGCGGCAAACGACACCAGAGGCATGGTTTCTCATTCACTAATCAAAAACGCATATACTAAAATAAATGTAAAACAAAGCGATCTGTGGTTGACTGCTAACTACTCGGTTTTCATGTAACAACTCTAGTAAGCAACGGGGAAGAAACAAGAACTTTAGTGTAACGGTTGTTCTATGATCATGCTTTTAGTTATAGTTACGAGTTAATGCCGTTATCGAATCTCCAAACGGAATCTACATGTCTGTGCTGAAGAATGTTTTATTTTTTTCTCGCCCGGCTTATAACAAATCCAAGTTTATCGAGTACTTTTGTGGTCTTCGCTTCCTAAACAGCAATCACAACGGCCTTCCAAACTCACCCCAAGTCGCCCTTGCGAAATATCGAGGCGCCTCTGACCGCTCTGCGGTCTGGGGGCGGCGCAATTTGCTCTCTACAATGGGAACCCGTCCACGGATGCTCGAAGATAAGGGCGTTCGCTTTTTCAGTGCTACACCTCGTTCGGAGTCTCCTTGCACCCGCTGCCACGAGGCCTTAGTGCTGAGCATCTTTCATCGTGCCACCACCCCTGCAGTTCTAAAGCTGCCGGGCGGACACCGGCCACCTGCGTGCAAGCGCTGGCGGCGGAATAGCGCCCCCCCTCCCCCCTTGCTCTTTCGACATCAACTGCGACCCCGCCGACCAGGCTGGCGCAAAGTTCACGACTGCGCTCGCTGGCCGCCGCTTCGCGACGGGAGTTGCTCTGTCGGGAGGCTTGAGGCGGGCTGTCCCCGTGCGCTTCAATAACGTTTCCCGGAACGAAACTCATTTGTTTGGGATGGTAAGCTCGCTGGCGGCGGTGGGGGGGGTGTCCCAAAGGCGTCAAAGGGGTGGGCCACCGCCCCGAGCGTTTCACACTGCTCGCGCGTGAGGCCACCACCCGCCGGGGCCGGTGTGCACGTAATGAATGGTCTCGCCGCGTCGCCGGTGACAAGCGGCTGTGGCGGCTGCTCCGACTCCCGGAAGCACGCGCTTCGCGCTTTGTGTTCTCTGCCAAGCGATGCCTGCTCAGGTGTTTCGCCTTCCGAAACACTGGTCACTCCCGCTACAAAAGACACGTCGTCGTGTACTGTCTCCTCAGGTGGTTCGTCTCGCGCTGGAGGCCTTCCAGTTATGCTGTAGTAGTTGCGGTTCAACGTGGGCGTGCTAGGAAAAGTTCCCGGACGGGTGGTGCGGCCCGGGCTCTTTGGCGCTCGTTTCTGGGCGCTTCCTTTGCGGCATAAGTGGTTTTAAATCACCGCTCGCTGCCGGGTTGTCCGGTCTGCCGTGGAGATTGCCAGCGCGAGTGGTTGGTACGGTTTGGGTAGTTTGACTAAACGGCCGTTTTGGTGGGGCTTGGTTTGAGAACACAGTGGCGCTTGGGATGCAAAGAACGAACTGGGCTGCCCCGCCTCGCCTGCTCCTTGGCGCTTTAGTGGCGGAGATGGCAAAGCTAAATCCTTCGAAACGGAATGAACTGGTCAACGTTTGGATAACGCATAGAAAACGGGCTCAGGGTGTGCATTCTCATGCGAGAATGGAGCCGGCCGTAGTGCGCTGCTGGGAGCGCCAGTTGTGCGATGCTCGGCAGTACCATCAGTTTGTGGAGCGGCAGTTATTTAGCTAAAATAGCTTCAGGCTTGTTTCAACGTTATACTTACGCGGCTCTTGTTTTTTGGTTCAGGTAACCTGGATGCCTATCCGAGCTGCGTGCCATGACTTTGGTAAGTTCCGCTAACAGAGCTCAACTTCATGGCGTTTGGCTCTTGTTACGCACGTTTGCATTCTTTAGCTTGACGTTAAGAGGAAGCTTTATCTTGATAGCTTCTGTCTGAATACATGGGAGCGGAAAAATCTTTCTTCTCGTCATCCACTGCACCGAATTTTATCAGGTTTGTTGCATGAAAATAAATATACATATAAATAAAATATATTAAGAGAAAGCTATAAAAGCTCAGCGGCTCCTATCTAAGTACGGGAAACGAGAAATCGTTTTTCTCGGCAACCACTGCACCAAATTTGATGAGGTTTGTTGTATTTAAAAGAAAAAGCTCAGGTCTAGTGACTGTTAGTTGCGAATTTTCGATTTAAGCCGCTAATGTATAATTTAAGGTTGCTAAAGATCGCAAATATTCAGAAAACGAAAATATAAAGTTTATACAACTCTGTAACTCAGCAGTGAAAAACGATGCGATTGAAACTCGATTTAACGAAGTGGTGACCACGCTCTAATATTGCGTTAAGTCGGGAAGTTCATAAAATCGGAAAAGGAAATTTTGGGTCCTTCGAAATCTGAAATTGTAACGTAGTGTCACCCAAAAGCTACCGCGGCATTGTATTTGCCGCTAATCTAGCCATCTGTCGCATAATCCTTGAAATAACGAAAACAACCACCGCCGCCCCTACCGAGGCGGCGTTGAGTCGGCTGTTCCGTGCATGGGCGCGGCGTGCATCCTCGTCAAAGTAAAGCTAGGGGTGTGACCATGGCGCCTAGATGTTCTAACGCTATAGCTTTAGTGCGTGCGCTCGAATAAGAACCAGTCTGTGTCAAAATTTAAAAGATATCACCGCTTTTTTTACTCATTTATTTCAGGAAAAATTTCGCTAAATCGAGTTCTACCAAATTTGTTTCGTTAATTAGGGTTGATAACATTGAACCCTATGAGTACCTGCCGGGGAATGCAAATTTCTTCGTTAAATCGGGAAATTCGTGAAATCGCGTTTCCTTAGATCGAGTTTCAACTGTATAAAAATTCCGTAAATTTTATCTAATAGTACATCTACAGCGAACAAAAGGGATGTATTAGACATGATAATTAGCCATGTAATAATATATGGCTAATGTATTACATATGGCTAACTTATCGCTAATATGTGAGTAGGACTCTTGCAAGACCCTGGTAGACAATGTAACAAATTCACCTAAAACATAAACTGATATATCAAATTTGTCCGCTTTGAATGCTCTAATGGATTCAGTTAGAAAACTGCGATGTCCGTTCTAAGTGCAGAGCTACGAATTTGTAAACTTCGTGTTTCTATTTTTTTTTCATGCTTACAAATTTTTCAAGATTCCATTTTAAATATTCAGGCCCTAAATCGAAATTCCGCTTCAAACAATCACTAAATTTAACTTTATCTCGCAAATACAATTATTTCATTAGAATCGACCCAGTGGTTGCCTCGAAAAGGCGTTTCTGTGTTTTACATGTAGACTTAGAAGACGACTAAGTGTCTTCTTGGCAGAACACTTGTTTCTGTGCTCTGGGAATTTTTGGTAAAATCTTCGCATTTCGAGGTGCCTCGCCTCACCGTCTTGCGGCCATGGACACGGAGCATGCCAGAAGCCCGCCTGGCCAGAAGTCATCACAATCGTCAACCGCAAGGAAGCGAGTTGGCTCCCCCAACGACACTGAGGACACCGAGCTGTACTCCGTGTCGGAAGGCGACTCATCCGACGACGGCTTCATACCCGTCCGGAGTAAGAGGGCGAAGAGAAAGATCGTCAACACAGCGCCGTCAACTCCTGCGAGTACTACGACTATAAAGTCAAGGCCTGCGCGCTGGCCACACGTCATCGTCTTTATGCCGGAAGAACCGTCAAGCAACCTACGGTTGCTGAACAGGCAAGCCCTATCCATTTTTCTGGAACGTGCGGTGCCGGATCAAATTAAAGACATCAGAATAAATCCACGCAAGAATATACTCGTCATAGACGTGTACAACGCGAGTGCGCTTGGAAAACTTCAAGAAATCACGGGGCTAGGCGGAATCATAATGCGCCCTTTTATCCCGATCGACGACACATCCATAGCCGGTGTGATTTACGACATTGACATTGCCATTCCCAATGATGACTTACCTAGCCTCATCAAGCCGGCATACGAGGGCACGATCATTACGCAAGTGCGCCGCCTTGGGAATACGCGCTACGTAAAAGTAATTTTCAAGGGGGATTGTATACCATCCCACGTTAAAGTCGGACATTTCCGACATCCGGTTCGACCATTCATCCAGAAGCCGCTTTAATGCCATCAGTGTTTCAGGCTAGGACACGTCAAGGACGTGTGTCCCAACTCGCTACTGTGTCCCCGTTGCGCTGAACCTCATGCAGAACAGACCTGCGGTGCCACGGTTCTGAAGTGCGCCAACTGTAGCTGCCCTCACGCGGCCTCGTCGAAAGACTGTCCCCGCATCAAGAGGGAGCGCGCGGTTCTCAAGCAAATGGCCAGAGACAATTCGGCCCACAGGGAGGCAGCCCAAGTAGTCCGGCGTCGGCGTCGACGTCGGCACCATCGTACGTCTTCGAAGAAGGCGCATACGCGAAGTGACAGTACCCACTCCACTGCGGTGCTAGTTCGTCGCGCCGCGAAGAGACCCACCACTTCCACGAAGTAAGCAGAAAAGACTCAATCTTTATAGGATTGGCCTACGCTACCGAGCCGCTCCCTTGCTAAGGAACCATGCCAGATTGATGGACTCCAACGGACGATGTGTGTGTGCTGTGCTATGTGCTCTCTCTCACTCTCCCCTTCCCCATCTTTCATCTCCCCCATCCCTCTCCCATGTGTAGGGTAGCAAACCGGTTAAACTAAACTGGTTAAAGGGACACTAAAGGTTACCAGAAACTCAAGTTAAAGTGGTAGAGCAATGTTCTAGAACGTCTAAGGCGTCAATATAATCGCGAACAGAGCTTTAGTAACCGAGAAATTGAGGTAAATGCATGACACGATTTGAGACCCCCCAGCGACATCCCGGTACTAGCCCGATGACGAAAGGTCTCCTCATAATTTGTGTTACTAATACTCAACTACTCGTATTAAAAATATCATTTCATTCGATTATAAGCCGGAAAAAATGCTACTTGTCTACGTCTATTCGATTCTAGGAAAAAATAACATTTTGACGTTACCCTTCAGTAATATGGGTGTTCGAAAGGTTTCGTTTTCGCTCGACTCTGCGCCGCGCACGCTTTGGAGTTTCATTAGTTTCGTTATCGCGTCGTGCTGTGAGGGTTCTGCTCGCGAAACTTTCATTTGGAACAAGCAGCGAGAATGCCACGTCCATGTGATGTCGTGGGAAGCCCTCGTTGCTTTCCCGCTCCGGAGAGCCGGTGTCGAGGCCGCCGTCGTAGTACGCAACGACGCCGGCAGTGCGAGCCCTCAGAAGCAGGTCGCGCTCGTCGGTGCTCAAATCGCTGAAGTTGAGCCCACCATCGCGAGCCAATCTGTCGGTGTCAGGGTCCATTGCGACGAGCGTCGAAGTTAGCGTCATAGAATGAAGTACCAGCTTATGGGCGTCTTGCGCTGGAGTGTGAGGTATAGTGGCGGCGCCTGGTGGCGGTGCGGGAAACGACATCTGGGTCGTGCCAGCTTGGGTCGTATTGAGCCCTGGCTGTGGCGAAGCACGTTTCTAGGCCGAGTTTTGCGTCGATTCGCACATTTTTATGCCCTGTTGCGAGTGCGAAAAGGCTCGTCGCTTCTCATAGACCACGCCGACCACGCTGCGAGCTCGCCTATAGTTTAACGAAAACGGACTCTCCGTGTGCCGTGGGACGTAACGTGGGACGTAATTCGTTTCTCCTTCCGCTAGCCACCATACTCCCGCTTTCGCTCTGCTGTCGGCTCTGTCTTGGCTCTGTTTCTGGCCGCGCGTTCGCGTTTTGCGCAGAAAAGCCGTAGCGCCGTCTGCGGACGCCGTTCTACTCACCGATGGCGCAACGTCACTATGAGACCATGATGTCAGTTCTCCTCGATCGGAGGGCGGGCGATTTGAACTGCGCTAGAGGTACGCGGACGCTTCAGAACGCATTTTCTCTTAAAATAAGTCTCTCCTTGGCACGAAACAAGCGTTTCGAGGTTTCTGGGATGGTATTTCAACAGTCCACGTTGACTTAATAGTAACCTTTAGTGTCCCTTTAACCTCCCTACCTTTCCTTCTCCACTTTTTCCTTCCTTTCCTTCAGAAGGTCGGGGCCCCACCTGATCCTTCTCCGGCCATGGATGATTCACCTAAAACAGACCGTCAAGTCATCTCGGTGCTACGTTCTCTCATGGAGGCCATTCGAGCGCTCTTAGTGGACATGGAGATACCGACTGCTCGGAGCGCACTTAAAGTGCTGGACGCCTTAAGCCCAGTGCTTGCATCCCTCAACTAGAAAGATGACTACCCATACCCCATCCTTTCGAAAAGAAGTCAAGGTAGCGTCCGTCATCCATTGGAACGCCAGATGGCTAAAATCACGAATTTCAGATTTTCGTCGGTTTGTGTACACCAATGTGTTTCCACTCATCGTCATTTGTGCGCCCAACTTGTCGAAACCAATAAGACTGTCAGGATACGAATTTATCATGTCATCAACAAATGGTGCATGCAGCAAAATTGTCGTTTTTGTTCGTCGTGAAATCACCTATGTTTTGCAACCAATTGCTCCCCACGACGACAATCAATATATATGCATCACAGTTAAAAAGAACAAACTCTTGTTTTCTCTCATAGGCGTTTATATATCGCCTTCCAGAAATTTAGATACCAAAAGATTTGCGGATATTTTGAGTGTTTGTCCCGCCCCATGTGTCATCATAGGAGATTTCAATGCACACCATCCAGCATGGGGAAGTACAAGGACAAATGCAAAAGGACGAAGATTAGCAAGCATCGCCCACAACTATGGCCTTACTCTTCTGAACGATGGTAGCCCCACCTTTCTTCGAGGCGTGACATCCGGCAGCTGCCTCGACCTTGCTTTCGTCTCCAACTCTCTCGCCAGATGTGTGAAGTGGTTTCCAGACATTGAGACACATGGGAGTGACCACATTCCCAGCTATCTGAACATCAAAGGCTTGTTGTCTAGATCAGGCCCACGAAATACCATTCGGACGATTCAATGGGCCAACTTCAAACATGAGATGGACGATGCCTGCCGCGAGGGCCTACCCTCTGGGTTAGAGCAAACGATTAAAATTACGATGCAAAACGCCACTCGCATGATGACGTTCTCTTCCACGCGAAACGACTTCGACATAGAATTAAAGTGACTTCGAGCGCTTCGTCGCCGGGCGGAACGTCGATATCGGCGTACAAAATCAATCCATTACCTTAGGGCAGCCAGGAGGATGCAAAAGAAGATTCAGCGCCGTATGGATAGATTGGCGTCGGAACGTTGGGCAACATTTTGCCAGACACTCGACCCCCGCAAGCCACTGTCTCACATTTGGAAAACGGTGCAAGGTGTGCGTTGCCTTCCGGAACGGCGTTTTCCATTCAAGGCGCTAGCGCTTTTCCAAGGGCGGCAAGACATCGATGTCGCAGAAGACTTTTATGCACGGATCGCAGACCAAGCGACTCGTCCAGATCCTCCAGCCCGAGCTGACGTCCCCCATTCCCGTGATTACCGCATGGACCTTCCTTTTACAATGGAGGAGCTCGAAGCGGCACTAGCTCTCTGCAGGCGCTCATCATCTCCGGGTCCAGATGGTATATCATACCGAGCCTTGTGCTATCTCGGAGAGTCCGCACGGATAGAATTGTTGAGCCTTTACAACTCCTCATGGCAGGAGGGAAATGTTCCTGAGGAATGGAAAGTAAGCCGCCTGGTGCCACTCTTAAAGCAGGGCAAATCGCCACTAGAACTTACCTCTTACCGCCCAATAGCGCTGGCCAGCTGTGTAGGAAAGATAATGGAACGGATGATCCTTGGCCGCCTGGAATGGTACCTTGAATATTAAAAGATTTATCCGATTTCCATGGCTGGTTTCCGACGTGACCGCTCTTCCATCGACAATGTAGTTGATCTCATTTCATATGTCCAGCACGAAAGGTCCCGTAAGCGTTCATTTGCAGCTTTATTCGTTGATGTGAAAGGGGCATACGATAACGTATTACATGAGGCGATTCTTGACGCTTTTGCGACGGTTGGCCTAGGTTGTCGAGTTTTTTTGTGGATTGCAAGTTACCTATCTGCAAGGTCATTCTATTTGTTAACTGACGATGGCCCAACTACGCGACGCTATACCAGCAGGGGCGTTCCTTAAGGCGGTGCTCTCAGCCCGACGCTATTCAACTTCGCTCTTTTTGTACTTGCTGAATACTTGCCAACTACCATCAAAATTTCCATATACGCTGACGGCATCTGTGTCTGGACTTCGGCAGTCACACGTCCTCAGATACGTGCGCGGCTTCAAAGAGCGGCCACTTTCACAGCGAACTACTTGTGTAAACAGGGTCTCAGCATATCACCAGAAAAATGCGCACTAGTAGCATTTACTCGCAAACCGATGACGGCTTATGTCATCTCAATCAATGGGCGGACCATATTCTATGTCCGAACCCACAGATTCCTTGACGTAATTATTGACCGAGACCTCTGTTGGAGCCCGCACGTGGCCTACATAAAACGGCGCCTGACAGCCACTTCCCAGTTGTTTAAATACTTGACAGGAAAGACGTGGGCGATGTCACTAAACGCAATGCTTAAACTCTACAGTGCTCTCTTTCTCGGTTTTTTAAGATATAGTCTACCTGTACTGAACAACACCTGCAAGACAAATATTCGTGTTCCGCAGGCAGCACAAGCTCAAGCACTCAGAGTCTGCCTTGGTTTGGCCAGATGCACGTCAACAGAGGCAACTCTTGCGATTACTCGGGACCATCCAATGCGAACTCACATTACGGTGGAAGCCCTGAGAATGCACATCAGACATTTTGCACATGCCCCCTATCACCACCTTGCAACACTACCTTCAGACAGGCACCAATTATCAGTCTCTAAAACTATCATCAAGTACAGCGACAAACTTCCCTCGGGCTTCACCGCTGCATCTAAACCATCGATACTCCCTTTGTGTCTTATCAGCCCCACAGTCCATCTCAGTGTACCAGGAATCGGGAAAAAGTCTGAACTGTCGTCGCCTGTGCTGAAACAACTGTCTCTGCTTCTTCTGCACGAGAGGTACGCGGACAGTGAACACATTTATACTGATGATTCCACAAACATCCAGTGTTCGTCCGGTGCTGTTGTTCTCCCAGCAAAAGCTATTACCATCAGCTTTAGGACTGACCACCCCACAACATCGACATCTGCGGAACTAGCTGCTCTTCGCGCTGCACTTTGTTTCGTCAATCGGGAGCCACATCGACAATGGTCAATTTTCAGCGACTCAAAGGCAGCCCTACAATCTGTACTATCAGCTCTGCGTCGCGGGCCATTCGAACAGCTCGTATTCGATATTAGATGCCTACTCCATACATCACAGGAGAAATGACACCACGTGACGTTTCAGTGGCTGCCAAGTCACTGCGGGGTCACTGGAAACGAAGACGCCGATAATGCCGCTCGGGCAGCTCTTGAAGATGCACAAGAAGAGGCCATACCGCTTTCACGATCCGACGCAGCCAGCAGACTTCGAATGCTTGCACAGGAGATCACGCTCTCTCTATGGGGCACACCAAACAGCCAAACCAACCAGAGCGACCGTCAATACCACCTGCCCTCTTTGATGCATCTCTATATGCCAACTGGACTCCGCCGAAGAGAGGCGACTCTGCTTTATCGCTTATGGCTAGGGATGGCTTTTACGAAATCCTACTCATTTCGCATTGGAATGGCGGACAACGCTCTCTGCAATGCCTGTCTTTGCGAGGAGACGCTGGAACACATTCTGTGCGACTGTCCTGAATATAATGTTCAGCGACAGACCGTGGCATCCGTTCTAGCGCACCTTGACACTAGACCATTGTCCCTCGACACGATTTTCACATGCCGCTCACAGAAGACATCGCAGGTGAAGGCGACGAAGGGACTACTTCGGTTTTTGAAAGAGACGGGATTGGACAAGTGGCTGTGACAGTGATATCACGTGCCATGCCAGATTGATGGACTCTAACGGACGATGTATGTGTGCTGTGCTATGTGCTCTCTCTCTCCCCCTTCCCCATCTTTCATCGCCCCCATCCCTCTCCCATGTGTAGGGTAGCAAACCGGTTAAGCTAAACTGGTTAACCTCCCTGCCCATCCTTCTCCACTTTTTCCTTCCTTCCTTACATGTATTGGAATAGGCAGCATCGGAGTTAGGTCCGAGCTAAGCTTCCTCTTAACTCTGGCAAGAGGATCTTCAATTTATGTCATCATACTTAAAAAAAAGCAGAAGATCGAAAATCGCGATATGTAAGAAAACCAGTACCAGGTTAGAGCACAGCTGTAACTAATCGAGAAAAAGAGAAGGTCACAATTCTGTAAACTGCACCCGATAATAAGTCTATGCGGACAAAATAAATATAAAATACGCCGCTCCGAAACATACTACTAATTTGTGTGTGCAACCTTTTCAAAACCCTCCTACACATTGTAACAATTTCACGTAAACTGTAAATTTACATATCACATTTGTCCACTTGAGACGCTATAAAAGATACAGCGTGCAGAACTCCGACGTCAGTTTTAGTGCATAGGTTCGAATTTATAAATTTCATACTTCTATTTTCTCAATTACCGATTTTCTGTCATTTATTTTCCATTCGAGGTTCTAAATCAATATTTTGCTCCCTAATGTTACCAGAACCTAACTTTCTCTCTCTCAAAACAACACATTTCATTCAGATGGGTCCATCGGTTGATTCGTAAAAGGATTCCTGCGTTTTACAAGCACTTTAGTAGGGAAATTGTAGTTGACCCCAAGGCAAATATTCTTCTTAAGTATGCAGTCGACTCCCGTTGATTCGACCTTTGCGGGGCCACAAGATTTGGTCGAATGATCCAAAATGTCGAATTACAAAGCGGTGCCAAATGAATGAATTCAGACATTCTTACTGCTCAGCAGTTCGTAATGTCTTTGTGCTTCTCCGTCTTGAGAGTTTCCAGCTGAAAGTTCTGGAAAGAAAAGTAAAGTAAAAGTAAAGTAAATGAGCTTCACATCTATGGAAGCAACGTCACCGTCTAGTGAATTTGATTTCAAGCCTTGGATACCGCTACGGGTTTATGCGCCAATGGGTAACCGAACGGCATGCTTTCGCGTTTGAACTAAACGAGCCTTTCTTCCATAGCAATAGTTGGTTTCTCGCCGGGACTTCCCAGTGCGTTCGAGTTAGGCGAAATGTCGAATTAACGGAGGTCGAATGAACGAGAGCCGCTTATGTAAAAGTTGAAATACATGAATACAGGAGACGTAGGAGTGACCGTTTGTGCATGTTACTACCGCTTGTGAAGCGATATCTTCGGCTGATGGGCGCAGGCCTTTACAATTGGTTTCTTCGAGAGGACACACTGTCACATATCGTGTCTCTACCGCGAAGGAGCCCCCGTCGGTCTGCGACTCAAGCTCCAAACGGAAGACTTGTGTGTTTCACCGCTTTGCTTCGGCAACAGCTACTAGGGAGCAGTGTCGGTGAGGAACGTTGTAAGCGTTCTTGGCGAGCCGACGATGCCGGAAGACGTTTTGGCTTCGGAGCTTTTCCGGGGGTGTTCTGCAAGCACGGAGCCGAAAGCGCTACGAGATAGGTCTGTGAGCTGAAAAAGCGCCTTTGCGCGCGAATTACAATTTACTATCAACACTTGTATCGAACAAGGTTCATCAAGGTTTCATCAGGCTCAAACAGTAGGGAGATCCTTATTTCATACTCGTCGCATGTCGTATGGGGCGTCGCGCCATATACCACGTGTATCTTTCTGCCACTGGGACAGTACTTCGAGTTCAGCAAGGAACATGCGCACGGACAAGCATTCTGATGACGTGTCTTACTGCAGCGGGAACATAATTAAGACCTAAAAACTGGGGTTTCTTATTTGTGTGTTCTCGAAGAGGATTTGGAGAGCGCGAGCATGTGTGTCAACGCGATGACAGGAGCTCGCTCCTTCGGAGCATACCAAGTGATATGCGGACTCGAAACCTAGCTGCCATATGGACCGCTAAGGCAATGTTAGTGTGAGGATATGTGTGTTTACACGCCTTGATCTGTTTGCAGTGAATTATCTACATACATATAGCTTGGTCTCCCGGGTCGCTGTAGCTTGTTTAGTTCACATGGCTACCATCGTTGCCGTCTTGGCGCGTCACGTTCGCAGTGTAATCTATGCAAACCTTCGCGCGCTGTTTTTGGTATCGCTTGCATCGTATCATGTGTATTCATCCGCAGGCAGAGAAACTCATATGCGAGCTCATATGCAAGCTCATCAACGATGATGAAAATACAGCAGTAAGACATTATAGTCATCACGGAAGTAGACAGTTGTCAAGGTTACCGATTTGGTTGGATGGTTTATTTTATTTTTGGTTTCCAGCTTTCTACTCGGCAAACTTACGTCCTTTGTCATCGACCGCAGTGTGAAGTTGTATCGGGTTTGGAGCTGACCTCTCTATTCGGCCAAACTCGTGGTCGGGAACACGCCACCAATGCTGCGATGCACAGGATTTCAATATTTCAGCCCACAGACCTATCTCGTAGCGCTTTCGGCTCCTTGCTTGCAGAACGCCCCTGGAAAAGCCCCGAAGCCAAAACGGAAGCTTGACCTTGCATCCAGCAGAATCCCTCGCCTATGCGCGGCTGAAGCGTCCTTGGCTTGTCTCGTAGTCGCGGATATTAATCCGGCGTCGTCGGTCATTCCGGACGTCTTCGGTCGATGGAGCCATCCATCATGTCGCTGCCGATAAGAGCGTATCGCGCAGCGGACTGAGCGCTGACGTGACGGCCTTTCTCGCTGTCATCAGCGCACGCCTGTAGCTGGCAACTCTAGGGGATGGCGGTTGCTGCGTAATAATCGGCAGCTTATGCACGCAGGCCTTTACCTCTTCACCATAGGCGGCGGGGATAAGCCCGTCAGCGGACGAAGGCATCCACATGGCGCCACCGTCGAGAAGCCGGCCTGCATGTCGCTCGCACCCAACTTCCGAGGTCACAGACGTCGCCAAACGCTCAGAAAAAATGCTTATGGTCTGCTCCGTGAAAAACTTTTTTTTTAGTTATTTGTTCCTGAATGGAAATAAGCTTAATTCTTTCTTTATCCTTGTACTTCAGAAGGCGTAATCTGAAGGTACGTCACTAACACTGCGCCATTGTGCAAAGTCGATGGAACTCCCTTTTGGGATGGGAGGGATGTATGTGTTTAAATTAGGACTTCATAACGTACTACGGGAAATTAATTTCAAAGCAAGCGCTCTGTCCACCGTCTGGAAGCAGCTACCCAAGGGAATATTATAATTAAACGCACTTTCACCGACAAAGTCCTGTGTAATATATGGACAGTCGCATGCAGGTTAGTAATAGCTGAGTAATCATATGCTAGAGCAGGGCCGTATACACAGGGTTAGGTTTGCGGTCATGACCTGGAATTGTGAAACTCGGAAAAAATTAAAATGGGGGAAAGCGACAGTCACACAGCAAGGACCGGAGCTGCATAATTTTTCACATGTAAGATTTTCAACTCTTTTAGTGCGACTCAAATCGTGCACCATTCTCTGCACTCTGCACCATTCATGTTCGTGTGTATATATATATATATATATATATATATATATATATATATATATATATATATATATATATATATATATATATATATTCGTGCTGCCTTCTACGCGTATTAATGCTATTTAGTAGAAGTACTTGAAGTCCGACGGGGGATTATAGTGGCGGTTGCTGACGGAGCATTTCGAATCTAGGATCCTGCACTTGAATCTCACCTATCAGACGACGACGGTATGTCACAAGAACTTTGGAGGACGTTAAATGAACCTGAAAAGGGGAGAGAAAATGGCGGGGATAGTCGGCTGGTGAAGCAGGCTTTGGCCTGTTTACTTCGTGCAGCGAGAAGTGGCATTAGGAGAGAAAGGAAAGGTGATGTTCTATCGCGAAAAAAAAAAAAAAAAACAAAGATGAATTGCCATCAGTGAAACTTGTGGTCTCCTCGCTACGCTCACGGCGCGCACACTCCGATATCACGCGCGCCAGACGACCACCGCGGGTTCGAGCACTCCGAGCCGCCACGCGTGCAGGGCACAGCGTACGCGCCCCGCCGGCCCCAGCTTAGGGGAAGGCGTGACCGCGCGCGCAGCGAGGGAGACCCTAGACGGAGTTCTCCAGAACCAACAAAGAGATTTATTGAGCTGGGACTCAATACAAACATAAGTTTTAACGTCAAGTCCGAATCTGAAGCTAATTACATAAAACATGGCCGAATGGTCGCCGGTGGCCGCTAATGGCGCACCGCGACAGAGAGAGAACAAAGAACCCCAGCAGTAAGAGGCAGCCTATCCTTCGGTCAGCGCCTGCAATCGCGCGCCCCACAGCAGAGAAAAGGGAAGTAGAAACGACAGACGAACAGACCGGGGGCACGATCGGAAGACGCTGCCTCAGGACATCGAGACGACGGAAGAGTGCGCGCGCCCGCCGAGGCCGGGACCCCGCCGTACCGAAGTAACCATCGGCCGGCGGCGGACAAAGGGGGCCGCCGCCGGCAGAGAGGAACACGTACGCACCTTCAGACGCCCCGGTGTGGTCTCCCCTGGCCCCGTCTTGCGCGCGCTTACCCGGAGCGCACGCAAGCAGGGCCCGAATCCCGCCAAAATGTCAGCCAATGGGGAAAGCCTATTGACCTTCGCGTGGGCGGGATGACAGCATAGCGACAGTGTTTTATGACCCGTTGCCACCCCGTCCAGGCACGGAGGAGAGGGACACGGAGCCTCCCGGCAACACAACGCAGTGGCCCCCACACAACCACCGCGAGAGCCAGAAACCCTACAAACTGGAACACCTATGCAAAAAATGCAAGTGCGTTGTTGACTCATCTCGCAAAAGGATGAAATTCGTCCTTTTGTCTTTAATTTTTCGCTTTTGGGTTATATTTGACCGTTCTACTGCATGCGAAATTTACTTCTCTCTCTCTCTCTCTCTCTCTCTCTCTCTCTCTCTCTCTCTCTCTCTCTCTCTCTCTTTCTCTCTATCATTACCCTCATTTCAACGTCTATATCCGCCACCCCACTGCAGGATAGCAAACCGGAAACTCGCCTCTGGTTAACCTCCCTGCCTTTTCTCTTTCTCTACTGTCGCTACTTGCGCTATCTATGCAATCGCAGATATATGCAATAATGGCAACGCAGAGCGATAAAATACACCGTTCGCAATAAAACGTTCGGCTAGTTGTCGTTTACACTAGTCCTTTACACGCTGCCCCGGTGTGTAATGTAACTGCTACGCATGGCTCGTTAGCGCGAATTTCCTTCTTGTTAATTCTTTTTTCAGTTGTATGCACGGTTTACGCGAGTTGCGTGCTTTGCCTTTATATTTAGCGTAACAAAAATCCGAAGACACCTTAGCACTTATGAATTGTGAATGCGAATATATTAATGTCTGATTGAACGCCGCTGAAAGGTCATTCGAGTTATGAACTCCTCGCGAGCAAGCGAGCGCGTTGAGACGCTTGGCCAGACTTGGCGCGTTTGGATTTGGCCTTACTGAGGCGTAGTTAGAACGAAGGCGAAAGCTTACGCGGACAGGGAACGTACGGTGTGAGGATTGTGAGGTCGATCCCACCGTTCGTAACCAGTTGTCAAGATTGGAGTCGGGCATGAATTAGATGGTAGCTGGCCCATGCCGTCGTCCAACTTATCCACGCTGAGGACGTTGTTGAAGGGAAGGACTCCTTCTCATCGAGAACGAGGAATATGGGTTTATTTACAGTATATACATAAGGACGTTGCATTTCATCATTCTAGCATGTCTGCGAGAGAAAGTACACTGAGCAGCCGCACAACAGCGGTTTATAAACACTCGGTCCTTTCTCGATACCTAGTTGAGGGAAACGTTCGACCAGTAGACGAGCTAGCTCTCTGCGGAAGGGCTTACACACACACACTTTCGCACAGGTTCACGGTCCCCACCGACGTCAGACGGTCTTCGCAGAACTCGGGGCTTACGTTAGGAAAGGCGCATCTTATTCCCCGAGCTGACCCCCGCAGCGCGGCCGCCAGTTCTCCATTGTCTTGCGTCTTGAAAGGCGCGTGGGACGTTGCCGCGAAATACGTTCCCTCGGCAACTCCCCCGCTCCCGGCAGACCAGATCGGCGGTGGCGTGTTCAGTCATAAAGCCTGATTCGTCGAACTCATCTCGGCAATCCCGCGACGCAGCGTGGCGGACGCGGCGCATTGTCCTTGGCACACAGTAGACTTAGTGACGCCGTTTGGCTAGAGGATGGCGGTGGCTTTCCAAGAAAAGTTGACGCCGCTGTCGCAACTGGCTGGCAAAACTTGCACCCCAGCGGGCCGTTCTTAACCGTGGATAATACAGGCTTCCGAGAGCGAGGGTGACCTGGCGTCGCGGCGATGCCCTCTCCCCTCGCGCAACATCTGGTGCGCTATCGCGGCAGAAGGTGCACCCCTTTAGCCCGCTCTCCTCCGTCGAGGCGCGCTCGTGACGTGGCGTCGCAGCCAATGGAATTTGGGTGCCGTTTTTCGTTTGTACGGACGACAGACACCGCCTTTTCCGCTCAATGGGCCATTTGACGCTTTCGCATCAATAAGTGCTCACGACAGAATTTAGATTATAAATCCATAGGCTCTGATTACGCTTTCCTTCCGCCTTTGTCGGCATTCGGCTGGCATACATGTCGTATAGATGCATGTTTATTTTGCGCCTGTTTTGGGTTTCTGAAGTGTAGTTGGAGGTCTAGGCGTAGAGCCAGGGCCACGCAGTATCGTGTAACAGGTGTGCTTTTGTTACGCACTACGCAATAGCTGTCGTTCCAACTTCGTCAGTATATTCCTTTGAATGACAGATGTCCGATGGGGAAGATACGCGGCAAACTCTCTCTCTCTCTCTCTCTCGCTACACTTCCTCATAAGTTGGCGGCTGCCTGAGATCCTGTATGCTAGGCCATCTAGTAGCTTATACACCCGATTAGGATATCGGCGAGCGAACGACACCTACTCTCAATATGTTGTCGCATGCATTTCAGAAGTCCCTGTATGACCGCCGCCACACAAACATACGTTATTCTCATGGCCCTCTAATGTTACTATATGTACTCCGTCTTGACGTAATTACGTGTCAGTGAAGCTCCTGTCTTGCTACAATGGTCCCTAACGCGTTTCTAAGCATGCAGGTCTCACCAGTGAATTGTGAGAGTCGTATCGATGCCGGCCTGTAATCGTCGTATACGACGGACATTGTTCAAGCTGTGTGACTTGAGCCGTATGTGCCTGCCCATGATGTTGCATATTAATTAACGAGCACGGTGTGTGTGCGCCTCCCCCTCCCCCTTGGGTGGGGTGTGGTTTCACGTTGCTGAAGACGACAAAGACAGTTTTGGTGTTTCCTTAGGTGAGGAAGAAATAGAGAAGAGGTCTCATAGTGTACGACGCCATTTTGATTTCTGTTTGTCTTTCCGTTTATACATTCCCTTTGCGAGTCGCAGCGCCAGAAGGCAAACGATTTCCTCAAGAGCGTACACACCCTGTCACCGCTCCGTCACGAAGGGCTTTATAACGAGATCCGACACGCTCTTGCGGTAACTCCAGCTACTTGGAACAGCACCAATGTGTCATCCTGAAAGGGCACCTGTCGTCAAACAGGCTGCTCGTTTCCAAGGCTATTTCTGCGGGGGCCTATAAGGGGCGGGGTCGCACATAAACATGCGCTCAAGCACTCGCGAGACACGCAAAGCTTTCGAGCGAAACAAAGCGCCGTGCAGCAGATGGCGCAACAAGAACACGCGGCGGCACCGGCGCTTTCGGCGGCGTCCCGAAGACACGAATGATCGCCGGCCTCCACGCCGAGCGGCGACAACACGGGGGCCGGTTCCGCGATGGCTCTGGCGTCTGTGCCGTCGCGCGCGCTGGCGCGCTGGAGGCGTCGGCAGCCAGAATAGCGCCGCATCGTCGGCCGCCCCGCAGAGAGCGCGACTAGCGTGTCGAAACGCCGACAAATGGGCTCCGACCCCTTCTCTCATTCGCGCACCGCCGCTTTCGGCGCCAAGAGCACCCGCCGCTGTTATACGGTGCCCGCTTACAGCGGCGCCATCCACAAAGACAGCGCCAGCTATAGCCGCGCGTCTACAAATCCCCCCTCCTCCGCAAATCGTTTCTTCTTTTTCAGGCCCCGCTTCCTCAATGGAGAGACGCATTCAACCGCACCCAGGTGATATTGTGGAAGACATGACACACGAATTGCCTGAACTATAGGTCGTCCGTTGTGTGCGTTGGTCGCGAGCGGACCACCGTTATTTCTTCGGTCGGCGCCTGCAGTGAGTAGCCAGAGACAGACCAGCGCGAAGCGGGAGCGGAGCCATAGTAGCCCCGCCAAAACAAAACAAGCGATGACGCAGAGCGCGCGGTTCGCGCACGAGGACGTTCTGTGGGGAGAGATATGTTCAACTAGAGAGAGAGAGAGAGAGATAAAGCCGCATTTACAGATGTATGCCAATCTGAACAACTGATACATCAAATACCGCATGACTGTACTAGTGATCTCTCACACGCTTCGTCGGATGTACAAGTGCTCTGTTGGCTCTGTTTGCACTGTTCTCTGTGATGACGCATCACCTACGACGCCTGCGCCTTCTTACCGACATGGCCGCTTCGTGGCTTGCTCGCAGGCTGCGCTGCTGGACCACGTCGTCTGCTTTCGTTCTCGGCCGTGCAGTCTCCTAGCCGACTTCCAACATGGGAGTCAGGAAAACACGACGTGCGATAAAGAAAAAAAAAAAAGGAAAACACATGCAGTGTTCTATACCCGACGTCTATCACGTGTTTCTGGCTCCCGAAATCGATTCCGCCACATTTAACTAGGAATAGCCTAGCCATTGAGGTCCGCATATTTAGTGCAGAGGGCACCCCTTTACGAGGTGTGGATTTGCACACCACTTATTACGAATTACTGGAGAGAAAAAAATATGAAGCGAAAAAGAAAGTGCAATAATGTTGCCAATTCGAGTGAGGTATGCGGAAGGTAACTTTTATTTCATAATCATTGATAATTACGTTTCAAAGCAACAATTTGGGACGCTGACGCAGGTTGCGTGGCGGGCTGTTCATTGATTAACATTTGATACCGAGCATGCCGCCACAGCTTCGTTGTAAAATGACTGAAAATAATCTTAACGTACACCAACTCGGTGGCGCACAATGCCAAAGAATGTACAGGTGATCTGCTGCTTGCGCAGCAAGAAACCCGCAGCCTGCCTAAGTTCTTTTGACGAGCCTTGCGTCTGGGCGGCTGCAGGAAAGTGTTGCCGAGGCAAAACAACGGTTTTGAGAGGCGCGGAGCGTACGCGCACCCCCTTATTTCTCGCCTCTGCGAGCGCTCGTGCGAATGCGCAGGCGAGCGTGCGAAAAGTATCCGTGACAGGCGGGCTTCACGCTTCTCCTTTCCTCTCGCTCATCCTCCACGCACACCGACTCACGCTGGATGAGATGTGCGTGCCCCAATATCGAGAAAGAAAGGGAACAAGTAAGCGCGCACGCATCGATAGCCCTGTGCGCGGCTCCTTGACTCTTTATATTTGTCTCATTCGTGAACCTAAACCCCCTTTTAAGGTACGCTTGTCTTCCAAATCGCCGTGTCCGGATAGACGAGCGTTCGAACCACGCTTCGCCCGGTAATGCCTGTCTCATTACTCTGAACACCACGTGGGAAGACGCAACCTGGAGGGGACGCGGCCTGTTCGCGAGACACGTTAATTGCATTTGTGCACACACTTCCATGCCTTTGTGTCACCGCTGTGTCATCAGTAGTTTTCAATTAATACTCGTTATTCTCGTCTAAGAGGCGCACTACAAAAGTTATCAGACAAGATTCGTTCTGTCTGAAGCATTCATGGATTGCGGGACTCTGAAAGCCCTCTCCTATATAAGCTCAGGAAGCTCAGCGCTGAGACGAAGCGCAAGGAAAATAGTGACACACACACACACATCGCGCTCCGAGTGACTTTTTCTGGGCGCTGAGATTTCATAATCTGAACTATACTGCACTAACCGGCCCAGTATCTACCTTACTTTTTGAACCCTTTCTGTCATTACGCCCTTTCGATGCCCTCTTAAAATTTGTCCAGTTAGCATCGCCTACTGACGGAGTCACTCAAGCAGGGTTTCTCGTGTCCGGGACGACATTGCTGCGCGCGAAACCAGGCTTGTCCTTACCGCCCTATTCGACCCCTGAAGCGCACGGAAAATCTTCAGGCGCGCGAAGTACAAGTCCGGGGCGATGGCGGCGCCGCCGACGAGCGGGCCTAATTCGGGCACGTGGTTTAAGAGGCCGGCTGCCAAACGCTTGCCCTGTTCGCGCCGAGAACAGGGCAAGTCCATTGTTTCTCTGTACCAGCGCACTTCCCGCGCGAAATAATATACACATACTCGCGCTGTTCTTTCTACCGCAGCGCCGGGCACATCGGCTCGACCCCGTGCGCCCGGTTTCTCTCACGCTGAGGCTTCGCGGGAAGTGCTGGAAGATTGACCCCGCTGCGCAGCGCCGCAACACGCGAGACAGCTGCGACCGCACGGAAAGGGCGTGTGTGGGACAGCGTGCCCTGGCTCGCGTGTGCAAGACAGCTGGCGCACTGGCGCGCGTCGTTCAGCTAGCCGTGTGTATACTTCAATGAGGAGCTGCAGGGGCTAACCGTTACAAGAAAGGAACAGAGAAAACACACCGCGGAGAACGGTTAGTAGAGCGTAATTATAATACGTGAATGATTAATTACATCCTGCGTTTTGTGAATGCATGACTAAGAACACAAGTTACCTATACCAAAGGCCGTAGAAGTGGTGTGACTGTGTGTGGTTACTAATTTCTAATTTTCACGTCGTCTTTTGCAAGGTCACCACATCAGCCTCATAGGACGCGGGTTGCGGGTATCGGCGAATACCGAAAGGCTCGCAATGCGTTGTTCGGGCTTGCCACACGATATGCTCGCCACCGCATTTTGGGACCGTCGATTGCTGCGAAGAAGTGTTGCCGTCTTAGCCCAAAATTTATGCAGCCGGTTTGTACAGCCGAACTGAAAATATTTACAGAAGAAGGAAAATGCCAGTCAGGAAAATGGAGAGGGGCGAACCCGCCTATTCGTACGAACTTAATGAATGTAGCTAACTTTAGTGTTCATAAGAAACGTTTTGTCCTTAGTCGTAAAGAGAGGCTGAATAAAGAAGTCTGTACAAGCAAGACAGCGTTGCAAGCGCCGCAATTAAGGCGAAACCGAAATCCAAAGCTTGGCAGAAGCGTGTGCGGGTCGCAAGATGTCTCATCGCATCACTCTGCATTTGGCAGACGGAAGATCCATTTGAGGAATCGGAAGGGGAGATTCCCGGAAGCCCCTCGAGTTCATGGCCTCGGGACTTCACTGCGCCAATGGCAAGTGAAGAAAGTCAACAGGGCCCAACAGTGCACGGCCGCGTTGCCTTACGGGCGATTGCCCGATTAATGGGGCTGTTCACTTGGCGCAAAACGCGCTGGCGACTTGCCCATCTCGCACGTGCTCTCTGATGGGGGGCCGCTTCGTGTAAATCGCGCAGTGAATGGAGCCATTGCGCCTCCGCTTCGTTCGTATATCTGTGTCTCTTAAAATCTGCTGTTTGCGCAGCACCTGCGTCTTGTTAAGGTACGCGCGCGCACAACGTCAGTTTTATTTTTTCTTGTGTGCGCAGAGACAACGTGGATTCGCGGCACGAGTTAATCAGTACAGCTACTGCTCATTATGGAACCGTGAAGTTTGTTGAGCTATTCGAAAGTATCAAAGTATACCAGCGAACTCGTGAAGTATTTCGTATAGTGGGGGTGGTGGAGGGATCTTTACGGGAGTGGGACGTGCGGCGCTATAAAAGCGCTGTCGAATTGTCTGTTGACGGTGCAGCTGCAAGCAGTATGAGAGGGAATCTTTCTCTGAGCAGCAATTACTGGTGACCTGTTATTCCTGGCGTGTCGGTATGTGCAAGGTACCTTCTTCGCTGAACATTATGTGCACGGGGTTTTACATGTTGTTTTATCCTGTTAACCTGTCTTCTCAGACGGGGACATGTGCAAAGCTTTCATGTGGCCTGAATAATGGTCACAGCTACCGCATTGGTCGCGAATAATGTATTAGGCCTTTCTTACGCTGAGAGCTACTTGATACGTGAACACCAAACACAGGTAACAAGAAGTACACCGTTGGAAGTTACGCGTGTACTCGGACAGTGAAGGAAAGCGAACTGACATGTTGGTTTTGGTCGATTATGAGTGGTGTCGTACAGCGTTATTTATTTTGCAGTTTGAATATTCCAGTCATTGCGCTCACCAGCTGCCAAAACGGGAAGCTTCTCGTTGGGCGCACAGGCTACGGAGGGAAAACCACATTTCCGCGCAGCTTTGATCCGTATACAGCCAAGTGTCATTGTTACACGCTTCTGTCGATGAAACCGGTTCAGTTTAGGTCCGCCTTCTCGTTGACAGGGCACGTGCAAGGGTACAAAATGATAACAGGGAGGGAGCGCGCTGTTATGCTGCTCTCAACGTGCTCGCTGTCCCTGCTGCGGGCATGCACATATGGTCGCCGACGTCGTGCACGACGTTTGCGAATCTCTTGCAGAGCCACTTTCACAAGAACAGTCCAATTGCCGTATGCGAGAACGCTGCTGAATTGCGCATTGCGGTTTCGCAGTTTCTGTCCTCCTATCCCGCCCCTTTCTGCATCTCCTCACAAATAATGCACCTGGCGAATTTGTTCTGGCGCTAATCGGAGGCTGTCACGCGATCACCTTCGCCCGCTTTTAGTGCGCGGGCGCCCTTCGGTCTCCGTCACCGTCTCGGCTGTGCCCGTCGTTTGTCTTGTCAACACGCGGCGCCTCCTCCCTGCTAAGCTGCCGCAGAGCTTATAGGACGTCGATTCGGCGGCCTCTCATCGCCGCAGCCTGCCATGTCTGTGTGGCGTGGGAGGACAGCAGTCGTCGCCTTTCGCTGCCGCTGCCCCTGTCTTCTCGATCGCGTCGGCCCAAAAGGAAGAGCCGTTCGCTGCCTCTCTCTTCGATAAGTATTGGCACGACCCCCATCCCTCTTTAGCACGCGGTGCTTTCATAGCGCGGCGTTCTTTACAAGCTGGCCGTACTAGACGATGGTTTCTCTCTGTCGGCGGTGGTTTCGCGTCTCGCGAGGTTTCTCGGCTTGCGGGTCGACAAGGGCGAAATGAATTCGGCGCGAACCGTTCGTTCGAGATTGTACCAGCGCGCGATTTTGCCATTTGTACAACCTGCTTCTATTCGCCTGTACTCGTTCGCGGGGATCGATCGTGCTGGTTCAATTTATAAGTCGCGAAGCTCGCTTCTTTTCTGTGTTTTTATACTTAAATAGAGAAGTATGTGGGTGCGCGGGCAAAGAGGCCGCTGAGAAAGCCCTCGTTCACATCTGTTATTCAAGTCTCCGTTTCGCTGAAAGAGCTCGCGTACCGCTTGGCAGGTCCGCGAGAAGCTCGCGGAGATGCGGGCGTCGATGGGGCGTACATTTTTCGATGTCGCCTTTGGCCTACATTGGGCCGGGATTGATCTTCTTGTTCGCGCGCTTGCACGGGATCAGTGCCCTCTTGAGCCGGCTTCGATTAGCTCGTTGGAAGTCTCACTGATCGATAATGCACTCGACGGGACCTTACTCGCTCGATCAGCCGTGGACGGTACAACACCGGTGATAAGACTTCGGGGTCACTTGAACGCACACGGCGGGAGAGTGCTCTGTTCATTCACTGCACAGTAGTGCGCACCCCTCGCTCAGTGTACAGAACCGCTGCGACATGTCCAAGTGTGTGGCCGGTGTTGCACGTGCTTTGGCATGGGTTACCTTACACATATACTCGTCGCGCTGTGGTTTTACTGCATCTTATGAAAAGAAGAAAGCAACCCCGGCAACTTGAGTTCACTATCAAGCTCGTGGGCGTGACCGCCACTTGCGCCTTGCACTGTGCGCTAGAATCCGCGCTATAGCATGCGCGCATTGGCGAAAAGGGTTTTCTGCATCATTTGGAATCTTTGTATCCGCCGGAACTCTCGCTGCAGGTTACCGAAAGTGCGTGAATGGCGTCCACTGGCCTTTCGAGCGTTAGTTATTACGCCCTCGCATTGACGTCTTCTCGAACGCGCGGAGGCATTTGGGAGCTCTCTCTCTCTCTCTCGGGCGAGCAGTGCGCATATGCGCGCGCGTGCACTCAAGTCAAAATCGCTCCAAATCTCGGTCGTCGTCTTCAAGCGTGCCGCGGCTCACTTCGTTCATTTTCTTGACTGGCGCTGCTGTGTGACGCGTCGTCGACGGCGCCGTGATGAATGGGTTCGTTGTCCCACATCTGCCTGCAGCCTGCCTCGTGTCGCGCGCCCGCGTAGTGGGTGCACGCGGGCTTTATGGAGCAGCGACCCATTCTCTCGTGGACCGTGACTCTCGCAGGCTCTGTGTGCGCGGCCCGTATTACGAAACGAGAAAGGCGTTTACGCTACACTTTCTCTTAACGCCACCGGCCGGCTACTGTCTCGGCAGGTGGAGTCCGCGCGTGCGTGCTTATGTGTCGTTTAGAGCATCGTGCGTGCATGGGCAGAGCTGCGTAGGTGGCGCACTTCTACGCAGAGGCATGATATATATGTCACTCTGGCCGCCAGTCGTACGATAATTCCGTTCACATTGCACCTGGATGTGCGGCTGCACGCCGCGCAGGACGCGTCTCTCAGGCAGCTTGTTTTGATGCCGTGCAGTTTCCGGCCGCCGTACTGTTCGAAAGTCTGTGGCCTAAAGCGGCCGCTCTTGAGATGACAGGAGAGAATCGGGCTTCTTGAGGTATGAGAACGCGGAGCGGTAAACGACCGCAGAGTCCCGATTGTTGCGTAGCGCGTTGATTTATGTCTCCCTCTTATTAATGCGAAACTTTCTTCGCAAACCGTCCCGGACATTGCTTACCGTGACTGCTGCTGCTGCTGCCTTGCCATATATCAGCGTACGCCTCACGTCGTGCGGCACGTGCGCGAGAAACTACGTTCGCACGAGAGCACGTACGCGCGAGCTGCAGTTCCCGTTAGGCCATGGACGCAGGAATGAAATGGGAAGAAATAATAGTCAGTCTTACCACTGTCTTTTTGCGTCGTAGTTCTCTCTGCGCACGCCTGTACTCATCAGTCTCTCCTCGCGACATCACTGCGTCAGTCGACGACCCGCGCTGTACATTCTCGTGAACTGCTGTTTGCATTTTGGCAGATTGTGAACAGTGTAGCGCGTAAACACAAACATTGCATGGTATTAAGGTTGCGACCGGTACGGTGCCTGAGACGACGCGCTGCGTAGCTGACGATAAATACAATTGTACGCATCGCATTTAGTATTATGGCATTGAATTAACCACGTCACGAGAGCTCTGCTTCGCACATGTTGCGACATGTGGGCTTTTGTGAGCGTTTGAGACCCGGCCGAAATAAAAAATTTATCTTCCTACAATCGTTAGAATATTGCGTTCTCTCTCAAGTGCAACAAACTTGACTGCAATCGGTTTGTCTAATGAGGCCATACCCGCTTTTCACGTGCACTCTTATAGGGGTAATCGAACTTTAAGCCGAGCTATCACTTAATTCCTTTCAACAGCCTTCGTCTTTCCGATGATTTTTCTCTGCTAAACATGTTAAGAGCAATATGCAATATGCCCGAATATTGTTCCTGTGAGCTAGCGGCGTGCCTCGGTGAAAATCTTTTATAGCTTTCGTTTGAAATTACGTAAGACCGCCGTTTTAGTGGGAAGCTGTGTATGTTAATTCCTGGCACAGTGTGAGGCGCGAAACAAGAAACATGCGAAGACATCTTTTTATTATTATTTTCCCTTCTTCTCGCTCTTCACCCACCAGCTACGCCGAGAGGTGCTCACCGGAGCGGATAATTTACGCGGCTATTCGAAGAACTGGGCCGGATGAGGTCGTGAACTGCGGCAGCCGCAGAGATGGATGTGCAGCCGGACACGCCCCTTCCAGCGCAGTATTACCCGCCACATTGCTGTGCGAGCCATGCGCAAGCGTGTGCTCTGCCGAGCATCCTTAAATGCTCTCAGCGCTCTCTCACTGCCAAAGTTGCAATGTGTAGATTTCACGAAGAGGCGACTGTGCATGGCGTACCGTGCGCCTGTGTGCGGTGCAATATGCCTGCGCGCTTCTCGTTGCCAAAATGGCGTGCAGCAGTTTTCCTTCTCGCGTACGCACGCACACGTTCTCTCTCTCACTCGCTCTCAGTGTAAGAGAGAGAGGATGAGATATGAAAAAAAAAAAAAAGATGCGTCTTGGTCTTGCTGTTCAAGCCGATTCTGTGTACAGCTCTCTCAGTAATCTTTGCACGGAGTTGTGGAGGTTGAGCTCGCGCCAGAACACCGCTACCCCCCCCCCCCCCTTTCCTTTCTTTTTTTCTTCGTTGTTTATGTTCTTCAGCGTCCTTCTTCGAAATATTCTGACACTTATTGAGCTTAGGAAAAACCAGGGGCCGTATTCTAAAGGTTTTCGTTCGTTTACCATTGGCTAGCCGCCTCCGCTACTGTAGCTTAGCTGGAATCTTTAACTTGATAAAGCGGATTCTCGGGCGAGTTGGTGATTCAATATCGACTTGTTTGCACATCGCAAAAGACGTGGACTGAAGGAAGAACATAACACAGGCGCTGTGTTGTGTTCTTCCTTCAGTCCTCGTCTTCTGCGCTATGCAAACATGTCAATATTGGAATTTTTACTTGTGAAAAATTCTAGTGTAAGAGGTTTTTGTGAAGACGGGCCTAGGTGTCTGACTTGTATACGTTTTTTGCCTGTTAACGCCCAGTGCGCATTATTTTTACTTTACTTGGGTTTCCTTCTCAGGATTGAATTGTGTGTATATGTGTGTGTGTCTGTGGGGGGGGGGGGGGCGCATTCTCCGGTGTGCGAGAAAAGTATTAATTTGACGCAATAAAGCCATGATTAGAGCGGAGACCATGCAGAACGGTGACTGACACGTCTCGCTTGTAAACATGAGGTCACTGACTCTGCGCCCTCGAGACACGGTCCTATACCTGCGGTCACGAGGACCTCGCTACAGTGGTCGTTATTTTGTATCAGCTCCGATGAGTCTGTCACTTGCGTCTTCGCGTCTTGTCAACCTCGTGTTCGCGTGTAAGGGACGCGCGTGGCGAGGCGTCGCGCACAAGTGTCGTTTTCTTTTTCTTTTAATTCAAAGTGTTTCTTCCTTGTTTCTTTTTTTTTCTTTTTGGATTGTCGTAAACCATCTTAAGCGACGTCCCACTCACTTGGAGTCTCTTTGTACGGATTAGAAAAGGAAGTAGCGAGGTTTGGCATATTCATGTGAATACTGACAAGGATTTCACGCTCCATGGACTTCTGCTTGCGAACGACTCTTGTGTAGCCAATGGTGCGAAACATGACTCAGCGGTGGTTCCGTCATTTATTGTGTGCACAAGGGATAGATTTACTTTCCCGTGTGAACTGACGCGTGCGCTCGTGGTCAGAGTTGTATGCTTGAAAGGTTTATGTAGGCTTTTGTAACATTTGTAAACGGAGAAATTACGCGTGTTCGTATTTGTGGCAATTGTACAAGCTTCGCTGGTTTAACCGCTGCTGGAAGGCATGTTTACAACTCGGGTCATGTGTTCAATCGTCGCGCTGAAGACAGCGTCACTGAAAGCTGCGCATGCGGAACTCAATGCGTGATCCTGCTCAGCTCGCCGCGTAGCAGTTAAACCTTCTTTTTTTTTTTCGTGTTCGAATGTCGGCAGAGTATAACTCAAAGTAAGAAAACAAAGAGAACATTTTGAATTCCTTCATTATCGTTTGGCATCACAGGTCGCCATCAACACGTCCCCCTAGGACGACTGCTTGGCCACGCAGTGGCTTCCGACGGCAACTGTTGTTGTTCGCTATGGTCCAGTGCGCTTCCTCTGGAAATGAAACGAAACCGCTGCGACGCCGCGCCCTGTACGCTTTCAGTGCGTGCCACCTATTGCCTATTCACACTACAGTAATGCTGCCACGGCTATGGCTTCGCAAAGAAACTAAACTATAACACAACTGAGACACCAAATAAGCGCCCATCTCTTTTTGTTTGTTCTTGCGTTCCTGAAGTCACTTTACAACGCCTAGCAATTCGACTACGACTCAGTCGGAGGAGCAAACGCGTTGAAAAGCGTCCTCCGCAGCAGCCACATCAGGTCGGCGTATGACAGCGCGGGCGGCATGCAGCTGGCTCTCGCGTGAGCGGTTGCGCGTAACCTGGATTCCATGGCACGTCTCAGCGACGCGTCGGTATGAGCCCCGCCACCCGCCGACGTCGCGATCCATTCAGGGAGCAATCGGTGACAACGCAGCGTGCTGCTGGCGTTTTTGTGTACGGGAGGACGCCTTATCGCCGTCGTGCAGTGGCCGCCGACTCTTCGTCGTCGCGCCATTCATGCCCAAAATATCGCGCGTCATTCAGTCTCGCACACACACGCACGCAGTTCGAAGTGGGCGGCCAGGACTGCCGCCATGTACGTAAACTGTACGTAAACCACAAACATACGGTGACGTTAAACTTGAGAAAGAGCGTGCGTACGCTAAACGCTGTGGCTCGTTTAGCGTTCCGCGTATGCGTGTTTCGATCCGGCTGCTCCGCTAAGCCCGCTATTGCGTTGAACACGCTAAACTAAAGCTGACCATAGGGCGGTGTCACTGCGCACTTCACTCTCTCGCATCTTCATAAAGAAGACATTTTCTTTAAAGGCCGCATTGTCCTTCTTCGCCTTTAGCAATATCACTTCGGAGATATTACTAGAGGTCACTGAATACATTATGGATGCCGTAGTGGAGCCGCCGCAAGTCTGTGAATCCTGACCATTGCGTGACGCGTATAGAAAATGCAAGCTCGAGCGTTGATCCTGCAGTCTATTTGTATACTCGTGAATGCCTGTGTTTCGCTGGCGGTTACATGGCGCGAATTGTTTGGAATACGGACTTGCATGCAAATGGCTCCCGTAGGCTATAGCATATGCAGCAACACTAGCTGTTTCGATGCTGTTCTAGGATTTCAATGCGTGTACGCCAGCTTAATACTTCCCAATGTAATCGAGCATTGGAAATAGAAGATGACATTTGCTGCTGATAGTGGTTTCACTTGTGGCACCGCTGCGGGCTGTCTCTGCCGGGTGAGATACACGTATTTCGTATGCTGACCGCATATTCAGCTGCGAGTTATGCGGGTGGGAACCCGTTCGACCGTTCACTCTGCTGAAAACAGAGGAGCTCCTTCGCCGGTGCTGCCATGTGTGAAAGGCTACCCGCGGCGAAGGGCTGCACGATGACTCCGTAATGAACTCGTCACGTAGCGGTAGTGTGTTTGTGTGTGTGTGTGTGTGTGTGAGAGAGCGTAGGCTGTGGACCACATTATTGCCCGCGCGGCGTGAGTACGTGCACTTTTGTTTGGCGAGGAGAGGGTTTTCATGCCGGCTGTGTTTCGCGGCTCCGGTCCCCATGAGTGCGTGTGGGTGCCTGCGCGAGCGTCTACGTGAACTGCTTTCGCAACGGCTCCTTGCATTGGGGAACTTGCCAGACGCTCTGGCGAAGCTTGGCCTTAATGGACCGTTTTATTTTGCCGTCACGTGGTGCGGGGGCGGGTGACGGGGAGGCAAAGAACAAATCTGCCAGCTGCTTTTCGCGTTCCTGAATAATCGCTGCTTGAGAAAACACTACGATGAAGAGGTCGCTGCTGCTGATGGCGTTTGACGCAGAAGTGCTTACCTCTGAAACCGCTTAACGGTGGCACATGATTAATAGAAGTAATCAAGGTGGATTTCAAGCCGTCCACCTTGTGAAAACGGCCGCACTAGCCCCTGCATTTATGTTTGTTCGCCCCGCGTGCATTAGAATGCTCATCGCCTAGTTCCCTTTCTCGTGATGTATGGTGCCCAGCATAGCTTATCAGTGCTAGTCTTGCGCATGAGCCGTATCCCTGCTGCAAGCACGTTGCTGCCTTAAGTGATTACGTTAACGGTAATCACAGATACATTGTTACTCACCGTCGGTTGCCTTCTCTCGATCCATCTATGTGACGGCGGCTGTGACCTGGGTTTCCGTGAAGTGAGGAGACAACGCTGTGCCGTTTGTGCCTGAAGGTTGTATTCACCAATGCATAAACATGTTTGATTTTAATGGCCGGCAGCGGCGAGTGTAATGTCTGTGGCGTCGAGGAGACTGTAGAACACCCCCTGTGCAACTACCCGTCCTTTGAAAATGAAAGGCACGACCTCTATACCGTTCTAAATCAGTTGGACAGAAGACCATTCACCTTGAACAAGATTTTGGGACCATGGCCTCGCATATCGCAGCTACAAAAGGCCACAAAAGCGCTACTGCGATTTCTGGGAGCTACCGGCCTGGGTGACCGTCTGTGATATAGAGAACTGTACAGGTCGGCGATATCCACAGCGGATTTTTTTTCTCTTTTAATCTTTCCCTCCCCTTTTCTTCTCCCCCAGTGCAGGGTAGGCAGCCGCGATCAGTCCTGGTAAACCTCCCTGCTTTTCATTTATCATTTTCCTCTCTGTAAATCTCTCGCCCTCTACTTTACAGGTCTTGTCACTTGCTGCAAACATGGAGAGTGTATTGACTTACATCTGCGAACCCCAGAGTTGCACAGCACATTTATGCGAAATTCTCGGACCTTTTAGTCCGCTTATGCGCGCTGCATTAGGCTGAATATCGACTATTGCTCCAGAGAATGGTGATCTGCGCCGCTCGGTTTCAGGGTTCGGCGTGTTCACGACAGTCGTCATTTTAATCAAGTCAAGCAAGTGCTCCAAGTTAAGATGCATATATGAATGCAAAGAAACGAGGCACTTTCCACGGGCGAGCAAGCTGAATGCTGTTGAGTGAGGAGCCTTCGTTTTCTTTCCTCGGCGTCCACTCGTCGTCGTGGTCGCGTGAGCGGCAAGTGTACGCTGCAGCACCGGTGGATGGGTTTTTAATGCACCCCGCATTCGCGGGTGTAAGTGTAGGGGGTGACGCATAATCGCCACCACTCTCTCAACGACCGGGGGCTTCTAGAACACAGTGGAGTGTATCGCGTGATTCGCGAATCGTGCAGCGCGTGATTATTAGACTCGGTCTTTTTTTTTTATTGCTATTGTTATAGTTGTTCTTCCCATGTATACCACTTTCAGTTCCGTGCTGCGTTTCGGTGCAGTGTGTGTTATTGTAACTCATCCTCTTTAAAATCGTGCTTCATTGTGGCTAATGTTATGGTTTATGATCGGGCTACCACTAGCACAGCAACGATATACAGTCAAACCCGATTGTGAGGAACCAGGGTACAACAAACTAGCCTCTGTATTGAGCACACAAAACATTGTCAACTGAATTAATCACTCGAGACGAACTCGACCCTGCATATATCGAACTCCTAGCACTTGCGGCATGTGCCAGAAAGCCGCCCGTAGCGTCTTTTCTTTCTTCCCCACGTAAGCTTTCCGAGCATGTTTTTTGCGGCCGTGCGGATGAGTATGCTTGACAACATATTTTGACGTAACGGGGCAGGGTGCGATATGACGCATAATTCTATAGAAATACCATATCGGGGGTTGCTGCGTTACTTGCACGTGCGCTGCTGTGAGTCACGTCGCCATGCATAACGATCGTTACCGACAGATAACGAGATCATCATAAAAGTTCGTTATAGCCAGGTTCGGGTGTACAGAAATATGCTTGATATATCGAGTTATCATTTGCGCACGAAACAGTTCATTACAGCCAGGTTTTTCGGTAGTTCTTTCGCACATGTATTATAGACATAAAGACCTAAACGGTGCAGCTTTGAGCTAGTCGTCGAGCTCGCTCAACGTGCGCCGAGCACACCTTCCGTTCAGGTGTGCGTGATCTCAGAATGTCCCTATGCTTCACGTTGTTGCTTCTGGGGAACTCTCTCTACGAGGTGCTTTAGCTGTCGAATGATTTAAGGCCATTATAGTTTCGGTCTAGTAATCTTGGCACTTCGAAACCGCCCTGTTGCTGAAAAGAGCCATGCGTTCGCAGTTGCTCGCGCTGGCCGCGATTCGATTTTCAATGCGTGTGGCCAAGTGTTCTGCTATTAGCGTGTTGGCTGTAACGTGGGCAGCGGGGCAGATCCCATTTTACTCGAGTCACACTTGTACTTTCAACGACCATTCTGTCAACGACTGTTCAAACCTGCGAACTCCATTGGATCTGCCGAGGTCAGCCCACGGCAGACCTAATGTACAAGTTTTTTGACGGTCGTCGGTTTCACTCTAAAAGCGCACGTGTTATCTATAGGTATAGAATGTATCCTTTTACGATGGTCTCAGTACAGGAGTGTCAAATGTGTTGCGTTAACGTTTCCATTATGAAATAATACAACCTCAGGAACAAAGCGCCTTTATAAACGAGCTTCGCTGCCCGTTGTGATTGTGTGGGAGAAGCCACTGCCTGCCAGAGCTCTGCTGCACAGTTATCTCGTGAGGCCCGGTCGTAGAGAGCGTGCGTTACACGGCCGGCTCCCCCTCGAAAGGCGTGCGTGATGAGGGGGGAGAGGGGGGGGGGGGCCTGCGCGCGGCGCTCACGAAATTGCCAGGAAGTGCTGGCACGAGAGAAACCGCGGGCTCGGCGCCGAGGCGTGTTTGTTTGCGCGCTCGGTGATCTGATGTGCGCAGCTACAGCCGGGAAACGGGCGCGCACGCACGCACGCACGCTGGCGCGGCAGCGGGCGCGCCGAGACAAGACCAGCCGTCGACGGCCGGCCACCATTGTTCGTCGCAATCGGGCCGTGACGGCAGGGGCCTTCGAGGAGTTTGTCGACTCCGGCCACCGCACCTCTCGAGCGTGCGCGCACTTCGTGCGTAAAAAGGCCGCGGCCCGGCGAGCGCAGTGTGCGCTACGTGCGCCAGCTATAGGGCGTAGTGCTTATCGTCAGTCCCCGTTGTTTTACTACGGGTCTCCGGAGCGGGTGCTATATTTGTGCATCTGGTGCGTGTGCGCGCGAGGAGTGGACCGCGGAAAGTGAAAGTGAATTACGTACTCGGCGCCCTTTTGCAGGTTGGTTGTGTGCGTGCGTGCGTACGTGCGTGCGTCTTGCGAGTTTTCCGGCTTGTGCAGATAACACTGCGGCCCCGTTACGCGACAGCTCCAGATCCAGGGATTGTACAAGTGGTCTTCCGCGAAATCAGATATGTCGAACTGTAGAGGAAATGCAAATGCTCGGTTGTAGTTTTATGAGCATAGCTGCTGACGGGAAAGGAAAGTCGTGTTTACTAAAGTCGCCGTGAAGTGCGGCCGAGACATTCTGTCGAGAGGCGCGTGAGCGTAAGAAAAAAAAAAATAGTAAGGGAGAGGGGGTGTACCTACACGCGGTGCGAGTGGAAATTGTGGGCCACATGAAAACACCACGCGCTCGCACATGGTGCGGACCATCGTCCACGATGCTTCCTCTATGTGCATACCCTCGAAATAAATATCCCGCGCCACCACGGGCAGAACATTATGCAGCGTATTTCACCATTAAGTGCCGACAGAGGGGTTCATTCGGCCGCAACTAGCTTTGGCCGCGAGTCAGTCGGTGTAAATGAAGGAGCAAAGAGGCTTTTGATAGGCGTACGCTATCTTCTTCACGAGCACTGGACGGCTTTCAGCGCGATACCACGTTTGGGATGAGGAACTCGGGTCTTCGCTAATGGAACGACGAGCTTTGAGCGCACCAGGTGCAAGAGTGTGTAGATAGCACGTGGCACTCTGGGAGCGGCGCGTTTCGTAAGCCGATCTGCGGCGACGTCGCTACCGTTTCCGCCGAGCTTTCCTCGCGGCTTGTGCGACGAGAGAAACGCGTCAGGTGTCGTGTTTACCCAGCTGAATCAGTCGGGCGTCGAGGCGCTTGCGACCTGCGGTACACGACGTATGCGCGCCCTGCGACCTCCGCTGAAGGGGGCGCCGCCTGCATGCCGTCTCGCCGATGCCGCGGGAGTTTGCCGCCGTCGCATGCGCCTTATCGGCGGCCGATTCTTGGCAGGGCGGCGCGACTCGGAATCTCAGCAGGCCTCCTCCGATTGCCCTGCTGAGAAGTTTTTCTCGTCTCTTCTCGAGAGCAGCTTTTTCCGATATCCTCGGCCCGTAGATTGTGGCTTGCGGACGGCGATGTGAGTGCGTGCTAGACCGCGAAGTCCATCCTGACGTGGTTCTGCGGTGAATCTGTGCTGTGTGTACGTGCACGACTTAGGACGTAAGTTTCGCGGCATCTTTAGGGGATCTTCTTCGTCTCGGTGAGTGCGCTTATTCATGTACGCAGTCGAATAACAGTGAATAAAATATGCTAAGGGATTCCATTCTTAATGTGTTGGTATTCGTAGCCTTCTATAATATGATGTATCTTGTATAAAAGGGAATGTTCTTGTGTCGTGCGGATTATTGTTCGAGGTAGCGGTCATGGCCGTGGATATAAGTCTGTTCAACCCCTTTTAAATGGCATATGCAATGTTATGGAGGCACTGTTCATTGGGCCGTGCTCTCCTGCAGTGTTGTGCTGGAGAAGTGCTGAAAACGTATTATGGTGAGCTAGCATTTCGTGTAGATGTTGGCAGAGCATAGAATATTTGTGATAAGATCAAACAAAACATTGTTATTTTAGCGTCTAAACGTTAACTGTCTACCACAACAATTCCTTTAAACCCCCGGAAATTCTTTGAAACTGCCGGAGAGTCCTCATGACATGCTTGTTGGTCTTATTTACACACTCGATGCTTACACAGTCGCTTGTCTAAAACCTTGTACTAGCTCGAAATTTCTATGCTGGTGCCTCACCATTGCTAATCTTGTACTCGATGCGTATAGGTCCGCTGTCTAACTTGGTATCTTTGGTGCCATGTTTCTTTGAAGTGGCATTCAGGGCTTGGGAATCGGTGTTCTTAATTTACTCGTGCCGATATGGCTGCAGGAAGAGCAATACAGCCGGGAAGATAATGGACAGATGACATGTGGGCTGCACCTCCTCGTAGATCTCGTGTTATTTGTCCTTGTTTATATCTAGTCTTCCCGTCTTTTTCGTGCGGCTTGTAGTCAGGCATCCATTACGACTAGCCCCATACTAATACTTGCACGCGCATCATGAATGTGTAATGATACGCGTGGCAAAATGCGCTGCTAAGGGCTTACTTGCTCAGCGCGCTGCAAAACCTGGCAGCATTCTTCGTATATATAATGTGTGTGTATATGGTTGTCTGTGTGCGCACACTTTGTTCGACAGAGTTGAATACGCGATATCCGCATTTCCGTCTGTTATCATCCTGGGGAGCTCTGTGCGTCCGTCTCTCACCCTGAATAAGTCTTCTTTGCCTGCAGGCGTGGGCTGATAGCCTGATCTCAGTACGACGCATATGAACGAATCGGCTCTAAGCTTTTCTATCGCTTTCTGTGGATCTCGACCGCGTACGAAGCCTCCCCGTACGTTTGCTGTTGGAGGTCCGCGAACAGCAGCGCCCAAAAACCGGTAGCCGCCTCGCTGGAATAGAAACGTCAAACGGCGCGGCGCGTCACGCTTTAGCGTCACGTTCGCCGAAAGCAGTGACGCGCGCATACATGAGATGTCGCGCCAGTGTCCCCTTTGGCGGCGACAAACGCGCGCGCCGACTCGCGCACTCCCGGTTTCGTACTCCTCGCATCCGCGCTCGCTTCGTCGGCAGCGCCACTTGACGACCGAGTCACATGTACCGCGTGCGTCTAGTTCTGGGAGGAGTGCGTGCGTGCGTTGATTCACAACCGATGATTGATGGCGGTAAGAGAGCGGGGCTAGCGACAGGGGCTGCCCTTAGAGCTTTCTCTGGCTCTCTGCGGGATTCCGATTGAGCTACGCATCAACAACGCGTTTTGTCGTCACTTTATGGATGTTCCGTGGCCTTCACTAGACCGTATTTTGAGAAACACTACTTCGGTGCCAGCTTTTCCGTGGTGACGCAACGGATGACAGGTACAGCTCATATTAGACAGAAAAGGAAATAGAGAGAGGAAGATAGATAAAGGTCCTAGGTTCGCCATCAGATAGAAACGTAGGAGGGCTATTGTAGGGGTGAGTAAGAATCTTCTCTCCTCGGTGTCAAAGCAGGGCGTGCTGTTGAACAGCTCTTCCAAAGACGGCATTGGGGGCGGATGTGTTAGAGTTGCTTGCGTGCGCTCTGATAACGGGCCCAAGAACCCTGTCGTTCGGCCCGCGAGCTTGACTGTCGTGCCGTCGCTGCTGTTCCGTGGCGCTGAAATATAAGGGCTTTTAGCTCTGATGCCAGTTACTTTGCGAAGAAAGCAATAATGTGAATTAAAACCGCCTCTGTGCGCCTTCGCTGCCCTAAACGTCGATATTGTATCGGCAAATAAGGGTGGTAACAGGACTTACAAGCATTATTTTACGTGAGGTGAAGAGTAGTCCTAAGAACAGTAAATCAGCTGGACCGGCTGCGCTGATTTAATCAGCGCACACTATAGGCTTTGCTTCGGCTTCTCTACTGGCGTCACGAGGGCAACTCTCCTGTGACATTTGTTAACCGAAATGTGCCCATAAAAGTGCGTGTGTACCTGTAGTTTCACTCGTGCTACAGTTTTCGAGGTTTCTTTAGTGGCATTGCTTCAACCGTTTGAGAAGGAATGCTGAAGAAATCTTTGGGATCGCCGGAGCAAGGCGTCGGTAATTCCTGCCGTAACGCTCCCGGATTGTCTATGACCTTACGTACATTGTGCCGCAACACTTGTGAAGCGCGCGCCTGTACAAGAACTTCCACCTTCGTCTGTTGCTCCGCACAGGCGACGTTATAGGGCTTGGTGTTTCGTTGAAATATTTATGTGTAGTTTATTTCTAACCGGAAGCATGTCAATTAAACGCAAGCTACCAACGCAAAACAATCCAAACAAAACATCAACCCAACATAAGAAACGTGCGGCACAAGTTGCGGGCACAGTGCTCCGGTCGAAAAAGAAAGAAGGCAGTTGCCGCCTGGCGGCGCCCTTCGCCTGCAGCTCAGAGTGTTTTTTTTTTTTTTTCGTAACAGCTGCCAATGCGAACGGAGCTTTCTGTAATCCACTTTGCACTATCGGCACAGCCACGTAAAGCGTTCACTTACATTGGTGAGTGTGTTGACAAGCCGGTCTGGCAGAATGTGCGCGAGGGCAAGCGGTGCCGATCTGATTGAAGCGAACAATGGTATTTACCGCTCGCATTTCGATAACGTCTCCACTATCGCTTAATGCGCAATAGGTTGGTGAGTTTGATGTCAACACAAACTGCTATCAAGTCATCGCCCATGCATGAAAATAAATAAAGAACAAAAAGCTGACCGATCTCTAATTGAGAGACATCGTTCCCAAAACAGGCCGAAGTGACAGTCCTTTTTATAAATTCATTCCTTCGTTCATTCATGTCTGCAGTCGAAACGTAGCTTCTTTCGAAAATCTTTTGAGCAACAAAAGCGGGAAGTGTGCGCTTATCCCATGGTGCAACTAATCAGATTGCTTTTATTCAGTTCTGCCTCACATCATCCCTGAATTAGTTACATACAAGGTCGAAAAACTTTTGCTCACTTGAATGCACCAGAGAGCAAACTTACAAAGGAAACGCAGGAGCCGAAGCCGTTTATATAGCTTAGTCTCTTTGTCGACCCAACGTGTTTTAGAAAATGTGTCAGGTGTGGTGGAGAAGGTAGATTTTCGGACTTTTTGAAGGTACATGCACTCGAATTACTTTACAGTCAACTGAAAATGCTATTCCAGCTTGTAGATTTCACGGTAGCTTTTATATTTTATTCTCAAGTGCTGATCCAGCAAAAAGCATCTCGTGCTTTCTATTTGTTTACGGGTCAAGCTTGTATTCAATTTAGTATATTGCAGATTTCTGTGAAATAAAGCAGTTAGCGGTTTTCGTCATTGCTTCCGTTTTGTAATGAGGGTATAGCGTCTTCCTCATTGTTTTTTCAGTAGCGTTACTGTAGCATGTCGCTTACGTCACACAGTATATGAGTTATATACCTATTCTCAACTACATATTCATTGGAAGTGTTTCTTCCGTGACGCCTAAGCGCTAAGCCTCCATAATCAGTAGAAAGCGGGCATATGAATTTTCCGCTTGTATGCCTTGCATGCTGAGGCGTTCTTAAGTGTCACTGACGGGGTCGAACATGCACCATAAGAACTGTCGCCTGAATCAGCACTGTACAATAACGCAGTTTGTGTCGGGCGTAACCGTTTTGGCGACCATTTGAAGCCTGTGCAGTCGTCTATGCCATCATTAAGACAAGACCAATCACGAAAACGTTGGCGATGGCCTGATGATTTCGCCGATGGCTTGTCGTCCTGTTTTGCCCGTTCGCTTACCTTTCCTTCCTTGCGCACTGTGCGCATAACTCCTGTGTATGAGTGGACGACAGTCAGTGGACGACAAATGAAGTAGCGCAGCTGTCTTGGATCACTGCTAACACGCAGGCTAGCTATCGATCAGCGAAAAGTCGAAAAGCTGCATTTGAAATTGCAGCCCGTACTGGATATGCGTGGCTGGCGTCACTCTCTCTCCCGAATATTCTCCTGCGCTTTTACACTGAGGTAGCCCAAACGCTAGACAGCTCCTTGGTGATCCTTGTAAAACTGGTATTGCGTTGTGTGGACGCTGGCCAAGCTTTTCATGTATCGTGTAGAGTATTCTTTCCTTTGAGCTCGTCTTTTTCTTTAGCGTTCTTTTCGTGAGGATGTTACACAGCGCCGCTGTATGTTTGCGAAACGGTTTCGTTGTTCTCTTTTAGAGAAGCCGGCTGATTTAAATTCATCAAGACAGAGAACAAATTGAAGCTTAGCTTGTGAAGATGCTCGGCCTGCTTTTCCTGACCGTGGCGCTCTGCCACGTTTGGAGAGATTGCCATAATGGCGGGAGCGGCTCGCCTCCTTCGTGATTCCGAGTAAGCCATCGGTGCTCGGGTATAAGTTCCTCCCTGAGTGATCAGGGCCCTGCCGAAAGTGGATAGTGCGGGGGAAATACGTTGCCTAAGTGGCCTTCATTAGGGGACGGGAAGCGGAGGCCCCGCGTCCCCGATCCCGAGTTTATCCGCTGCCCTCGTTTCGGTATACCCGTGCGATTTCCGAAGGCAGACTCCCCCCCCCCCCCGCCGACCTTCTCCGCCCCCCCCCCCCGCCTTGTGTGTCATGGTGGCTGTCGCTTCTGTTTATCTGAGGGGTAGAGGAGCGGGCGTGGCGAAACGTGATAAGCCTCTCAGACTCAGAACTCCCATTGTCCAGAAGAAAATTGGGATGAATCGTCACGCACAAATTGAAAATAAGAACCGCAGCTCCCAATACCGAGCAAGAAAAGAAAGCTGCCACTTGAATCGTCAGTTGAGATATTGTTCGACAAAATAAGGATAGGGAGAGAGAGAGTGAGAAATTGGAGGGCGGTTAGAGTTTGGTGGACTTCTCGCCGATAAAGGTTTGTCGTCAAGCCAGTCACTTCAGCTCTGCTAGGAGCTTGTCTTGACGCTCGTTTCCCACCCCCTGCATCGTCTATTTGTGCAAGGAGAATTTGATAGCCTTTAAAGTGACAATGGCCGAGAAGAAACAAACACGCCAGTGAGAAGAAAACCACTTGTCCGTTGATCTACGACTTAGTCCGCCGGTATAGACCTTTTCTGTCTAATTCGTCCCCGGTTGTCTTAGCGTCAGTATTATTTTCTCGCCTCTTTACTTTTATCAAATCGCTGAGCAGTGAGCACGGAGCTCTTCATTTTCCCCTACCGATGCTGAGCTGCCTCTGCGCCGGTGCTTTGACGGCCAGGGTTTGCTGTGCTCTCTCTCGTACACAAGTATACATGACGCCAAGCAAGGGAGGCATAGGGGAAATGAATGATGTTTGATATAAACTGTCTAGTTAGAGATGACTGCTGAATTTGCGATACTTTCCACATTGTTTTCGTTTATCACATAGTGAGAGCTCCAGCTGCGGCAGCCTGGATACCTTAGGTAGAATGGCGGAATACAAAGGTTCATTGACCTGTTGCCTGTTTCTGAGGCCACGTGCTATGCATATGGTGCCTGCGACAAATTTAATGCTGCCCGTCCGCCTCCATGGTCCTGGGATACCTAAAGCTCGCAATGCTAAAACACGCGAGTGCACATAAGTGGCCAGGAAAGTTGACGGAGGGACAGCCGTTGGCGTAGCTGAGTTATTGGAGCAAGCTGCACACGTATAATGTGTAGGTTGTGGGGTCGGCTCTCAAAGGTGGCAGAAGCTGTCTTCTATACGAATTCTGAGCATTGTCAGACAGGTTTTCCTTCCGGTTGTGTAGCTATCCGATCCTAATGTGGCTACCCGAATGTGTTCTAGAAGAGTTGACTGTTGGGCCAGTTGGTCGTCCATATTTGAAGTAGTAGCTTAGCGCGAATAAAACCACGGACACAAGGAAGACAGACAATGACAAGCGGTTGTGCGTGGCGCTTGTCCTTGTGGCGCTTGTCATTGTCTGTCTTCCTTGTGTCAGTGGTTTTATTCGCGCTAAGCTACTACCCGAATGTGGTCCGATCCTTAGGACCCGAGGGTATGTACCGCTGGGTACGTGCCCGTAGGATCGACCGTTGGACATGTGTCGCTTGTTATGTGTCACTGGCTATGTGCCGCTCTTCAGTGAACCTCTTTGACGCCAAGTTTGGTCACTGTGTATGTTTCAGTGGATATGCGCGAAATTCGCGGCGGCGCCTCCAGAAGGCGCAGTATTTCCCCAGGGAGGTGCGAAAGCTGAGCTCATTTGCAGTACACGCCTTATACCTGACACGTTACGGCTATTCGCATACACTGCAAGAAGTAGGCTGTTATTTTAACAGGAATTTACCCGTCATATTTGGCTGCCAAGGTTTTGCCGTGAAAATTGCACGTTACCGTTCTTTTTCTTTTTTCATTTTACAGCATGTGGTCATGTTCACCTAATATTACTGTTAAACTACAGGCCCTACGAATATACGTACTTTTTACAGCCAAATACCATAAAATGTACGTAGTGCTGTAAAATCAACGTGAACCAGTCATTTGTATTATCCTTATTGTGCAGTAGAATTAACAAGCACCAGTTAAAACTACGAAATTAGGTGTTTTTGTGCTCAGCTGATACACTTTTATAACTTAAAATTCGTTACTTGCAATATGCCACAGCTGCCTGCTTTGCAGGCTGCCATGCCTATAATGCAGCAGATAATTCGGTACGAGGAGATGGCCAGTGTGACAGCCTTCCTTTATTGAAGAAAAATTATCACTACTTGCTGAATTTCCTCTTGGTGAAAGGCAACAGTAGGGTAAAATTTGTGCAGTGAGCTTTGCCAACATGTCAAGTTGTGGGCGCAGCTGAAAACAACAAAAATAACAACCTCATCACCACATGGCTAAGACATATTGTGGACAGATACAGAAATAAACTAAAATGACTCGCAAGCAATAAAACGTTTTCAAAGCAGTGGAACCTAGCCTAAGTCATCTTTGAACTTAATGCCTCGAGAGCGAAAGACAGTCGTGTGACCAATTATGCTTAGCTGACAGCATGGACTACCACTTGGTGTTGCTGGCTACATGATGCGACTATATATACATTGCAAGTATTCATGTGGTAAAAAGCGTTCATGGCAAATACATCTAGCACTCTCAGAAGCATCCAGCATGCCGTCCAGAAGTTAAATGGCACTTACCTACTCATCCACTAGCTGAGGAGATTTTATAATGTTGTCCACGTATACACGATGACAATCTGATCTGTACAATCTAATCTGATTGATTAACTGCGAGTTCGATTATCTGTCCAAGCTTCGATACGCAGCGTAACCACCACCGCGGCTGCCGCTTTCCCGCGAACCCGTGAGCGCGATCTTCTTCTCTCTCTTCTTCTTCTGCTTCTTCTTTTTTTGTTTTAATCACGCAAGCCACGTTGCCGCCCCACGACGAGATACGCATGCGCGTTCATCTCGTGGACAGGCGCCGGCAGATTAGCGCGCGCCGCCGGGCGTGCGACGGCGGAACTCTCTTCCTTTTCAGTATTTTTTCCCCTTTCCCCGCAGGAGAGCTCGAGTGGCCCACATATCCGGGCAAGCGACGGTTTTTTTGGGCTACAGACGCAACGCTGTATATTTTAGGTTGTGCTGCGCGTAAAAAAACGCAGTACTTGTTATAGTGTACTTTGATAGCCATCGTAGATATGTTCTGCCCGACATTCACTTTTACTCCCTTTTAATGATATGTTGATTATTTCAAATTTAGACCTCATAACTTAGAAGTTCAATTAATACTAGTCAGTGTCCCATATCTTTTGGAAGCGTCGTTGTCATATAGCTGTAGAAATATGGCGAGTGGAGGGAAAATGGAGGTTTACTTGGTGGAACTAGAGGGAAGATAGTAGTGGAAGTCGGATAGATAAAACAAAGAAAATAAAATATGAGATAAGAAAGTTTACAGGTGAGGAAAGAGCCGAGAACGGAGCCGATGTATCACTGCCCCGCTCCGCCGCTTATCCATTTCGGAAAGGGCATAGCCTGTCTTCCGCGAACACGTGTCCTAGGAGCTCTTATTAGTTCACATCTCCGGGAGCAAACCGCCACCAGCACTATCGGAACGTCGACGATGATGCTGATGGCGATGATACACTTTACTGTAAAAGATGACTGTCTAGCGCATCTCCGCGTCCTTTCCTCCTCACCGCTGCGGTGCCTTTCCTCCCGCTTACCTCGGCTATCGCGTGATCCGCTGCCGAGCCGCGATCCTTGGCACGGGCACAACAATGAGACATTCGTCTCGTTCCTCCTTTCTACACCTTGTAACGGCGATAGTTATGGGAGCTGCCTAACGCCCAGCCGACGCCTCGGGGGATGTCTTTTTTTTTTCTCTCTCTCTTCCGGCCCGATTGTTATCGTCGTCGGCTTTCCTTTGCCAACAGAGACGTCCTGCAATGCTGGGAGTACGCAGCGGAAGCTGGATGAAAGCACTCTTCAGCTCCCGGGGCTATATTCCTTTCTTTTTTTCTTTTTAAGGGAGGAGGATCACGTATATGGCTGAATGCAAGTGCGTGCAGTGCTGCTGTGCGCCGGACATTTAGCTTATTTTGCAGTGATAACGTTTTGAGGCCCTCTTTGAATGGCATTGCCAGCCACGGTACCTGTCGCCGGATAACTTAAGAAAATCTCCGACGCTCGAGTCCCGATGATTCAGTCGGGATACATTCGAAGTAACGTCCGAGTGAAAGCTATCGCGACACTGTATACGGCAGCGCCGTGCCGAGCAACGCAAGAAATATACTTACGTGTCGTGATTTAAAACATAAGGGCCACATTTGCCCTACACAGCGCCTTCCATGCTGCAGACGTATTGTGCAGGACGCGTGTTTTCGGGTACGTATTGACAACCGTGCCATTGTGCGATCTTGCGCTCATGGCGCGATCTGGTGAAGGTGCGGCAAACCATATAAGAAAACGCACCTCAGCCGTGCACGTGGCAGCGGCAGCGCAAACTAGCCTAACGGGTACCCGCCCGTTTCAAGCACTTAGCCAGAAATCGGCGGAAAACGCGCGTTCGGCATTTTGGCAGTATAAGTCATTTGCCCGACAGTGCGTGTGTTTCTGTATTGAGCGGCCGTAGATAAGCTATAAATTTGAAGTGGTGCCTCCACGTAAGGTGCCAGCATTGCAGAAGCGCGACGCAAATATAAACGGGCCTCTGCAGAGAAAGAGCGCCATGCTTGCAAGATGGAAGAGCACGAACCATGGTGTCACGAACCATCGCACGCGCTGCGGGACGCCGTCGTGCACATTGATACATGGACTGGGTGTGCGCTTGGGAAAAGACGCTCGGCGATTCCGTCGTCGAAGTCGCTCCGAATTGGTACGATTCGCCAGCTATCGCCGTGAATGTGCTGCGAGTGCCACGCCTTCTCGCTCGCGGGACTGTCATATCGGAACGGACATATTCGAGAACACCTACGAGATTTCGTGCCGAGGTGATGTGTACAAACACGGAATATTTAATGCCCAGCGTGTCCCGCGCCTGCCGAAGAGCCGCAGAGTGGCTTAACCCGTTCTTCTGCAAAGCACGGAATCGACGCTTCAATTCGCGGCGGCTACGCGTGAAGAATGCCGAGGTCACTCGTATTTTGCCGAGAGCGTTATTACCAGCGCTTGAAAACGCATGTCCCAGAGTGACTAGAATGACGCCGCTACGTTCAACGAAATGCAATTTATATTCTACATAAGCTTGCGGAAGGAGTTGAAGCTGAAGCTCCGTGTAACCTTGCAAGCAGTGAAGGCATTCGTAGATTCTTTGTGTTTCTTCAATTGAAATGCATTCATGCCAATAATTAATGGCAAGTACACACACTTTCGTCGTTCTTTATCCCGCTAACCGCATACGTAACCCTTGGGGTCCAGTTTGTGAAAGAAACACCCACTCGCAAACGGCACAGTAGCGAATGGCGGACAGTCCCAATTGCAGCAGATGCGGTGTCGAAGAAACGACCAAACATATCCTGTGTGACTGCCCCATATACGAAGACAAGAGGAGTGCCCTTCGTGCAGCTTTGGAGCACTTAGACGACCCTGCTTTTACAGAGGAGAAGATGTGCAAGGCCACTAAGGCGCTTAATTGTGCGTTTCTTGAAATGCACCAGCCAGTATGACCGCTTGTGACTGACTCAGCGGTGCACGCTTGTGAGGGTAACACTGGACACTGTGACCTTCTTTCTACCTTCTCCTCTTTCAATTATATTTTCCGCTTACCCAGTGCAGGGTAGCCTACCGGGCTCAGCCTGGTTAACCGCCCTGCCCTTCCCTTACGTCTTCTCTCTCTCTCTCTCTCTCTCTCTCTCTCTCTCTCTATTAAGATCGAGAAATTGCACGACGCCCGCGATATGAAAGTTCGCTGACACCGCAAGACGCGAAATTGTTTGTCCCCATTTTCCTTGTCGGTGCTTCTGCGGTCGGGTAGTTGGCAGCACGTCGCCCATCTATTCTCCGCGGAGCGGAGCACGACGTATATAGGCAGATCTCTCCATCGTCGCGCCTTGCTCGTGTTCATTGTTGAGGAAGAACCATGGTCACGCGATACGTACGTCGTAAATCACACTGCCTCACGCCTTTGTGCGTGGTCATTTTTATTTATTTATCTCTGCTGACAATTGGACCCTCGGGGGCTTTCTCCCTTTCGTTCCGGAACGAAGACGTACTGGGTCCTCGTCGCGTAGCGCTCGGGACGCCCGCGCTCTGTGTAGTCTCATCTAAAGTATATCCTTGACGTCGCCCTGGCAGGGAACCAGATGTTCGACTCGCTTTTCGCGGTGCGGGTTGGCTCCCCGGCAGCCTGCGTTCTGTGCATGTACCTCCCTCCCCTGTACGCAGGCGTATGCCGCGGTTACAAATTCACCTCTGCATGACGTACGGTGCATGGCGCGTCTATCGGCCCCTGCTAGTCGTAGATGCCAGTCGCTGTGAGGGATATATTGTCATTAGCGGCGTTTAAGAACACATGAAGACACCTGAAGTAACTGCTCGTGTTTATTTTCCCGTAGTGTTCCAGACCTATAAGCAGACGTTATGTCCCGCAGCCGGATCCGGAAGTTTCGTTTGTTGATGGCCCGATCAACGGAGAGCAATTCAGAGCTGTCTCCATGGCTTTGAGCGAATCTAATGCGCGCCACTTCTCGAACAGTGCTCATTCGCACGACGAACTCGGTGTGAACTGCAGCATTGCACGTGGTGTCGTGTCGCTCGCGAGATGCTACGCGGACCGCATTTTTGTTTGCTGGATTTTGAGAAACGTTGCACCGCCTTTTATAGTGCGCGCCGAACAGCGGACGCAGGAACGTATGCCAAATGTCAGTGAGAAAGGACGTTTATAAATTATTATTATTATTATTATTATTATTATTATTATTATTAGTAGTAGTAGTAGTAGTAGTAGTAGTAGTAGTAGTAGTAGTAGTAGTAGTAGTAGTATGTGGATTAGAAGCATGGAAAAATACTCGCAGAACGGAAAGGAAGCAAAGAAACTGGCTGGCAACTGCCACCGGTAAGGGCACGACACCTGCTTTCATGTTATGTAGGAAGAAGGGGATAGGAACAGAAATGGAAGATCAGGCCACAAGAGAAGGAAGGGTGACACATCACAAAGACTGAAATAGTACAACGACAAAGAATGATTCACGTGGGTAAGTACAGGAAGAAATCACCGCACAACAAAAACAACTAAGCACACATCTCGAAAAAGAAAGAAAAAAAGAAAGGAGGCCCGTGGTCTCATCACTCGCTGCACAACACGCGCAAGTGGCAAAACCAAGCAGAGCAGAAAAGAAAACAAAAATCTACGTGGGAAGCCATCTGATTAACTTCTAGGGGAAAGATAAAAGAAAGAAGGAGGACGCACTGAGACTGTTCGCGTCGAAAAGCCCACAGTCACAATGCATATTTGTAGAGTCAAATGTCAATACGTGTGGTCTCGGGCGCCTTCGGTTTGGGGGCATCGATACTGTGTGCTTATCACGGCGTCGTACCCGACAATATATATATATATATATATATATATATATATATATATATATATATATATATATATATATATATATATATATATATATAATAGCGAAGCACCGATGCGTGCACAACCTCGAAGCGTGGCTGCTGCGCGGATCCCGGAGCCAAACTTCAAGAATAGAAGAGACCGGGGCAATCTCGGCGGGGAACAACGGCAGCGGTCTCGCTACCGGCGAAAACGTTTGCAGCAGCCGCACCGTCAGCTCCTGGGCCTGGAAGCACCGTTTAGTCTGGCCTGCCAGCCTTTGCTGGCAGGCGCGGGGCGCAGGAGTATCGTTACTCAAGGCGCCCATAGCCTTTTCTTTCCCGGGGATCAAGGCGCTCGCGCGATCTCACTTTCGCGGCAAACAAACTCCCGCGGTCGACTTGCCTCCTCTTGCGTCCGCTGACAGGGGGGAGACGACAATCGGGTCGCTGGAACGGGGCTCAGCGCGCTGCTATTCAGCATCGTAGTTAGTAGCGGCAGTAAAGCCCATGCCGAGCTGAGAAGAAAAAGAAGAAGAAGAACTAGATTTCTAAGGGCAAAGGGAGAAACAGAAAAAAAGAAGTATTGAAAGTTGTTTTCTCATACTAGTATCGATAACGTCACGCTAATGCGCAAAATTGGAGATTCGTTGTTGTGCTGATTCTGCGTATCCGCCTCGTATTAGATAAACTCTGAGGAAGGTGTGCGTAATTTATGTTGATAAATGCAGTGCATCATGCGGTAAATGATGACAATAACCGCACGGGTGGCACTTTGCTGTGTACTGATCGTCGTACTGTGTTGCATTCTGCAGTTCGTTGTCAGGATCACGTCGGCCTACCTTCCGAGTTATCAACTTTGTGCATAATCATTAAAGCTTTCAAGTACAGCAGAGTGAACAAAATATATGATATTACGGTTTTCTCTGAAAAAAAAGTCGTTGCCTATGTTTCTAAGCAACAAGTTGCAGTTTTTTTTTTTCTCGATATTGTTCAACACAGGACTGCGGCCGCCAGGGGAGCAGAGATTGATAAAACTTTGTTTATTGCCTCTGCCATATAGCTCCACTTTAATCTTTGTTCAGTTATTGGCGCTCACTGTTGCCTACACTTACGAGTTCAGGAGACCACTGTCCGATGCTAGCGGTCCGGCATAACGCAACGCTAAGTTTCTCAGCACTTAAACTCAGAAGACCCAAAACACAAAATATTGGTTCTTGCCAACTACACTGTATATAGTTTCCGCTGCCTTTTCTGTTGCAAATATATACCGCACTTCCCAACGCACTGCTGCGTGAGCGGCTGCCTGTAATCCTGATTATGATTACGTTGAGAAGCATGTATACCCGCGTTCCGTAATATATCGCGAAATGGCTCACCCAGAAATGTGGGTGACAGTCTTGCGAATTTGAGACTGCGAAAGCAGTCTTGGTGACCTCGGCAAAATGCCTAAACCGTACTAGCGAACAATCGACTGGCGATACGTATTGTTCGAAACAAGACTGGAAACGAAACAGGTTTTGGACGACAATTTACCTACGTTGTGGTCCTTTCTTATTTCCTATTTCAACTGCCACTACACAGTCCAGTCAATTATGCAAGCTTACGTTAGTATTCGGATTTATTGAAAATTACTAAGAGAGCTTCAACCTTCTTTTACTGTTACGATATTATGTTGATCTCCCACGAACACACGGAAACGGGGCAATGTGCACATCGCACTCCTTCTACCGAGATGGGCAAAGCTCTCCTCTGCACTGCCTCGGGGGGACTTGCACATACGGTGCCGGGTTCTGCGCTCTGGTCCTGAAGCCTTGTCCGAGACTGTTTGTAGAGGCCACTGGAGCTGTGGGCCGTCGACGCCGGGTCCCGTGGGGAGCAGCGGGCACGCAACGGTCTTCCCTGTATTTGGTCGGGGTTCATCCACCCCGGTGTTGCCGAGACGCGGCCGGGTGGGCGGGCAAGCCCTTGTTGTTCCCGGAGCGAAAGACCGCGACGCGACTCGGGGTGCTGCTCGGGAGACGTCTAAAAATAAGATGGCGACGGCTCGCTTGCTTCCTTGTGAGATATAAATGAAGAGGGCGAGGGAGGGCGCACTGCTGTGCGCGTTGCCCCAGCTTGCCCTCGCGGGTGGGGCAGCGGAGGAGGGAACAATGTTTACGAGAGGGACGCGCTCGTCGACGGGCGGTTACGAGTCGACTCCTTTTTGGGCCGAGCCCTACTGCTGGCCCATAGGTGGCGTCCTCCTTTCTCCGCTGTTTTGCCGTTCCGCTCGAAAAATAATGGCGGGCTTGAAGGGGAACACGAAGGTTGTTACGGCTGCATCCAAAAGGGGGCCGTCACCATCTCGACGCTGTCTGTATATCCGCGAAATGTTTGTTCATCCAGCGAGACGGGAGCTGCTCTGATGGAAAGCGCTGAGGGGGATATTTATTGATGTTTTCCTGGCACCGTGACTTTCTTCGGGGAGAGAAGGATTGACAGCTGGTATCGACTGCTGCTTGGCTTTCTGAACCAGATACGCGTTTCCGCTGGGGGTAAACACGGAAGTTTTTCCCGCGTCCAGCTTGTGTTTGCGAACGCTTCGGCGTGCTTCGCTCGGTCAGGTCGAAATTAAGGATCGAGATTTATGGCGCCCTCATAGAGCAGATGGCTGGAAGAAACGGGAGATTGCGGTCGCACTTGCTTATACGGTTAACCGCGCGATGTGTAGCCTAAGCTTTGAAAGCTTTCTTTCTTTCTTTTTTCTTTTTACGACAACGCAACATCTCACTTTCATCTTACGTCAGCGACATCAGCAGGTGGCAGGTTTTTGCCATTCACTCATATTGTCTCTTTCACAAGCGACAGATACTAGGTTCAATACCCAGCAGATATTTCTATTCCCCTTTCCCGTCCCCCAGAGTAAGGTAGCCAGCCAGACGCATTTCTGGTTAACATCCCTGCCTTCTTTCTTTATTTCCTCCTCCTCCTCCATTCGCTAAAATTGTTTTTGTTTGAATCACAAGAGAGAGCCGACCATTAATAGATGTTGGTGCTAAACCGTCAGCACAACACAGTCTTTGCGTTGGTGCATGGTCTAAGAGCTCTTCGTCTGCTTCTTTCTCGGTTACCGGCACGCAACACTACGGTGGCAATATCATGAGGGCCACTGATCACGGGCACTCGCAATGTCTCATGTGATGATGATATAGACTTCTCCTCCTCCTACTTCTTCTTCTTCTTCTTCTTCATCGTCATCATCATCATCATCATCATCATCATCATCCTGGTTACGCCCACTGCAGGGCAAAGGCCTCTCCCATACTTCTCCGACTACCCTGGTCAAGTGCTAATTGTGGCCATGTTGTCCCTGCAAACTTCTTAATCTCATCCGCCCACCTAACTTTCTGTCACCCCCTGCTACGCTTCCCTTCTCTTGGAATCCAGTCCGTAACCCTTAATGGCCATCGGTTATCTTCCCTCCTTACTACATGTCCTGCCCATGCCCATTTCTTTTTCCTAATTTCATCTAGAAATGGGAATGGGCAGGACTTACATTCACCTATAGACTTACATTCGCCTTATATACACCTCCGTAGACTTGCGTACACCTCCGCTCGGAAATATTATGTAGGGACATGCGGTACTTTTTATGTTACTCGTCTATTGTGCAAGCCTGTCAGTCAGAAACAGTGCGCTCCGAAGGACTCAGAACGTAAGAGCACAGTTTTAGCATTGTCGCTGTAATGACGCATCATCGTGCTTTCTTCTTTTATTTGACAGCCCGCACTGGCGGTGAGGCGGCGATTCTGCAATGATAATTGTACGAAAAATGCTTATTTTTTCTTTCACTTTGGTTCTACCTGCATTTTATTATACTGAGCCGCTCTAGGGCGTGTGCGTTGACTTGTCGCTTCTGCGAAAAAAAGAGTTTTTCTTCTTCGGGCGGACGCACTCGGGGCCAGCAATCTCACGACGTGTTCTACGTTTGCCCCGCTCGGCCCATCCTACCAAGCGCTCGGTATTCTTCTCGGGGGAAGGTCATCGCCGTTACGCTGCTATCCGTTTCTCGCGGATCCTACATTGAAGCCAGCTGATGCGAGCGCGGCACTTGTAACATCTGGCTGGCCAGCTCGAGGGCCGAATTTACGATCGGGGTGGCGTCAGGTCGGTCGCTCCTCTCAGCCGGAGATTTGGTCGGAACTGTCGCCGGGGCAACGATCGCGAGCGCGCGTTGTTCCGGCGTCGAGCGACCGACCGAGCGCAACTGGGCGATTGCGACACCCGCCCCAATCTCCGCGCTTTCCGACCATCGCCTGCCTGCTCTGTGTCTTGCTTCGTATCTCGCAACCGTCTCGCAGACGGGAGCGACTTTCTTCCCAAAGATTTATGTCGGCCTGCTCTCTGGTCTCAGTCGCGTAGTATTGTTTTTGCGGCTTCTCTTGCCCTCGTCTTCAGGATCGGATTGTCTTTCCTCTCTCCTTTTGAGCGAGCGAGCGAGAAGCATACCAACATTTCATCCGCGGCCCCCTAATCAAGAATCTCTCTGTGGAGAAGATGCATTCCAGATTGTACGGCTCCCAATGTGGGGGTGCGCCGCTTTGGCGTTGCCGTTCGACGTCATTCCTCCTCATTTTCGCTTCAACACTGCCGACGCCACTGGAATGCTCGCGGTGGACATCTGCCGCGCCGCGCCGCTGCTGCTGCGAGGTGGCTCGGCGAAAAGCGCACTTCCGCCAGCGGCGGTGTATCCAGCGCAGGGTGCCTTGTGTTGCGACGCTTGAACGTGGTATTTGCGCAACTCGATCCTGTGGTGCGATCTGAATTTCGCGTTTTCCAGCTTCGCAGTTTTCGAGTCAACCTGTTTGGCGCGGTAGCGGAGCTATTGCTCGTTTAAGTAACTTTAGGAACTGTACACGTTAGGTTTCCCTCGAAACGAAAATACAAGCTTTGTTTGATGATGCAGCAAGTAGGAACTCACGTTCATTCGTAGCCCTCGTAGGGTAGACAACGGTGGCGTTATCGGCAGCTACATGAAATTACAGTCGCATAGCTAAGTGACGGCCTCATAAGCGCATTCTATTGTACTATTTACCGAATTATCCGCCAAATATTAAGTGCGGGGCAAATAAATTGGCAGTTCTGTAAGTATGGATGTGCATGCCTTTGGCGTCGCAATTATAGTGGATTCATCCAGCCTATAACGAATTCGCAAGACAGCAGTCTTGCGAATTCTCTTGTGATACACCGAGTGTCACTCCATTTCTTTCGTCATTGCTACTGACGTTTCGGCCAGGTTCCGGCCGAAATGTCAGTAGAGGGCTATGCTACAAGCGGCCTGCCATACAATGAAAGTACTGTAAGTCACAGGTTACGGTATGGAGACCCTGGTTCCAAAAATAAAATATATATAGGAGAACTGTTGGCTCGTGAAGACTGAAGCTAACATCAAATGTCAACAGCGTGCTCTGAGATGTTAAAAGCTATCCTTTCAGCGCTACTTCTCGGAAATTTGACCTTGCCATGCTTGAACAAAAGCGAGCTGTCGTTCTAAGCCCCCCCCCCCCCCCTACATCAATAGCTCTCTTTTGTGGGTTTGTTGGATCGGCCTGCAGCTATTACAGCCCACTGCAGGTGCGTCGATCCACCCGCGGTGGGGGCGCCCTTCAGAGAACCAGCGAGGACAGCGCTAACCAACCGTGAACTTCCTTTGGAGAACTTTACTACGGCGGCGTTCTCCACCAAGCACCTCGTTCGGAGAACAGGAGAAAGGCAGCGTTGGAATTTAGAGGCGCCGGCTGGGGTCGGGCGTGACCAGCCGACTACGGGGACGCAGGACAATGGATACCACGACGACTGCGCTGTAAAGGTCGTCTGCCCTCGAGAGATCACTGAAACCTGTGCGGCACGTGTGTGTGAGCCCTCCTCCTCCAAAAGGCGGGTAGTCTACTATGACGTCGAACGATGACGTCGAATGGAGTGCTTGTAAGCAGTGGTTGTCGGCTGCGTGCTGGTGCTCGACGTCGTGCTCTGTGCTCGTCAATGTACTCGTAAGCTGTGTGCTCGTATGCTTTATGTTCGTCTGGCGTGCTCCATTTAGGAGCCACACTATACTGTTGAATCTATCCTCTTGTTTAAAATGTAAATACCGCAAATAAACCCTGCTCACCTAGTTCCTCCCAAGTTCCTCTCTACGACCTACAACCCTTACAAATGGTGGCAGCGGCGAAATCGTCCGACAAATCCTACAGGGTGCACAAAAAAGAAAAGAGAAAAAAAATGTTTGTGTGGTATGGTGGCCACTATATAGCATGAGGAACAAGTGGACAGCTCAGTGAATGACATGTCAGTGCGGCAGCCTTAGTGCACCTGCCATAAATGCAGCCAACCAAGTCCTCGTCCGATACGGCGCGCTGCCACGAGTCGATGTTAGCTGCGTGCCTTGCTTGTTCGTTCATCTGCGACTCGTTCATTGCTATGGTTTTACAGCGTAGCTTTCTCGTTTCTCATTATTTTTTCAATAAATGAATTTGTGCGTGTTTGCCTTTCTTTCCACAACAATGAGAAATTCATGGCATAATTTAACAGCTTCTACACCCATCTATGGTTTTTGCATTCGCATCCTAAATTGACGGCTTCTAACCAGATATCGTCTCTGCTGTTGCATGCACGCATCGCTCCGATTGCTGCACACTGTCGTATTTCCTTATGGCACTGTTACCGCGCAGTGTTCCCGCCTCCTTCCCAGGCGTTTCCGCCTTGGCACTCACTTGGATCTCAGTACTATGTTGATATCTGAGACGCAGGTAGTCGCTTCCGTTGTGCGTGTTTACATTCCTCCGCTTATGCGCATTCTTTAATGACGTTACAACCCCCGTCTTCATCCCCATTTTGGCAGCTTGCGCTCCAAAACTCGGCGACTTCCTTAGCGGCGCGTATTCAGCCAGATTATTCGGACTCACCGCTCTGACTTGAATTCATAGTAAACCTCTCTCGTAATGTTGACGAGTTCGCCCATTTGCATCTCACGTGAACAGCGCGTCCGTCAGCTCCAGTAGCAACTGTGCTCGCGCAGCGACACGGGCGACCTCGCTCGCCAGTAGGCTGCACTGTCGCCGCACGCCAGGTGTGCAGTCCGCGACGACAGTACGCGGCTGGCATTCGGGTGAGTCAAGGCGCTCTCTCGGCGACGGGGCGATTGCATTGGGGCCCTGTCAAAATGTCTCCGCGCAGGTGCAGCGCTACCCGGCTCTCATCTACGTAGCAGTGAGCATGAAACCGGATGTTTAGACGCAGTGTTTTGCACGGCTTCGCGGTGTGCGTGACTGCGCCTTGTGCCACCTGGCATGCAGATGAGCGTGTGTAACGGGCTGCGCTCTATTACGGGATGCATTGTGTTCTTGAGCCCGTGACACATGCTGACTCGCAACTGGGGATGTGACGACAGTGACGCGATATATTGTTTCCTTGTATACAAACGAAATTAAATAAATAAACAAATAAGGTCGGCATGCGATAACTGAGATGTAGAAAGATGATGCGGTTCAGTTAAATCCAGGAGAATTGTATTTCCTTATTTGTGCTACGATTTACATACCTTGACCTTGCAGACTTGTATTGCCCAACTCGGGTATAATGCAAATGGAGAACGCCGGACGTATTATCTTTCATATTCAGCTTTATTTCGGTAGATTGTGTGGAATATAGACAAAGTTCACGTACAGCAGGAGGTCCCGTGGTTGAAGAACCCTATGCGGGACCTCCCGTGAGAGTGACAAAATAAAACAGAAACAGTGTGCATTGGCTATAAAACCTTCGAAAATGTGAAAATGCCATCAGATAAGAACTCGCAATAACCGATCAATAAAGTGAGAAACTAACATTAAATGAAAGAGAGTTCAATTTGATTTTTTGAAAGAAGAATTTACTGTAATAGGCGTTAGTAAAGTTAAAAGAAAGGTATACCAATACAGTACAGATATAATTTGGGAAGCGGCAAAATGTTTAGTTGACAGGAAATAGAAGACGCTCACAGCCTGGATGAGAAGGTTAGGATTCGAACTTTTTTTTTCTTTCTTACAATTAGAAGCAAACAATAGTTTACCTTGTAGGGGTAGATAAATATAAACAAAAAAATTTGCCAAGTAGGTTCGACAACAGCAGCGAACACCAAAGGTAATACGAAACGAAAAAAAAAAGTCGTATGTTTATGTGAAAAATAACGGCCGTGGGTCACTTTTCATCTAGACGGATAATACGCGCTACAGAAGGAAACGTTTCATTGTTAACGTCGCTCGAGAAGCTCGCTGTCCTATTTACAAACATCATTCGTATGCACACAGCACCATGCATATCCGGTAGAAGGCGCCGTTATAAGTGCGCTGTCATTATATTAGACTCTGGGCTACATGCAGACGCTTCCTTGAAACGTTGCTTGTGGCAGTGTGTGTTCGGAAGCTTTGCCATCGTTTGCTTCAACAAATGCTCGCTTTCTTTAAAGAGAAATCCGAATGTGAAAGCTATAGGATGTCTGGAATCATCAAGCCTTCGAGAACATGTATGTGACAAATGGCAGTGACACTGAACGTTCTACCCTATAGGATCGAACCGTCTGTCCTGCACAGAAGTGTTCTTCGTTAACATAGCGGGACTTTCCTTCGCACTTCTGAAATTTCGTTATATGGTGGTATGCATCAACAGCGCAGCTACTTTCCATATATATCTCATATCGATATACCTGGAACAGTTTACCTGTCTTGTCAGCTGTGATTAACCGCATCCGCCTTGCAGCAAAAACGGAAGGTAACGGCACCGGAAGTCCTACTTTCAGGAATAGATTCTTTCGGGTGAAACGCGCGTCAACGGAAATATCGGATGCGCTCTAGATAGTCCCAGCCGTGGAGAAGGGGGAAAAAAGAAAAGGAGAAAAGGAAATTACTCAGCATGCGTCGCTGCACAGTTTCGTTTGAGTGCTGTTATTCGAAGTCTTTTTGACATATATATCGTCGCATCGACACATTAATACGTGTAGTGGCATGCTTGGACTATGATTCATGCCTTTACATTCGCGCTCTGTTTTTGAAACAGCTCAACGAACTATCGACTAACGCGCCTCTGGTATTCATGGAGTACTCGCCCGCCGCAGATTTCGTTTTAGCGGCGACTCTTATCTCCATCCGACATCATTTTCTATCTCACGAACTGTGTCTGTCAGAGGAGAAAATAGCACTGTTATAACTTTGTTGGGCTTTGTTCGTGAACACACTTGTAGCGGTTCGCAATACGTAGAACCTCTCTTCGTGCTGCGCCTTTGTGTTGCGCTGCTTTTGTGTGTCACCCCGGTTTCGAGCTTGTCTCGCGCTGTGCTCGCAGCTGTGTCTCCGTGCACCGTCAGTGCAGGTTCGACTTCGTGGAGCAGCTGTGCTGCGCGACACTGGGTGACTGTCGGGCACGAACGTGTAGATTTTGTTCTGCTTTGAGTCCATTATTCAGGCAAGTAAGCGGGTGTTGTTATGACACATCGACGGTCCTGTCTTTTTTACATTTCCTTGAATGAGGCTTGAGTAAGCCACGAAAGCGTTGTTGAAAAACCTCAAGTCGGCAGGTCTTGGCAACCATGTGTAGACTCGATCCGAACATTCAAATGTGCGCGAAACTGTGCTCTCTCTTTCCTCTCTCTCTCATCGTCCCCATACCCTCTCCCCCAGTGCAGGGTAGTAAACCAGACGTGCGTCTGGTTAACTTCCCTGCCTTTCCTTTCTTCTCTCTCTCTCTCTCTCTCTCTCTCTATCTATCTATCTATCTATCTATCTATCTATCTATCTATCTATCTATCTATCTATCTATCTATCTATCTATCTATCTATCTATCTCTCTCTCTCTCTCTCTTTCTCTCTCTCTTGAATGAGGCCTCTGAAATGGGTGGGTCGTGCGAGCTAGGCCACACTGATATGTCTGTTGATGTTGTTTGGTCGCTTTAGATGGCACGTACTGATGGCAAGGATTCTAAAGTCAGACGTTAAATATAGAAACTACGACAATTTCCACGCCACTCGCTCACGACATGCAAGGCCCTCTTCGTTAGTACGGTAGATAAATCATGTTGTTGAGGTTGTCCAACATTGCCTGCCGTGAGTACCTTAAAGATCGCACGCCTTGCAAGTCCATTTATTCGGAGTAATAGTGACTTTGTGGTACTAGACCGGCTCTGGCACAGGCGATCGTTGCGTAAGTTGCATGGTTGCGTTGGGAGCGCGTTCTGCGGCGTGCGCGCACCGTTTCGGACGACGTCGGCGGTCGAGAGTGCCGAGAGATTCGGACGTAGGGCGTGTGGAATCGCCAGCGTGTATGAGGCCTTGAGTGCAGTCGGCTTCTGCTGTCGACTTTAGGGTTAGATGTCCTAAAATACACGGCCATACCTGACGACATCACGCTCGCGTGGAAAGTTGAGTGTCACGAAATCGATGTCCGTTGGCGAATTTTCCGGCAAGTCAGTGGGGGGGAATTGATAACACAGAGCGCGCGTTGGGCTATGAGTGAACGGCGTACTGCGCCCTCTGGCACAGAACCGCCCGGCAAATGTCCGCTTCCGCGTTCGTTGCAGCTGTTCCTCTGATCGCACTGACCAAGCGGAAACCATTGCGATTTGTTGCCGCTCGCACACGTAATAATCTAAAGGAGGCGAAAGCGGGTCCTACGATTTTATTCGTGTCGGTCAAGGCTTTGTTGACCTTTCTACGTGACAGTGGCCTATTAGAAAGACTATAATGGCCCCATTTCATCCCTTTTCATATTTTTTTTCTCACGCTTTTATTTTTGTCACGCTCTTTTTCCCGTCTGTACTTCCCCTTTCCCTTCCCCTAGTGCAGGGTAGCAAACCGGAGGTTTTAAGTCTGGTTAACCTCCTTGCCTTTCTCTCATTTGCATCTCTCTATCTCTCTCGTGCTTAGAATATCGAACCTATCCTCCGGCCTTGTCTCTTTCTCTCCTTCTGTTCTTATTTCTGTCGATTCATGGCTACGTTCAGTCCAGTAATAAGGAAGTTGTGCCTGGACATATTCCTACGGCTTGAGAACCAATTCGCAAACGCTTGGAACCGAGTGCACTATAAAGTAGGAACAGAATTAAAAGATGACGTTACTTCCGTCGGATTACGCCTTGCGAAGGCCTTGCGTTTGTGAACGTAATTCCAGTTTCGAAGGCGACCCGTACACGCTTACGACTCTCTGCACCTTGATCCTTAGCATTGGAAAGTTTCATGTGAGCTGTGCGACAGCAATGAGAGTATACGTAGACTGCGTGTCTAAGACGGCAGCGAAAGTAAAAAAAAAAAAGAAACAAAAAGGGAAAAGAAAAGAAAATACCGGCTGCCCTCTGGTAACCAGTGCCATTTACTAGTCAGTTGGTTACGTTTGTTGCTTCATTCGTTCAAATTTCTAGTACGGCGCGCGCGCATGTGTGCTGGGTAAACGTGCGAGGTCGAACGACATCGCATTTGGCGGGCGTGGGACACCATGCATGCATGGACGGGGAACAATGCATTTTTACCTGTGGGCAAATTTACTTGCGATTAGAGAACTTCGGGACAACGACAGTGAGTTGTTTAATAATTGTAGACAAACGGGAACATAAGTTGCATTATAGAGCCACCTATTGCTAGACAGTAAGTTGTATGAAAACTTGTTTGCCGACTGTAATGCCTGCGGCGCCGAGGAAACTATAGAGCATCTACTGTGCTACTGCCCATCTTTTCAAAACGAAAGACATGACCTCTGCAGAGCTCTCACTCAGCTAGATAGAACACCGTTCACCTTGAAGAAGATCTTGGGACCATGGCCTCGCATTTCGCAGCTACAAAAGGCCACAAAAGCTCTGCTGCGATATTTGAAGGCTACTGGATTGAGTCAGCGTCTGTGATCCGGACTGAGTGACCGAACGATATACCCAGTAGACTTTCTCTTCTTCTTTTAATCTTTCCGTCCCCTTTTCTCTTTCCCCAGTGTAGGGTAACCAACCGGGCTCAGTCCTGGTTAACCTCCCTACCTTTCCTTTATCATTTGCTCTCTCTCTCTGTTTAGTGAATGTCAAAGGTATAATATTCCATAAGTGTCCCTTGTTGTGGTGCTCGTTTTCTATACGATGCTCAATTACCAACTCGCCCAGCTGGTAATTGCAATTGCAAAAGCAAAGGCTGGTGGACCAGCCATTGCTTGACAAAGACTGGTGTGATTTGACAAAGGCTGTTTGACATAAGGCTGGTATATATATATATATATATATATATATATATATATATATATATATATATATATATATATATATATATATATATATATATATATATATATATATATTAACCATTCGAAAAGAAAGACTGGAATGTTTTGGCCACGTAATCAGAAGACGCGAGACGTGCATTGCTAGGAAGTAAACGAAGATTGAAAACACCGATGTAGTAGCAAGACGAAATCTAGACCGACCTGAGGAACGCTGAAATTCTTGGGTTTTGCGTCCGAAAACCACAATCTGATTATGAGGCACGCCGTATCGGAGGACTCAGGATTAGTTTTGGCCACCTGAGGTAACGTAACGTGCAACTAAAAAAAAGAAAGCACGCTATACTCACGAGCGTTTTTGCATACCGCTCCCACCGTCTGATGTGAGGATATATGGCAAGGTAATATTTAGGGGACCTTAGCGCCAAGAAGTTGAAGAATGAATAAACATTTGATAAGATCGAGTAAACAACTATACACCAAAAGCAGGTTCTTCTTGTAAGCTGACTAAATTTATCGTCTGCGATAGGTTCAGGTGATATATCGAAAGTAGTGATCGACGCCGCAGGACCACGCGTGACATTTTCTGCGTAGTATACGTGGTGTATTTTAAGTTGGCTTGGCCCATCGGGTTATAGGGAAGTGCATTAAGCGTTATTTGTGCAGCCTGAGCGAGCCGCGACCGCCTCTTATCGCTGAAACTACTTTGCGGGATCAGGGCTACCTTCCTTGACCGTTAGCGGCGTCGCGGAATCTTTCTTATCGGATGAGCGTAGTTTCCCTCCGAGCCGGCAACGAGTGGAGCACCTCTCTCGAGATTACTTAAGTGTCGGTGCCCCGTCTCCTCCCCGCATCTCACGGGCCTCTTTAAGCCCGTGTGCGGTGGCGCGCTTCGCGGAGCCGTTCTCGATTTATTCGATATAGCGTTTACTGGCGCACTGTCACCAGCCGAATTCTGTATGGCTGGAAGTCATATTCTGCAGCAGCGGTGCTTCATTGTCGGCACTACGTACCACTATGAGCTTATTTCATTACGAAAACGCGATACTTCGAGCTCATATGTCGCTAGGTTCAGTCGGAAAACTTGGGGAAGTCGGTAAGAAGGTACAGTCTGACAGCGCGATAACTGCAAAGGTGCGGTGTTTTAGCATTTTTAAAGCACTCAGGCCCAAACACGGTACAACATCAAATAAATTTACATCTTTACGTCTAGATTGCTACAAATTAGAAGAGAAAGAGGACAGGTAAGCCATTGACGTGAACATGTAAGACAGCCATTGCGATTCCTTGGGCGCGTTCGTGTTACGTGTAGTCTTGAGCAGGACTTAACCGAGTTACGTCGTGGCTTCCAGTTATGGCGCATTTATGAAGACTCGGAATTGCGCTAGACGCTGCGTAGAATATCGTGATCATGTCTTGCGTCATATTTCGACTTATTTAACTTTATTGTTAAGGAATACGGCGGTGGCAAACCCTATTTGTGTTATAATGTCAAACTTGGTAAGCAAATCGAGATTAGTGCCTTCTTCTAGCCAAACTAGTGCAGCGAAACCACATTAAATCTATCACTATAACCGGGCGCAGTACACCACGGTCCTTCGACGCTTTGCGAATTAACGAGACTCCGCTTCTGCGGCGCATTGCCGGCTGCTTTTGTGGACGGGCAGAAGACTCGGTGCCGACCGGACGTCAGTGCGAAGGTGCGTCCGTACAGACGCGACAGGAGGGGTTCTTAGAGCCGAGACGTGGAGGGGAGAGGCTGCCCTCGGTCAGAATTGGGGGGAGGGGGGGGGGGTTATCGAGGAGTTGCGATCTGCCTCGAATGTGGAGCGTGATGTGCCGCCTTAAGCCGCTAATCTTCTTACGAAAGAACGGCGCAAAGCAGCTCAAGCGCGGGTATTTGTGTTAATCATGACGGAGATGGCGTATATTGAGAGGGGCCAGGCGCAAATCGAGACAGCCAGAGGAAGAGCGCTACACGGTCGGCGCGCAGGCAGCCGGACGAAGAAATTGATTTATAGCTGGATTTGTAGCATCGGGAATGGAAAGAACAGTATGTTTCAAACAGAAGGGACACGCAAACAAAGTTAGAATGGGCTTTTCCGAGATGCGCAATCTCCGGAGCTTCCGCGCACGGCTGATGCGTTGTTATGTGCTTCCTATGCGCTATTTTTTCTTGCGGCGAAATACGCTTGGTGGCGTGCGGAATGAGGCTAATCAGCGAGGTCCTGTTACTGCGGCGCGGGGGGCACATTCCTTGGTGTAGATGGCTTCATAATACTTGAGCACGCGTTGCCGCTAAGCCGCGCTGTTCCTTAGCTTACGCTTAGCTTACGACGTTGCGTCTCTCGCGACGCAACGTCGTAAAACTGATTCTTTTTTTTTTTACTAGGCAACATTGATCAGCGTCTAAAAATGAGTCTGAACACTTGCCTCTACGCCAAGGCAACGTTTCAAACTTCGCTCTTCTGCGGCGACGGTCGAAACATTCGGTGCGAAAATACGTCTTGAATAAAGAACTACCGCATGGTCGTATCTTTCGCACGTGTTTGATAGTTGCGTTTCATTCGCAATCTACATTGTTCTTTATTTGAATTTTTGTTCAGGTTACTAAATTGCGAACTGATATTCATATAGCATGCGATGTGACACTACAGAAGCGGCTCACAGCTCACGAATTCATTAAATAGTACCCCGATCGCAAACTGCATCTGGACGCATCTTGAACAAACCTTAGCGGCATCGTTCGTTTACTAAGCGCTACAAATTATGCTGTTGTTGTGTCATGCATGTCGGCGTAATTGAGGATGCCGGCTTGAAATACAAAGAATCGTTTGTGGAGATGCTCTGGGTGTCATAACCACTGTTTACGGATTCACCTTGAGGAGAGGCCACTGCGCACGCATGGAGGATCCGTTTAAAAGATGGGCGCACTTCTGCTGAAGATTATGTATGTTCAGAAAGACCATCAGTTTCTTTTTTTTTATCTACGGAGAAATGTCGCTTGGCACGACTCTGTTTTAACACGATAGCTATAAGGTCCCCCGTGTCTCAGAATATCCGGCGTCAGCGTCCGATGTCGTTTCGGCAAAAATACTTTCGAACCACCCATACCTAGGTCCTCAATGTGGCGCTAGGAAGTTACTGAACTAATTGAATTTCTCAAGCTAAAGTACCTAGAAAAATAGTAAAGTACGACTTACAGACAACCTACAGACATAATAGCCTCGGATTGTAATTTGAATATGCGAGAAAACACAATTCTGTTACGCGAATACTCAAAGAAACTCCTTTTCCAGCGTTTATACCATTCATAGACAGGCTACGGCGTCCGCCATTTGCGCGTGCCGGCGCGCGATATCGTGGAGGCCACGGAGCGGCGCGTCTGGTTTCTTGCAACACCTCTAGATGGCGCTAGCCTCCGCCGCATCGCTGCCCACGCAAGAGGCCGCGTTTCTACCAGAAAGCCCGCCTTCGTGCATAGCGTTCGCCGTCAGGGTTTCCCGGTAAACATTATGATTATACATACGCTCCATTTGCCGGGAAGCGTTGGAAGCAGTCCGAGATCTTTGAATGCTATCGAGTTCCATTCTTAAAGGGAAGCTGAAGCGTCATCCAAAATGTTATGTTGATATACTGTAGCTCAATCTAGATTACAAATGTAGACCTAGCTTCGCCATATTTTTTTTACCGTTTGTGACTATTTGTATAAAAGTTCATGATAAGGCATCCAGCGACGTGCCAGGACAGCGCTGAATGCCTTATGGTGACAACCCGTCTTCCAGCATATAAAGAATCGCGATGTTACTTGTTAACCATCTCCGTACTCATGTGGAGAGCCGGATTATCTCGCTCTCTCCCTTGAGGATGATATTGTGTGGTTTGACTCTATTGACGTCGTTGCAAAATTAGCAAACCAGCTGGCGCACTATGGCAGAAGAATCGTTCGAGGAACCGCTGCTTTCGTAGCATTTTAATTGTCGGGGTCCGTGCACAGAGTCGGCAGCAAACTGCTTTGATGACGAAACAAAGTTTTTTGGTTATAACCAACTTATATTTTCCGTGTTCACGAAAGTTTTCGGTATTCATATGTGAGCACCTTGCCTATGGGTCAGAAAGCACTCGCAGAATGAAAACAGTTGCAACTTGAGTATATACACATGGCCTCAATCTTGATAGAGGGAAGCAGATCAAGGTATTGCTCTGCTTAGCCTAGTCTTGCCTGTTTCTAAGTATTTGCTGCTCATTCGTGCGCTTTTGTCACCTGGTAACACGAGTTACAAAGTAATCGTTGCCTCCTGTTTCATTATATCTGTCACCTCGTTACTTTATCGTACGGTGCCTCTTAACTCGGCCTGAGAATAAACTTGCTTTTTGAGTGGCCCTGTTGGGTGGCATAGTAGCTTGTATCCTTCGCGAGCACACTCACCTCTTACTCTGAGAAGTTGCCCGTTTAGGCTCCAGCCGTGCGTGGCCCATTGGTTGACCGAAAGAAAAATGATAACAAAAGGCCGATCTAATTTTGGAGCGGCGCTTCCTTATTGGCCTGCCCGCGGCGTAGTTTTGAGGATGGGAGAGGAGGCCCTGGCCTGCGTCTGACCACTGGTGCCCCGGGCGATATATTTGGGACCCGCGCGAGTTGGACCGTTTTCCTTCGCGCACCGCTAGCCGTGGGAATGCTTTCGAGGGGATGAAAGGGAAAGGGAGCGCAAGAGAGAAATAAAGCAAAAGCGGCGCCGCATGTGGGGTGCGTACGGCTTCTCGCGCCTCTGGCTGGCTGTATGTTGTGGACAACGCAGCCTTTATGCACTGTTTTGCCTCGACGCTTTCGCGCTGTCGGCTCAGTGTTCGTTCTCTCTGTGAACGAGCCAAGTACTCGTAGCCAAGGAGAGAGAGAGAGAGAGAGAGAGAGAGAGAGAGAGAGAGAGAGAGAGAGAGAGAGAGAGAGATTTTAAGCCTTCAACCGCAATGGTTTCGTTGCGGTGCTCAGCTGCTGGGCACGACGTCGCTGCTTGTAGTCTCCGCCGTTATACTAAACGCCTGTTAGCTGAGATTGCGGCACAGATTAAGGCATCCTAGGACAAATAATTAAAATGAATCCAGAAGCCTCTGGAACTGGATCCGGACGTCAGTTAATGAATCGATCAAATGTATAAGGAAAAGAGTGCGGGCCCTTCTGAGCCTTGAAAAGGACTTGATGCTGGCAAGTCGTCTTTGAAACTCCCTCCGCTTAATAACTTTCAGGGCAATTTCAAGAAGGAATTCGAAGGATAGGCTGGGAGTGCCTAAGTGCCGTTTTGCGTCTTGAGCTTCTATCGCCACGCGTTGCTCTGCAGCCTTGTTTTCAGCATGGAGCAGCGCTTTCGATCCCCAACCAACCGACGAGCTGTGGTTTCTTTTCTGGCGCCATTTATTTTCACGCACTGCGAGCATGCGCAGTTGATGCGAGGAGCCAGCTTTCGTGACCCTTACTCTTCGACTTATCACGAAAGCGTACTTCTGCACCGAGACCGCACGCGGGGACAACACGAAAACGCAGTCTCGCTTCTACAGCGTCCTGAATTCTTAATTTGCAGTTTGCTTAATTTGCCTTCTTTCTTTTTTCAGCATGCTCGTAGTGGAGTTTTATGCATTACACAACAAATAAGTTCGCGGGATGCTATTTTGAATTCACGCGGTGCTTCATGAATTAGCACCATTCCAGTCCCCACTCCGTGCTATTGCACTCCGATCCCGGCACTTCCTTGCCCAGAGCTTTTCATCCTAGCGCAATCAATGATACTGCGGACTTGTTCGGAAGGAAGTCTGCATCCCGCGATATAAATGGTCTCGCGTAGATGCTGCCGTGTAGCATTTATGAAACGAACGGCAAAGTGCTAGCAAATTGAATAGACATTTCTTTGCTGCGAATGTCCACTGGTGCGCCGTGCGGACCCTTTCTTTCCTCTTCTCCCGACGGCAGCTCTTCCCGCAGAGGAGGCTGATCTTACTGCTCCTCCTGTTAAGCATTTGCCTTTCCGCGAAGAAAAAAAAAACGCTTGTATAAATTGCAGAAGCAAAATGCGAGCACTATGTGAAACGGCGTAAACAGAGGCCGGACGACGTTTCTGTTCTCATTTCTTGTGCTAACGTAGTTGTCGTAACATGCTAAATAAAACACTGATGCATCGATAGCAGTCGCTCTCCGAATGTGTGCGTCGAATCTTTGTCGCCTGTGCAGCAGGGAGCGGCCTACTTCCATCAGAACGGCCGAGTCACTGTACATGTGTAACAGTTGGAGTCCCCGTCGGGTGGGTCCGGAGGAGCGGGTTATCTCCATCACTTATCGGATAAGCGAGTCTTTAGTGACTATCGTCAAGTGAACGGAATGCACAAACGCAACGCTGCAGTCTGAGGGATCGCATGCGTTCCAATCATTTTTTCTCTTCAGCCCAGGATGGAACGACATCCGCAGGATTTGTAGTTGAGCAAAGGCGTCGCGGTTGCTCGCCCTTTCGCAAGGCCTACCGACGGTGGCCGGGGATGCCCGTACGACCGCTTGTCTGTTGCGCGCTGTCTCAATCTCTGCAGTCCAGGCATGTGGCATGTGAAAGGATTTAAACAGTAGCATCTCGCCAGGGAGTTAATGCGTATCACTTGAGAGTAGAATCTTCGGGGTCCTGTTCTTTCACTGCCGTTATCTGCACTTATTCGTACGGCCTCGTTGTTCGCTGCTGTCATCCACTCTATTTGCGCGCGTTGACACCGAATCAGCTGACAGTGCTTTTTCGGGGATTTAGGCGCGTAGTTTTCTTTTTTTTTCAAAAGCCAAACTGCGCGATTATATCTGTTGTCGATAATGCGGTGCAGCTCCTAGAGGGCTAGTTACTGTGTATCTTATGGGAAGTTCTACGGATATTCTTCGCACATAAATCTTAGTTTTGCCAGGAGCACCACACAAGCCAAACTGCTCTTTTTATTGGGAACAGCAGTATTCCGTAGTTTTCGACGTAAGCTAGGGCTGTTACGTTCGACCTGCGGATGCTGACGATCTTCGGGGAAGCGACCGTCGAAACCTGCCCGGCCCGATGCGGTGACTCGCTTTGTAAGGACGACCATGCGCCTCGTCAAAAACCCGTTGGCGCCGGTATGTCGGCTCCGGCGACTCGCTTTGTAAGGACGACAATGCGCCGCTTCCCCAGCCGTGCGGCGCCGGGATGTCTAGACGCAGTCGGCGGACCAAATATTGTTAGTGGATTAGCCGTCACCGTCACGGCTTGTTTGAAGCGGTGGAATTCCTGGAACAAGATGTTTTGCGGCGCCGTCTCACGGACCTTAAAAGTCGTCAGTCAATGAACAGGCACGGCGGCCACTGTCTGCGGGGTCAACTCTGGGATCAAGAGGCGCCTACTCAGGGCAAGACCCGTGTCTGCGAAAACCCTCTCACCTTGCTGTAGTCAATGAAACCGGTGCCGAAGTGAGTGTGCAAACCCTCCCCCTCAAAGGCGGGTCGGCTACGATGATTTCTGACGCTCCGAATTGGTCGAAGGTTGAACGGCCGTTTTCCCTCACCTAGGGATCTAGGGAGGACATAGTGTTTATAAGCAACTGTTGCGCGACTGCTGAGTGTGCATTGTCTTTTAGTCATGCTAGGCTGATGAACAGTAACGTTCTCATGTAAATACTGTAAATAAATCCCATATTCCTTGTTCTCGATGAGAACAAGTCTCTCCCTTCAACAACGTCCTCAGCGTGGATGAGTTGGATGACGGCATGAGCCAGCTACCATCTATTTCCTGCCCGACCCCAATCCTTACAGGGTCAAGTATTCTTAATTGAAGATTTAGGAAAACTCGGTTGGAAAGCTCAGAATGCCGTCGTATATTTAGTCTTTTTTTTGTCAGACGGCTCCGAGTTGCTGCAGTGTATATAGACGCCGCCAGGTCGTGGCCGTTCTGTTGAGTTCTCGCAAATGCTCTTCTTGGGCGACACCAGGTGCCTTGCCGCTTTAGTTTGTAGCGATGCGAATCAGCGGGACACTGCTGATTTACCATGTAGCGTGGACTAACGGCACTGTCGAAAGCAGAAACAAGGCCATTTAGCCTTCTAGGGACGATACAAATCGTCTCTAGAGCAAATGACAACACATTTATGTGCAATAAGTTTGCTGTCAAAACTCAGCCACACTGCGCGGTTTAATATCGAGAGCACGCGATTTTCTTTTCTCGCTGTGTCCTTATACAGCAACCTGCTGGCACCATTGAAAAGTTCATTTCGAATGCGCGCTTGGCCCTCTGCCGGTGCTCCTCGACCATCAATCAACTTTCTGTGGGCCACTTTGTGTCGGTCTTAGCAGGTCGGCGGCCTGTTTGCCTTCGTTGTATTTCATTGCGTCGCTTTATTTTTATCTGCCCTTCAGGTTTCGGGTGCCGAAGCACGCTATTGCTGTCGAATGGGGCGCACCGGGAACAACGGCAGGGGCTTTAGCATTTTCTCAAATGTAACGGGACCACAACTGTACCACGATGGTGCTAGTGGTGGTACGGTTACAGAACCATAAATCATTCAAGTCGATGGTGCACCGAATTGAATAATTTATGGTCTCTAAAAATACAATATTTTAAATATATAATAATGATGCCAGCTGGCGCCTTTTAAAGGAAGCCCAGTGGAGTCGTAGAACGAAATTGAGTTACCCGTGTAGGTATCTGTAAAACGGGCGTCTCAAAGCTAATCATCTCTAAGTTAAATTAAATTATGGGGTTTTACGTGCCAAAATCACTATCTGATTATGAGGCACGTCGTTGTGGAGGGCTCCAGAATAATTTGGACCACCTTAGGTTCCTTAACATGCACCTAATTCTAAGCACACGGGTGTTTTCGCATTTCGCACCCATCGAAATGCGGCGGCCATGGCCGAGGTTCGATCCTGCGACTTCGAGCGTAGCACGCCAACACCATAGCCACTAAGCAACCACTGCGGGTTAATAATTTCTTTCGGACAAAACAGTAATGTAGCGGCTCCTATCAATATTTTCTTGTAGCTTGAAAGATATGACGCTGCACTCATTCTATTTCAGTTTTGGTGAGGGATACAAACAAACAAACAAATAAACAAACAAATAGGAATTGTGACGGAATGAAGATTGATTACGACTTAAAAACAAGCACAAATGTGTGACTGTCATGAGAAGGGACACTGAATAAACAAGTCTTACGAAGTTTATTACTGCCAACCAATACTTTTGCCCAAAGGAAAATGTGGGTTGGGTGTGCTTCTTCTACGCTCCGTCGTTTTCTCACTGTTGCGGAGTTTGGTGCGTATCCTTTGCGACGGCGCGTTGGCGCTTGCACCGATAGAGTGCGCCACGAACGTGTAGTTGACCTTTTTCTGCTCTGTAGTCGAGGCTTCTTCACTTTTGAGCTGAATATTGTGAAAAAGAAAAGAAAGATGTATTACGATGACTGCGAATTAACAAACCTACAGCGAAGCAGATTTGTACGCGTTACATTTGTGCGAATGCGGTACATGTGGGGCCCCCTATTCGGGTGGCCCCCTCTCGCCCTCTCGAGAGCATCCGTCGCGCCTCTCGCGACGCGACTCCGAACAAGTGTCGTTCGCAGGCCGGCGAAAGCGAGCGCGGAGCAGAAGACTCGGCATGGGTGCTTTATGGCGCCTCGCCCTTTTTTTCTTTTCTCACAGCATTTGCTTGCTCGAATGCGTTTCGTATCGCCGGGCGGGCGTCCCGCTGGCTTCTCTCTGCTCTGACGGAACACTTTTCTGCAACCGCCCGACGGGGCGAAGTCAAGGTCGGCCGCCGTCTCTCTCTGCGCTGGGCGGCGGCGGCAGTCGGAACAACGGCGATCCCTGACGCCGCCTTCCGTCTCGGACGGTGCCTCCCTACCCTCGCTGATGCGTGTTTATATACAGGGCTGGCTGTTGCACCACCGTTTGTGGCTGACTGCACCGCGGTCATTGCTTGGCGGGCACGGTCCCGCATCGTCTCTGCGCGAGTCGCCCGGGGTGCTGCGCCAAAGGGGCAGCCGCGTGGCTTATTTTTCCGTCTGGCGTTGATCGGCCATTACCCGCCGTGGTTGCTTAGTAGCTGCGGTGCTGGGCTGCTAAGCATGAGGTCGCGGGATCGAATACCGGCCACGGCGGCCGCATTTCGATGGGGGCGAAATGCGAGAACACACATTTAGGTGCACGTTAAAGAACCACAGGTGGTCCCAATTTCTGGAGCCTTTCACTACGGCGTGCCTCACAATCAGATCGTGGTTTTGGCACGTAAAACCCCATAATTTAATTTTTGATAGGCCATCGGCGCGTCCGTTATCCCCTGCGTGAGAACGGCGCGGTAACCCCGGTCGGGATGTTTTACACGCGGTTAATGATTAAAACGGCTCGTGTCAGTCTTCCGAAGCTGTCTGATGCATAAAAAATGCGACGTGAAAGCGAGACCATCTAACAGTGTTGCTTGCTGAGAGACAGCGTGCGTGCGTACGCATGCGCGCGTACTTCTTTTGACGCAGGTGGTGATCGAGGTGGTTACTTCACTGGCCGTGCTGAGATGTATCGCTAGAGCAGGAGGAAAGCGCCGTTTTCTCCCGTATTTGCAGAGCCAATGCGCAGCGATATTTCCAGAAATTCAGAAGCTATAAGTTCTTTGGAATTTTCTCGTGTAGGGAATGACGAAATCTGACAGTGCTGTTCATGTCGCATCGTGGTACTAACGGCTGCGCGCCCAACAAACATGGCAGTAAATGAAAGCGGGCGCAAACAGGTACTTGAGCGGGCGCGAATTTGCGTTATCGGTCGCGAATCTCTGCAAGCACCGTGCACTTCGTTCTACAGGAGGTGCTGGCGGGTGAGACGGGTCGTCTTTCCGCTTCTCGCAGGCGGCGGACATGCGGACCGACATCGACGGGGCTGAGGGGGCTACGCACAGGCCTCGTCCCGATGCCCTGTCCTGAACGCCATGATGCCTAGCAACAAGCACGATCCCTACCAAGAATTGGAGGCCTACCTCCGGCAAGCACAGGTGCGTCCCCGCTGCCCTGTTTCACATTCGTATTGTTGTTGTCGTTGTTGTTGTTGCAGTCCTCAGACGTTGTGGCATCGTACCTATTATGGATGATTGGCCGAGACGCAGCTGGACCAGGCTGAATGAATATAGAAATTAAATTTCACTTGCAAATATGTGAAATCTTGTAAATTCTATGTGTTACATGCAAGAAAATGAATGGCGCATCTCGAAATGTACAAAAAATAATAATCATAGAGGAAGCGCAAGGCGCTTGGTGTTTCTTCTATGGACGTTGTTGCTTTCGCGCCAAATATACTGCACGCTTTCACCTAAAACCCAAGACGCGCTTCCAATTATTATTATTATTATTATTATTATTATTATTATTATTATTATTATTATTATTATTATTATTATTGTAAGCACTGGAAGGAGAAAGAGGAGAAGGCTATATAGTAATTGCCTCCTAAAATCTAGGCACGCCACACGCGCACTTGTAGAGGAAGAAATAAACTTATACCAGTATGGGTGCAGGCCAGTTGGTGAATCATGATTTTGGAAGTTAGCGCAAGGAATACACGGGACGAACACAAGAACACGCGGGGCGTCGTGTTGTCTCTTTCTTCTTCCCGTGTGTTCTTTGCGATAACTTCCCAAATCATGAAGAAAAAAGAGAAATGGATTGGAAAACTTTTTTGTGGTCCTGTAGGACGTGCTTTGCGCGTAGCGGGCGTCTCCTACGTTGTGACCGGCAGGGAGCGCCGGGCGGGATGCAGCACAATTCTTAAAATTTTTGTCTGACTTAAACAGCTCCGAGAAGTTGGAACTTGCTCAGCAGCGCCGAAATAACGACAACTGCTGGAAGTTGTCGTTCAACAACTGCTGAAAGTGAAGTGTCTACCAGCGTCGGGATGCCAAGTTCTCGGCGCATGCCCTTGTCACTGTCGGCGATGTGCCGCGTTAATGCATCCGTTGCGTAACTTGAGAGTAGGAGCGACCTTGCATTGTGGGTTAAGGCGCGTTCAGAGATGGGTGTAGCATGTCATCTCTGGATGACATGCGACACGTTCATACGTGCGTGGACGTTGCGGGTGTTCGGGGTGTATAAGCAGCTGGGCATCGTCGAAGTAGCACTGGCATCATCCGTGGAGTCGAGGTTTGCTGAAGTCGCAACATCGTCAGCTGCCTCGTTTCCTTAGATAACTTGTGATAGCGTTGATAGATCTGCCCTGTACACTTTGCGTAATACAGGGCATTGAGCGGTAATTGACGCCCGCCAACTGAATTGATAGTTCCGCGGGAATCGCTTGGAACAGAAGCATTTGACAAGTCTGGTTGCTCGCAGATGTATGGCAACGATATGAAGTCTTCGGAAAACATACATGAATAACTTTTCGAAGAAGCTACAGGCCAAGAAAGAACCAAGAAATACACGCTGCGATCGACGGAAATCTGAGTCTCCAGCTCTTTGCAACGTATTGAGTTAGCGATAGCATTGTCCTTCGCGACCAGGTTCATGCCCAAATAGGGATGACGGATACACATAGGTAGCTTATGCTTCTGTTCAGCGCATTAAGAAAAGAAAATCCCCTACATGAGCGATATTTGAAACACCTGTCCTTGAAGTGCAGTAAGAGGCGCTGACAATAAAACTGTGACGCTTGTTTTGGCATACCGTGCATTAACTGCGACGAGTAAATCCGAGTGCACATGCGTGTCGATTGTGATACATCCCTATCTTACGTGCATAATTGCTGCTGTTTGGCGTGTCGCTGCTCATGTTGGCTTATCGTTATTTAATTCCAGTTTTATCTTATTTGCTTGCTTGTCGGACAAGCAGTAGCTGCAGGACGCCTTTCCAGGTGCACGCGAAAACGAGAGAGGAAAAGCCTAGTCTAAATCGAACTTCATCTGCTGGAACGTCGTTCGACGGCGCACTGAAGAGAGTGCTCTCCAAGTGGTGGTGTGAAGGTCGTACGCACTCGGTGTTGTTGCGATGAGTGACCGATTAGCCTTTTCTCCCCTTCCCCGTGAGACTTCTCGCTTCGGCGGCGGACGCGTACAGCGCATGTGCGCGAGGAGCTCGGCGAGAAGCAGCCTCTCGTGACCGTCTTGCTCTCCCTGCTCTTTTAACCGGTTGTGGCCCAGTCCGAGCGAGGATCGCTCTGCGCGTGCTCCGGCGAAAGGGGAGGAGGCGGCCACGACCGGCGGGACTTCAATCCGGGGGCCGCCCGCTTGCATGTCGGCTCGCCGCGGGTCCTTGCGAAGGACGCGCCCTTCGCTTGCGGCGCGGATTCCCGCGGGTTGACCCCGTGAACCGCTCCCCGCGAAGACATGTTGCCGCTGCTCTGTTTCTCTACTTCGGGCCCCTTGCTTGCGGGTTCTTCTTCTGGTCGTCGCCATTGTTCCATTGCAATTGATTTTAGTCGTACACGTTAGCACAACATGATAGTTACACCCGATTTATTGACGCGATATGATGGAAACGATAAGGCATTGGCTATAATTCTGATATCGTGATCTAGAAGAGTAGCGCTCAAGTATTCACATACTGTTCTTGTAGAAATTATATATATATAATGTTTCATAATGAAGGGGAAGGGGAGATGGGGGTGAAGGTAGAGATGGGTATGAACACAGCTACACTCAATGTAATGTTAATTTACAGTGACAACCGACAGTAGCTTCGCAGTTGGGCTACCGAGCGCCAGCTATTACGAATACATGTGAAAACTCATGGCTTAGTTCTGATATAGGCGTGCTTAGACCCAAAATGTGATGTATTCGATTCCCTGTTGTACCAGCCGTGCAAGCTATTTATTATTATTATTATTATTATTATTATTATTATTATTATTATTATTATTATTATTATTATTCGTGTGCCAGCACTCAGACATTATGGTTGTTCCTGGTCACGGTAAATAAATCGTTTGATTTATCGATCGATCGATTATAATGTGGACGGTTGACGGGCGACGTTTGATGGCAATGTGTTAAAATGCTTGCGACGCTTGTTACAGCCAGAGAGCGCGCACAACTACTATATATCCATTTATCGGCTAGTTTACCTCTCCTTAGAAGTCTCGTTTTTTAATGTCGTAACCGCCAAGTGCGCGTTTGCTATTTGTGCATGAAACACGAGAAAACTTGTCGCGCACTTGTGAGTGAGTGCATCAAGAATCGCCTGTGATGATTCGCATTCTCATATGACGACCGTGATGCTGTATATTTGTACGAGCAGCGTTCATAAAGTTCGTATATTGGCACCATAAATTTTGGGGGACAGGCGCACACGATAGTGGTCAAAATGAGCCAACGTTTTTTTTTAAATTTTAGCGGGACATGAAAGTTGTGTTCTAGATGTACCGTGGAACATAGGGTTTTCTACAAACATTATTTTAGGAAACTCTACCGCGGAACATTCCTAGTACAAAAATGGCAGCGTCCATCGGAAAAGTTGACTAAAGCACGAGCAGTGACCCGCTTTCTGCCTTTGAAAGAACCCAATGCCGTACAGAATCGGGCCGGGTTGATACGGGGTACGATGACGGCCACCGTACACCTGTCTTAAATTTATGGCACCGATAATACGAACTCCATGAACGCCCATCGTAGGTGAGCTATTCATGGAGTAGAACCTATTGCTAATGGTTGGAAACTCGTAACGGCGTGCTGGCGAAAGCGACCAGAGGAGCGACGTACTTTTCGGAACAGACTTGTCCGTTCGGCGCCTCCCCGAGCGCGCCCGTTGCTGCCGTCCTTCCCAAAGGCAGCGCGGCGGTGACCTCCGCGAAGGGTCGGCCGCGTAGGCGACGCGATGCGCCGACAGGGAGTCGCTCGCTCGGTTACCTCAGCGCCGCCGCCCGCCGATGCATCCCCGAATGCGCAAACGGTTTGCTTTGCATATCGAGGCAGGAAGGAAACGCGATCCTACAAGGCGGTGCTCCGCCCACGTGGTATGATCGCGCTGCGGACGTGTGCTGCGCGCGACCACCTCTTTGCAAATGCGACTCGCAGGCCGCAGCGTGCACGGTTGGCGCGCGTAGCTTTTGATGCCCGCTGGGGTGCATTGCGTTATACTGGGCCTTTTGAAGAGATGGGCTGGAATTTAGACGCGGCATTGGGGACAAGCTGCGTACGGAGCGCAAAAAAAAAAAAAAAGCAAAGTGATTGTTGCAGAGCCCGCTGAAACATTCTCGCGTAGTCCAATGACTTGACAAAAATGACGAAGCGCAATGCCTAAGAACTGTTGAACTTAAAGGGCCCCTCACCAGGTCTGGCCATTTTGAGCTGACAAGCGCAGAGCATACAATGCGCGCCAGCGATCGTGTTTGCAAAGAATTACATCGGTACGCGCCGCGGAAAGGCCTGAAATTTCAATCCGAACGCCGTTTTCCCTTTTCCTCACGGCGACCACGCTCCAAGCCCGACGGTGACGTTCTCGGGGCCCTGCGCCTACGTGCTCGTGTCCGCAGTGTGACGTTGCTCGTAGTGACACGTGACTTCGATAATTGTTCAAGGCAACATCTGTTATTTGTGCGATCTGTTTCTTGAATTGAAGTTTAGAGAAATAATGAAACACACAAACGAAATGTCTGCGTGTTTTTAATTTACTTCGCGCCGAAGCAGGAGAGATGTACTTCCGTTTCGTCGGCTTGTTCCCACGGTCGTGCAGTCGCATGCTCAAATACCGAAACTATGCCATTTCCTACCGTGTTCCAGCGCGTGATCATGCTCTGCGATCCGCGTGTTCTGCCTCACTATTCGTGTAGCACTGAATTATACCGCTAGTCATGTGTCCTTGTGCACAGCGCGCAAAATCGTGCGCTGCGCGAACGAACAGCGCGCGACGTCGTCAGCGGAAGTGCGTCGCGCCGAAAAAAAAAGAAAAGAAAGCGAGGAAAAAAAAACAAATTAAGGCGGGGCCTGTGACGTATGCGTCACGCGATCCTCGAGGTACAGTATGGGAAAACGCAGGGACGGAATTTCGCTTGTGGAGGCTAGTCGGGGCAAGTGGAGAGAGCGTCTTGCTTTGCAGTGGAGCCCGTCTGCTGAACTCATGGGTTCGCGGCACTGAAATATTTCTATATCGGCTATTAATGGAGCCGATTTGAAAATTTTTTGCAGCAGAACGCTCCCTAGAGGACGCGTAACAACTTCCAGCGTGTAACCAAAATTTGCTATGGGGTCTGGTGAGGGGCCCTTTAATATAGAAAGCAACTGAAGAATGAAATTATAACTATCTATTACGAGAGGCAACTGACCTGTGTGTGAATTGAAGAGCGCTGTTCTTTGGCACTGGGTAAGTACGTAAGTAAAACGGAAGTGTAAAAAAGAAAAAAAGAAAAAAGGAAAGGTTGCTGCGACAACTAAAAACAACCACAAAGAAAAAAGCTATTCTGAGCTTTTGCGACGCAAAAGGGAGATCACGGAAATTTGGGGAGGTCAATTTGAAGGACATGCTCCTGACCTGTTTGTCCCCTGTGGGAGAACACCAAAATGGGATAGGGATAAACGACGCAAAATGTAAATAAATGGAAATACTAGGCTATGCAAGATTACTGCATCAGATTTCTGGAGCAGTAAGTTGGGAATTATTTCTGGGAAGTGACTTTCTGTGCGAGCTTCTAATTCCCGAAGCAGCAGCCTGTAACATCGGAAATTCGCAGTTTATGATATCTCACTCTAGTTATCAGATTAATGTTGTCAGAATTCTGTAAGCAAATAACTGCTTTGGAAATGAACGAACAATTAACTTCACACCTTCTGGAGTGTTTCCGCCCGAGAGCCGGTACGATTTAATTAATGTACAGCGAAAATTAACTAATGGATTAAGATCTTAGTAACGAATGGATTTCGTCTCCAGCATTCCCCACTAAGTATTACCATTTTCTCCCTTTCAACTTCATTGCAGCATTTATTTTGTACAATAAACAGAAGAATGGTAACAAAAGTGCAGAATCTTTAAATTGCTACTTGATTTCTTGGCAGAAGGAAAAGACAGATAAAAAATGAAACATTTGGGTAACAGAAAACAATGTTTTTCTTTTTTTAGATTTGAAGTTTAAGCGTGAAAAAAAGGGGGGGGGGGATAGGGGAGAAGAAGAAACGCAATGTATATCGAATTAAATAGTTGGAAACCGCCTTACAGATGCAGACACAAGTCACTAGAAAGAAAGACAGCGGGGAGAAATAGCACAATTAAATATACATAAATCGGAAATGGCAATGTATTACCGATTACAAATCAAGTCTCACAATGTAAATGTGTGTAAGAGCACCAGCGGTTTAGCAGATAAGATGTTCAGTTTCTCACGGGATAAGTTATTTGTGTCTGTATTGTCATTTACTTGTCTATTCAACATAGTAGCTCTGCGCGATTTTGAACTGTTCGTTTCGTGACGCGTTCTTAAAAAAGAGAGTCAGCCGAATGCTTCTATTTAGAATGTATGAGGTACGTCGGATGGTTCTGTTGAAGCACATTATGTAAGAACTAGCATTATGAAACATAGTTCCAGCGCACATTTGGACACGGACGAGGAGAGAAAGACAACACGAACGCCTGGCATTCGTGTCGTCTTTCTCTCCTCGTCCGTGTCCAAATGTGCGCTGCAACTATGTTTCATAATGCTAATCATAACCAACTAGCCCAGCTGTCCATAGTTATGTAAGAACGATTTCCTCGTTTCGCGTAAGACCTTCCTTATATTTTAATAGTGTGTTCAAATAATAGCACTGTCTGAGGATTACTCATTTTAGCAAGGGGGCTTGCGGTTATAGTATAAGTACTCGAAGCATACCCATAATTATTTACTCATTCATTTATGTATTGACTGAAGTTGATTGCTACATAGGCCGACCGATTCACCTAGTCTATAGAAAGAATGATTATCTACCCGGATCTACAATATGCTTATATGTGTAGTTTCTGGTTGATATATCTGCAGGTTCGAACTTGTGTGTTGATTTGACGCGCATACCAGGAGCCCGGAATGCTATTCCAGTGATGCCTCGTTGTGTGCAGTCGCACGCTGTCTTTACGCTGACGTATCTTCCTCGTAAACGCAGAGGGCGTGTATGCCATGCTCGGGTGCCCTACGGAATTTGCGTGGTCGGTCGCCCGATCTCGGAGTAATTCCCATGCGTGCGCCTCGCGCGTGCTTCATTGCTCACGCTTTGCGCAGTGTCCTCCTCCCCCCCCCCCCCCCCCACCTCCTCCGTCATCGTCTGGTCGTGCGGTGTCTGGATGCGGTGTCGCGTTGCCGTTCGCCGGCCCTTCTTCGCTCTCGGCGGGTGCGCGTGCGAGAGCGGTTCTTCGTCCGCCCCGTCGAACGCACGTTGCCTCTGCCGCCGGTGTCGGGTGTCGTGGCGGCGCGTATGCTCACGAAGACTTCGTCAGCGCAGCGGGCGTCTCCGCGGCATGCGGCGGCGACGGCGGCGGCGGTTGGGGCTGTTTGACGCCCCGCGGCTGCAGGCCGCACGCGCCGTAGCCGTAGCCGCGGCGTGTTCTCGGGCCTCTCCTGCAATCACTACGGCGTCGGCCATTGTCGGACCGAGGAGAACTGCTTCGTGACGATGGGACAGTGGCTGTCGCTCGTGCAACAGCGCCTCGTGTCGCTGTGGGATTATTACTGGCGAGCTCGCGAAGACAGCGCGATCACTGGGGTGAGTGCCCACGTCTCGATGGCTGCACGATGGTAGCGATGGTTCGCGCCGCGTTCGTTGTCGGCTTTCGGTGACGTTATTATTGACGATTGACAGGTTGCGGTCCCTGGACCGTCGTTTGTAAAGGTTTTACTGCGCGCTTGACAACGTGTAACTACCAGTATGTCACAGAGCGCGAGACGTTATGATAGTCAGCTGATCTCCCCTGTACTCCGTCTGCCACCCCTGATAGTGCGACTTATAACGTTTCAAAACCGAGCTCATTGGACACAGGATAAGAGAGGGAGAACAATTGAGACGTGTACAAGGGAACAGAAGAGAGCAAAGGGCGTAGTCGCCTGATGGCGTAGTCGCCTACCACCTCCGACTCAAGAGGGAGAAGACAAGCACGCAAGCCGAACGTGTGATTCGCTCTCGGAGGAGGAAATTATAGGAAAACCACGTGAGTTCACACAACAAAAAGGTCAGGTTTCGCATAACCAAGTCTACCAAAGCCCCCGACGCTGCCAGGAAAAATGGCGGACGCGACATTGGGACGAGCATCTGTTGAGACGCCAGCATGCTGTGGACCGTCATCAACGACGGCGACGCTGTGTTGTGATGACGCGGCTGAAAACGCTGTCAGTCTCGACAACTGCTCTCAGGGCACGAGAAAGTGCTCTACGCAAGCTGGAGAGTGATCGAAAAGAACCAGCCGAACGCAAGGCGGGCACTCTTGTTCGACCAGTCGAAGACGACGCTCCTCGCGAGAGCGGTCTGGAGCGCTCCGAAACGACCAGCCGAAGATACCGCTAGTACAGAGAACTAGGGTCGTGTGATTCTTGGCAGCGCCATTTTGTAGGGAACACGGAGGCTTACGCTACACACATATCTGGCAATTCGAAGCAACGTTTCGCCAGTGCGCCTCGACGCCGCCACTTTCAAATTCCTTCCTAAAGTGGATTCACATGAACCTGTCATGTGGTCACGTCACTCGCCGACGCCATTAAGTGTAAAAAATTGGATTGCGCGTTTATCGACAAGTATATGCAGGCATCCGCGCCACAGTTGCTTCGCGAAGACATGTTTCAGACGAGCCCCTAAATTACGCTCGGGTCGTAGTCGTACGAGCCTGCCGCCTCAAACCGCTCTCACGCGAAGAACAGGTGACGTTTTATTACTTTCGCGCTCAGGAAGATCCATTGCGCACCCGGTGCCCATGTCGCCGGCTACACTGTTCCGTCGCTGAACGAGTATGCGTGACACGCGGTCCGCTTTCTCTGCTCGTAAAACCCCGCGACGAAGCCTGTAAGTGGCTCGAAGCCGTGGGCATGCACCGGCGTCGCTGGCGCGGTGCCACAGAGGGCTGTCGCAGGCCATTCGTTTTCGCTTCCCTTCTGCCAGTGATTGCCTCGTCGCTGACACCTCGTCTCGGGCGGACGCCAGCGTGTACCCGTTCAGTCAAGTGTTTTACGGCAGTCTTCTAGCGATAGCAGTGGTTGGTGCGATGAATGGCCGGGGAGACTTCTGTGCTCTCGGTACGTCTTGACGAGTGCGTGTGCATATGCATGCCGCTGGCAGACGTCGACCCCTACTCGCGAGCGCGACAAATGGGTGCAGTGCGAGAAACGACAAAAGCGTCATCGATTACTTGTCGCGACTCGAATCCTCCCGGGCGGACAGTTAGTTTCGGTATCCTGCGTTTTTGTAACGGCGAGTCTAGCGCGGCCTAAGAAACAAGTATTTACTGTGTAGCGGGCCTTTGTTGAGTTGTCGAGGCTGTAGCGGCAATGGGTTCACGTCTATATGGACCTCTATTCGTATTTTAATATGCACCCGCCGCGGTTGCTCAATGGCTATGGTGTTAGGCTGCTGGGCACAAGGTCGCGGGATGGAATCCCCGCCTTGGTGGCCTCATTTCGATGGAGGCGTAATGCGAAAACACCCGTGTACTTAGATTTAGGCGCACGTTAAAGATCCCCAGGTGGTCTAAACTTCCGAAGTCCTCCACTACGGATTTCCGTAGAACCGTGCCTCATAATCAGAAAGTGGTTTTGGCACGTAAAACCCCATAGTTTAATTTTATTTTAATATGGTAAGCAGGTGATCATGCGCGCTGCAGTGAGATAAAGCATGAGCCGGACTTTGGGCCTGCGGCGCCGCGTAAATACTGCGCATACATGAATTGGAGGTTAGCTGCGCGGCCTGTGGTATCGTTGTGGTTTTGGATGGCGTAGAAAGGAATCACATAGATTCCAACGTATGCGTTGTATCTGCACATGCTTTTTAATATTTTATTTATTGTGGCCAGTTGGTCCCTCCGTTCCCTCCGCGTTGGCGTATAGCGCTGCCTTTCAGTAAATAGCTTTCTCTCCGAATATGAATGGGCAACCGCGCTTGTTAGCTCTTTTCGGCTTCACAACCCCGTGGGATCAAAATTAATCCTGAGTCCCCCATCACAGCGTGCTTCGTATCGTGGTTTTGGCACGTGAAACCCCAGAACTTATTTTCTATAACTATAACAGTTACGTCACCAAGACGCTAATAATGAGGCTGAAATTGACAACCTAAGGGAGTCTCCCAAGAGCGCGCCGCAGCACCACGAATCCTCACGGCTAGCGCAGCGCTGAAAGCCATTTTATTCGCTTGGTTTGAGGTCAGTGCGAAACGTTGGCCTTGTCAGCGAGCCCCCTGCGCTTGCTATATTGTATCGCGCAATAAAGAGAAGCGTTGGAGGAACGAGGAACCGCACGGTGGTAACAGTGGAACACTCGCATGTGCAGAATTGCATGCGCGAGAGCCCGTGCGTCGCAGCCCCCTTTCCTCGGCGCATGAGCAGCTTTGTAAAGACAGGGGCGTTAATGAGAGCGTCGTCACGGTCGCCTGCGCGATCCCTTCTGTTCTCGCGCTGCGAAGCTGCAGGCCGCTTCGCGCCAAATGAGCGCGCCCGCCATGTGTGCCTGCATGCGCGCTGCCCGCGCGCTCTGTGCGCGCGATGCCAGCCACCGCGGCTCGTGGTCGAAACGCGCGCGGATCACCAGCGCGCTTTTAGAGGTATTCGTTTCTTTCTGTTTGTTGTTCGTGTCTTACGAGAAGCTGGCCCGCGTGTTCAGCTGAGAGCGAGCGATTGGACCTTCCCACGCGGCTTCGGTGGCAAGCGGCAACGCGCGCGCTAATTCCGCTGCAGCTACGCCGCCGCCGCTGCCGCTGCTGGCACGATACGCCGCGTGCGCTGCCCACGATTTCCGACACGAATCCGCGTCCCTCTCTTTCAACCGCGTCCAAAGCCGCGTCCCTCTTTTTCAACTCACTCGCCGTCGCTCTCCTCCCATTCCTGTCTATTCTTTCGTTTTTGTTTTCGTTTTTTTTCTTTCGGATATTATTTTGCACCGTTCGTCCTCCGCTTTTGTGTCTCCTCATGCTTCCTTGTTACCTTTGTTGCTTGTGCTTTTTTTTTTTTTTGCTTTTTTTCACTCCGTTTTCAGCTCGCTGAGCCGCACACCAACGCGCGCGCCGGTCTGCTCGTAATTCGTTTCGCTCGCTGGCGGCCGCAAAAGAAAGCAAGAGCTGGTCGGCATCGCTTCGTCGTTCTACGCGTACGCTGCGCACGCTGGATATACGCTGGATATTTTTCTTGTTCGTTCCCGTCGTCAGCGACGACCATGGTGAGTTTAACCGATGTACCCCGTCCTGCCGCCTTGTTTGCGGATCAGCCGAAGGAACGCGGCGAACACAGGGTGCCGTTCGGATCTTCTCTACCCACGAGCGAACTGCCTGGGGCATTGCTATGCAGTGTCTGTCGCTGTTAGCGTTGTGGTCGTTTACGACGTCCCTGCGCCTCGCGTGCATGTGTCTGTACCGTTGTCACACAAGGGTATTACGTACACATCGTCCCGCTTATGCTGAAGGGCACGATGCAGTTGGGAGGATGTTGCTGATTTCGACACCATCGTTTCGCACGAAGCGTGAGGAAGTGCTAGTGCTAGCTGCTAAATTCGCGCACTAGTAAGTCCGCGATCGGTAAAGTGTTTTCTAACCTATCGATTAGAGTCGCAGCACGACCGAGTCATCTGCGGATGAAATTTTGCACGGGTGGAAATACGGCAGATTCGGCCAGCACAGCTCTAAGTGCTGCCTGATTTCTTCGCTGAGCGGTGGTGGTTTCTACAAGCACAATTCTTGACTGTTAATTTTTGTTTCTTGATTGGCCGACTTATATAACTCGCCGTTTTATGCTCAGAAGCATGCCATCACTTGTTAGGCTGAACCGTGTCGTCCTTGTTCGTGCTTCCGTTATCCACATTCGCATTGCAAATTTGTATAAAATACCAGATAATTTTAACCGCGTGTGGGACAAATTACGATGTACACTGTTGGGTCCGTCGCATCGCTTTTTTTCTCTCTTTTTTCTTTTATTTTTGCTACATAGAGCTTACTTCGTAACATCAACTGTTTGTCGCCGCGTTTTTTTTTTTCTTCTCTCTCTCTCTCTATCTCTTAGAGGGAAATTCTTCCTCGGAGAGATCAATTGTTGAGGAGAAATCGACGTATCCCGGTTTTATTCGAAGCACCCGAAAGAGGAATTTGGCAAGAAATATATAAGACAAACGTTTGCAGTCTGTAGCGTCCGTGCTGCCTTGTGACCGTCCTTTCTACGCTGCTTCGAATTGATCGAAGTATGAAATGAGTATGGCCCAAGAGCCAATGCTCTTAAGACCATATCCACAGCCGCTCCCTCCGTCATTTCCCGCCAAGTGTCTTGTGCCATACATTTTCATCGTGGATTGCGTGTGTACTCGCCTCTGATAGCTGCGTACGTTGTGGTCGTTAGGCTCCGACAGCGGTAGCGCAGATCTTTCATTTTACCGAGTGGCTACACATTAACGCCGCCAACAAGGGTGTTTGCTGCACTGCCGACTTTTCATTCGGCTCGGGGCGACGTTATAAATGACTTGCGCAACCTATATTTATTATCTCTTTCTCGGAGGCAAGCCGAGCCTTGTCGGAGAGAACCGCGCACCGCATGCATGTGCTCGGTTCGGTACGCGTCTCGGGGCGCAAATGCGATCTGCTGTGTGTTTTCGTGTGTCACGACTGGCCATCCATTAATTTCCCTTCGTGAAAAAGGAGCGCGCTCAGTGCCTCTGCTGCGAAGGAAGAAATGCCTTCTCCGGCGTGATCGCAGTTTCTCCGCCGAGTGCCCCGTTCGCACGTTCATGTTCGTGGCTGTGCTTTGTCTGCGTCTTTACAGCGTTGTCGTCACAAACTCCAGTTCTACTTCATCTCATATTTTACGCTTAGATAGCCAAGGCTAGCGTCCAAGGACTTCTTTGTTTAAAATAGCGACTGAGCCGAGAGGCAAGACGAATAAATGCCTCATCGTATCTGTAGTGTAAAGAATATTCTATAGTGATGTAGCGTATCTTTATTCGCTGGCCTCATGCTAACTGCACTCGTGTTTTACGCTTGTGAATTGTGCGACCGTCTTTGAATGTTGTAGCGCGTAGCCTCACGTTATTGTGTGAATTTTTCTCAAATTTTTGCTGTCTTTCTCCTTTGATTCCCTTTACCCCTTTCCCCAGCGCAGGGTAGCCAGCCGGAACTTACACTGGCTAACTTCCCTGTCTTTCATCCTCTTTTGTTTCTCTCTCTCTCTCTCTCTCTCTCTCTTGACACGAGACGGTTCAGAGCATACCCTTTATGCGAGGTGTCCAGTGGTCCCGGAATCTCCTCCCGTCTGCACATTTCTTCATTTTTTTCTGAAGCGCTGTTGCTTCTGCACATAAGAGAAGGTAACAGCGCTTATCAACGCTTAACAAATAGTTCACATTTCTTGCATAGTTCTATCGTATAAAATTTGCCGTCGGAAATTACGCACCCATCTTCGTTAGGTGAAGACGACTTATTGTGTCTAACCCCCCGTATTTAGAAATGCATCATAACTTGAAGCCCATGCTCGACTTGACGTATATGAGGTCTCGTGTGAACGTGCCGAAGACGTTCATTGCGTTTCCTCTGTTGCGTTTACGACAGTCGTCATGTAAATAAAGTCAAGCGTGGGCTTCAAGTTAAGATGTATTTCTGAATACGGGGGCGAGTGTTCGCAACTTCTTCACCGGTACACTGCCGACCGAGTAATGTAGCTATAGTAGATATTGGCGTATTCGGACTTTGCTTCTCTTTTCAGGGTCTTCTGTGTGCAAAGCTTTCCGTGTCGACAAGTGGCGACCATTACGGCAACCACGAATTCTAAACTAAATCACATAATCGGTGCGAGTCGTCGCTTTCAAGCTCGCGCGACCCTCAAGGTGATACGCCGACAGGGTCGAGTCAACCGCGACGCATCGCACCTCCCTCGGTCGGGTTTCCGTGCGCACGCGCCCGTGTCTGCTCGCGTCGCCCCGCTCTCGTCCGTGGCCCGTGTGTTCCGGCTGCTTGCGATGCGGAAAGGAAGGAAAAAAGGTCCCGCACCTCGTTGACCCCTTCCGGTGACCCCGCGGGGGGCGCGTAACGCGGGTGCTCGGCGGCCCCGCGCGTCGCGCTTTCCCTCCCTGCGCCGTCGGCGGCGGTGGGTCTCTCAATGGCGTCGGCGTCGGCCGCGCTTGCAACTCGGCCACAGTGACGGCCACGCGCGCTCTCCGACCTCGAGGGCCGCCGTGAAGCGGGGCGAGTGCCTCGCGTGTGCGTCCCCCTGCGTGTGGCCCCGTGCTGCTGCTGCTACAACTAGCGGTCTGACATAACTGGAAGCCTCGGTGCGCACACACACACACACACACACTCTCTCTCTCTCTCTCTCTCTCTCTCTCCTTAACCCTAACCCGCTCACGCGCGCGTAGTGTATCGTCCCACTACCGTAATGCGTGGGGGCGCTGCGAAAGAAAGAGACGGCGAGAGACAAAAGGTGGACGGGTGCACTGACGGCCGATTTGCATGAGCAGTGCTGTGGGAAAGCAGGGGGCTGTCTGGAGTTCCTCGCCAGCTGCCGCTTACAGCGAAGGCTCGGCTGCGACTTTGCGCGAAGTCTGCCTGTTTTCCCTGCAGTGGGTATACCTGGTGTCCCAGCTAATCTGGACCAAGATATATTAGTCGAGTTGAATTAATCAGGAGCTCCCACTACGGCGTGCCTCATAATCAAATTGTGGTTTTGGCACGTAAAACACTAGAATTCACACAAGGGAACAGTCATGCCCTTCTGGGGTGATCAGAAGGCGGAAATGATTCTGGCATTGGGGGCGGCGACAAGAGGAATGCAGCCAGTAAACAGGATGTCCCCTGTAACTTGAGAGAAAGAGAGAAAGAAGAAAGGGGAAAGTCAGAGTTTATCTAGATGGGAAGATCCGGTTTGCTACCCTACGCTGGGGAGAGAGGGGAGGGGAAGGTAGAGTGATAGCAAAGTAGAGATAAAAAAAGAAAGGAGCATAGACATAGTCACAGTCGGTCACTGTCGCCGCATACCGTCACCGCACAGCACAATAGCACTTGCAGCACTATAAACATCTGTTCAGGCTACAGCCGCTTGTCCAATTCTGTTGCCCTTAAAAACTGCAACAGTAAATTGAGCCAAACATTAAAAATATGCAGATGCCACATAGCTGTACAGAACCAAGGTAATGTTGTTTGTCGTTCCTAGGAAATACTCAGGTCATTTATTTTTCAATCTGCCTAATTAGATAATTAGCCCTAATTAATTGCTGAACTTCGCAAACATAATTAGAAGAAAAATGTCAATGAATATTGTAGAGCAACATGAAAAGCTCCTCATACAGCTTTCTGTTGATCAATGCATGCTAAATAAAAGTGTTTTTCCGAGCGTGAAAGAAGCCCGCGAATATACGCAAAGTGCATATTCAGGCTCTAGGTTGTTTCGGACGAAAGGGGAAGAGCCATACGTAAACACTGTTGCACAATAACTACCGTGATGCGCTAAACTCAGCTTATATATATAAGTATATGTTGCTGCGCGCTGCAGTTATGGTATGAGATATCGAAGCATCGAGCTAGAAAGACGCTAGGAGGCTTCTGAAAGTGTCAGGATTGCGTGTAGAAAGAAAGAAAGAAAGAAAGAAAGAAAGAAAGAAAGAAAGAAAGAAAGAAAGAAAGAAAGGTTGATTTTCTGAAGAAATTCATAACATGGTGGGAGAACCACACTAATTGCCAGACCGAGGCCTAGACTTGTTTTTATGACTAGTTCTCTGCTATGCGCGATGCTCATTGCGGGAAACCGCAATATACTGAAAATTTCTTACAGCTTTTGTCGGAACTTGCGTATAGTGTTAGAAGACGGGGAATTATGTATTTGGTCGGCTGCACGCGTGCTGCTCATAAGAACATTGTGCACATTCGGCTGCTCAGAAGAAAGCTGAAATAACGTCACCATTAAATCTGAAACATCATTTTCCCCTGGACTGGCGCACAGGGCCGGAAACAACGCTGTTGGTAGCTCCCGTCACACGCGCATAGTTCTGTACATAAATAAATTGTGCCGTGGAGTTCTCCGGAACCGCATTTCATTTTTTTTTTCGTTATGATTCTCATTTTGCAGGCCGAGGTAGGTAGGGCCGTCGAGGACCTGCTCGCCTCCGAGTCCCCGGGAAGCTCGTCGTCATCGGCTGGAAGCCGCAAGAACTCGTGTCCCGACCTGTACAGCTACGGTGATGCGGACGAATCGTGCCGGACGCCGCGCAAGTTCGTGGCCACTTACACGTCCCTGAGCGCGCCCAGACCCCGGCGCGGCGTCAATGGATTCGGCGGCTCCTCTTGCTCCGACAAGGCGCAGCCGACGGCGGCTGGCCTCGTCGTGACCAACGGCTCTCGAGGACGCCGCGCCAGCGACGGCGAACCGCCGACGTGCGCTTGGGACGCGTACTACGGCTGGGAGTCTCTGCAGCTGTCGCGTCCCCCCAGCGGCGACGCACACCTGCTGTCCATCTACACCCAGCGCCTCGTGGAGGCGGTCAACGGGTCCTTTGCCGAAGATCTGTCCTCGCTCGACAACGATGAGGGGCCATCGACCGAGTCGGGGAGGATCGAGTGCGGCAGTGACGCCGTCGACCAAAGCACGTCGACCGTTCGGGAGGATACCGAAGCCGGCCGCTTCACCGGCGCTGCCGAGGAGGAGCCGGTCTCGGCGGCGTCCGCTCAAGGGGACGGCGCAAGGAATGGCGAGAGCGACTCGACGGCGGCGGCGGCTGCCGCCTCGCCATTCGGCGAACGAGGCGAACTAGATTCCCAGAGGAGAAGCAGCGACGACGGCGAAAGTGGCGCCGAGAAGAAATTGCCACTGATCCGGTCGTCTTCGTGGCCCGACCTGGCGACGCTGCGGTGCGGCCGCGCACCTTCGCAACCGCCGACGTCCTTGTGCGGTTCCAGCCGTGCCCGCAGCTGCCCGGAAACAGCGGCTGACAGAGCCATGAGCGGCGTCGCGCCGTCTTCGGTTGGTGATGCCGACAGTTGCCAGGCGCTCAGCTACGACGGCTCGATTTACAAGAACCAGCAGCTTTACTACGAGCGCGACGAAGGCGGCGAGGAGGCGAAAGAAGAGTGTGTGCAGTCCGCGGACAGTCTGAGTAAGTGCATTTCTTTTCCCTCGCCGGGCGTCTTCGCGGTTTGTTTTGATGCCAATTAAAAGCGCCCTCCGTTTTCCTGAAGTAACGCGCCGCGTTGAAATTATATTACCTCTCTAAATTGTGTTGCGGTTCAATGCCGGTTTTATTCGATCGCGCGAGAGAGTACGATACGGCAAGATGGAAGGCATTGAAACAAGCACCTGTAAGCAGTATTGCACTCGAGCCATCAAAACGCAGCCCTCATGGCTGTGTACAGTACTGAGTCAGTGCAAGTGCATCGAGAGGGATCAGTAAGCACACTCAGTCGGACACCGCGCAGTCCAGAAATGAAACGTAAAGCACAGTCCGCATATCGAAATGCCTTCCGTGGGAATCCAGCCTTACTTTGTACAGTCAACACATTGTTGATATTCGACGTGTCATACAATCGTTATGCGAATGCGTATCGCCTTTTCACTTTCACTCCTTCTCTCAATCTTTTACTTCCATTTGCTCTTCCGCGAGTGCAGGGTAGCCAACCAGGTGCAGTCACCTGCTTGCCTTTTATTAATCCTTTTCTACATCGACTTATGCAAATTTGTATTGCATATGTCGCCGACCTTAACGCGTCTGATCGGTTTTGATTTCTCGCCTGCGAACTAAAACGTCCCGCTTGCCATTTAGCTTTACGAAGTTCATGCAGTATTGTTTCTCATAATCTCGTTTTTCTCATGTACACGTGCCGGCGCACTGGCGTTATTATTTTTCATGCGCTTAAATGTAGAAATCGGAACATTTGGTGGTATACCAGGACATTCGAAGGGGCAAACGCACGCCTCTGCGCTAAATGTGCTCTGTAGTATGCGATTCGAAACTGGCCTACATTGCGGCGAGTGCGAGACTATCTTGACACCGCAACTTGGCTACCTGAAATGCCAATTGCATTCAGTATTTTTCCCCGCATGTGCAGAGTTTTCCTGATCGAGATTCTCCTCAAATATTTTCCTGTGCAGGTTCTGTCAAGAACGTGCCCGCCGTGGATGATTTTACTGCAGTCGAGCTACGAATCAGTGATTCTGACCACGACGACGTGACGAGGGCGGCAGCCGGCTGCGACTTGCCCGAGCTGTTCATCCGCGAAGACGAACGCGATGAACCGCCGCCGACGGCTCGAAGCGGCGTCAGCAGCGACTACCGCACCTCGGTGTCAGCCGGGGTTGCTCCGCCGGCGTCGTCGACAGCCGCGGCGCTGCGCGACTCGTTCACCCTGGACCTGCGCTCGCCGGGCCTGGTGCGCAGCCGACTCAACCCGTACACGATCGAGGTGATCGCGAACCACGCGTCGTCGCCCGACGAAGTGCTGGCCACCGTGTCGACGCTCGAGGCGCGGCTGGCGTCGCATCCGCTGCCGCCGCTGGTGATCGACGAGAACGAGCCGGACACGGGAACCTGGTCGTCCACCTCGACGGCTCACTCCGCTTCCACTGTGGTCAGTCCGGAGCGCCTCCTGCCGGTCGTTGCTCGCCTCCCTGTGTGACAGTTTCGATCTGGGGTTGCCGACTTTGTGCGCGAGTTTGAATGCGCACGTGTTTTGCATTTGTCCTGCGTGCGCGCGAGAACCACTGAAACAGGTCTCTTCGCTCGCACGTGTCGATAAGAGACCTGCATGCGATGAGCTTGTTTTGGGTCCTTGGCCGGACGCAAACAGCGTAGCCGTGATTGCAAGGGCAGCTTTAGCTTTTCGGCAAGTCACTGGGCTTTACGCACGGCCTTATGGAGGACGCAATGTACTGGACTTGCATTATACGCACATCCTTCTCCTGTTATCAGCATTCACCAGTCCTTTTCTTCTCCGTCACTTTTCCGCACTGTTGGGTATAGGAGTCCAGAGCAAGCTATCGCTCAGGACGGGCTTTGTGTCTTTCTGTAGAACTCTCTGTCCCTCTCTATCTGTGCCGCTGTTATGTAACTTACTCGAAGGGTTTCGCACGGGTCAAAAAGAAAGATAAGGAGGTAACACGGCAGTTTCCGACAGCGAAGTGTCGTCAAAACGGCGCCTCGATTGTCATCGCGTCGTCGCCGTTGTCGTGCCGTTAACTGCATTGCGGAGGTAATTTCTTAACGCTGTCAAAGGCGCCTATGTATGTGCCATTTTTCGTTAGTTACTTGCACATCCGCCCTGAGCGACCGCGGGGGAGGGGGGGAGGGGGGGTACGAGACTGCTTTATACCGTGATCCTAAAGCACCTGTCCCGCGTCATGTGTTGAATTATGTGGAGTTTATTTTACAAAAGTAAACCGCATGGACATATGGGCTAAAAGCTGTCACTGTAGCTTGGCGAATGCCTATAGATGGTGCGTTTGATGGCCCACGCCTTCTTTCTTCTCGGAGCTCTTCGTATATTTACGTCGCTTGCGCAAGTTAAAAAAAAATAAGGACGTTTTACGCAAGCCGGCAGTTCGTTTCATGTTAACGGCGATCTTAGCGTTGCTTAGCTGAACACACTCCTTCGGAGTCGGCGACGAAGGCGCCTGGCGTGTAGCACTATATATGTAGCGTTGAACGTACGTGTGTGCGCGAGTGCGGAGCGAGTAGCGGTTTTCCCGGCTGGCCCTGGAGCGTGGCCAGGAAATATGATCGTGGCCGCGATAGCGCCAGCTGAACACGCCCGATAGCATCTTCTCACTCAGCTGCATGCGCAATTCGCTGTGGGAGCTTGTTGCGGAGACGCGCTTACGTTGACGTGGCCTCGCGCTGTAACCGCGGCGGGAGATCCTGGCGCGATATTCTAGAATGTTGTTTGAGCCAGGGAATGTGGCGAGAAAAATAAAAATCTTTGTGATTTCTTGAAGTGAAGAATATCTAACTTTTAGATGGTGGCGACAAGTTAAAGGGTTGCTCTTTCGAAGTAAACAAAACCGGTTACACAACTTTTTCGTGTGGGCTGATTTTATTTCCGCATCTTCCTTGTTCTTTTTTTCTGCGGCGCCTTTGCTTTTAGTAGTGAGCTATTTTCTGTCGCATAGTAGATCAAAGGAAGTCGCATATGTTGCTTGATACGGCTGCTGGTGGTCTTCGTTTTTTGAAACATTTCTGCAAAAGTGCGTGCGCATAAGTGCGTTGCTGTAGATAGGCCTAAGATTTGGCAAACGAAGCACATGAGTGGTCCTGTAAGGTCGGTGCGATCATTGAGAGAAAACGTTTGCTGCAGCCAAACTCGGATTTCCGAATGCACGCGAACATACAACCATAAAGCAGCCGCTGAATTCACTGTCATCTGTGACATTTAAAAAACGAACAGCCTATTTTCAGTCGCAGATATGGTATAACAACTTTCGTTTGGTAGCGTAGGTCTTCCCTAAAGGTTCACTAAAATTACGAAACCAGAAAATTGCGCCGACAAATTCAGAACGCCGCAACCCGCGAAGAGAAAGAAATATCTCTTCTACAGTTTCGAAGTAATTTGCTGTGACAGCAGTTGCTCCCCCAGATTCCTCCAACGCCCCTAACTTTGTGCAAACCACCTGCGATATTGAAGCAATATCTCGCCCCCCCCCCCCCCCCCCCCCCCCCCGACCACCTACTCCAGTTGTCTGCGGCTTTGACAACAGGATGACAACGCCGAACGAAGGCAGGGCAAATGCAACACCCTAACAATGACAAACCGCACGAGGGACGGCGATGACAGCTCATGGACTTGCATCTGAGACAGCGAATACAGCTGGCTTTTCGAGAGGATCGCTGAGAGTAACTTCTGCGCTCAAACCCACCCTGTCAGCGGCTGCTACGCACATTGCATCCCGTTGCATCCGAAATACATGCGCAGAAGCTACGAATCTTCGAGGCTGCATTACACGCACTGCAATGGTGAACAGCGCAGAGCGCGAGAAAATTGGCACGTGCTGGACAGTTGCACTGAACTCGTTTTACACCTGTTAAATCATCAGTTTTTCTAATGTGTGACCTCGCTGTCTGATTATCTGTTTTCACTGCGCTTTCCTTGCGGGCCGGTGTGCCGAGAAACTCGTAAATGGCGTTGTAGTATAGTGTCGTCTGCTTCTTATGCAATGTATGCAACCTCGAATAAAATGTGTTTATAGCCATCCAAAAAAGAAATCTAGAATGAAAGAAACGTCGGCGTATTTTTTTTCTCTCCCATTTATTTTTCGTCGCAGAAATCTTCCAGTATCTTGGCGAAAATTAATTGTTCTTGCCCAGCTTTTCAAACGGGAAATTGTACGATCCAGATATTCAGATCGTGTTCATGTTAAGACAGTGAAGTGGTGTGACTGCGAAAATAGCCAACTTTTCAAATATTACACTTTAGTTCTTTTGGCACCGGCTGAAGCGGGTGAAATTGCATTGTGAGTTTTTTTCTCGGAACGCAGGGAAATCCAGAACGCACAAAATAAATATAGAATACCGGTCTGGTTGACATAATATAGCCGCAAAATATTTGAAGCCTTGGGGGTTCAATCGATCGCCTAAAAAACTCTGAAGTTCAAACTTTTTGCAAGAAGCCTCGTGTTCAAGGACAAAAAAATGTAGCTTTGGTGGTCGGCGTAAAAGCACATGTGATACATCATTACACAGCCCTGCGACAGACCTCAAAAGATGTCTGTCGTCCGCGCTGTTAGGAATGTCCAATTGGCCTGGCTAAGAACTCTCGCGCACGCTGCAAAAGCGGCACAAACTGCCCAGAGAGAAATTTCGTGCATAACGTTTTCATTCATTAAGGCGACCTTCCCTTACACTGTCCGTGTTTCTTCTGTTTTCCCCCTCATCTTTGCGCACACCAGAGTCGCCACGAGTTGGAAGAGTTCCTAAAGAGCGTCGAACCGCCACACGATCCTCCCGGTTGGCCGCAAGACGCCGTGACTCAGACGACACCGGAGATATCGCGCAGGTAAGATCTTGCCGGCTGTCGTCATCAGTCAGCTTCCCAACAGTAGCCTGGGAAGGGAGTTGGGTTCGACCGTGCGATACGGTTCTGCTGAGTAGTTCGCTTTTCTGTGAACTTATTTCCGAACATTCACCGCATGCCGCTTGGCGGGAACTGCTTTGGAGCGCCTCTTCATCGGAAGCGAGCTCGTGTTCATACCAGGGTGTATATACGCAAGCAACCAGCCGCACGCTTGGTTCTACGCGTTGTAACTTTTCCATCTGCCTCCTACTCCGGTAAAGCTAACACTGTGCAACACACTCGTGCGCACAAAGTATGGTTCTTGTGTATAGGACCTCCGGAATGACGCATTTATTCATTCAATTGAATCTATTCGCTATCATCCAACTCGCTATATCTTGTCGGAAATATTATTGCTGCTATGCTATCGTCTGACAGATTAAAAAAGAACAAAAACAAAGAAGAAGACGCTTAATCTGACATCTCGTCACACAGCGTCGTATATCTATCGCTTATGTACTTTCCACAAGATATATAACACTAACGACAATTTTAAAAGACGCTATTGTTTGCCACACCCAACGCAGAGACTTAAGAGTCCAAAGTCCATGTTCCACAATGCAGAACTGACCAACACAATGATTCATTTGTTCCGAAGACCGCATCGTACTGGAATAACTGTCTGCCTCCGTCGTCTCCATCACTGATTTTTTTACCCGCTGAGGTGGTGCAGTGGCTTTGGCGTTGCGCTGCTCAGCCCGAGGTGGTCGTGGGTTCGAATCTTTGCTGCGGCGGCCGCATTTCGATATAGGGGCAAAATGCAAAAAAGCCCGTGTACCGAACACTGTGCGCCCCATGAAGAACTCCAGGTGGTCAAAATAATCCGGAGTTCCCTCACTATGGTGTGTCTCATAATCATATCGTGGTTTTGGCACGTCAGACTCCAGCATGTAATCTTTTTCCATCTCAGATTTACTAAATTTCAAAACAGTAACTTTCGATCGCCTCTTGTTAACTTGCATGTAATATACATTGATTTTGTCTAATTTCACCCTGTCTCTAACGCGTAATTTGCTCTGAGAGTAATAAAATAAGTAAAATAAATGCGAGGTTGGAGCCCTCTCGGCGAAGGAGATATACCCGGTATGCGGTGGGCATTCAACCACAAGGCTCTGTCACAGCGATTGTTAGACACAGGGCTCCATTCCTCCCTTTTCACTCTCAATAGCAAACCTTTGGACACGTTCATCGAAGTTTTATAAAGTATAAAAGTATCGAAATAAAGTATAAATGAGGAAACTCCTTGTGAAGGGCAACATTCACCTGAACACTTTCTTTTTTTCTCTTTTACGAATTCTTAATTAGTCTAAGTTGCAGTTTCTTTACGAGGCCGTCGTTTCATGATTTGACTTAGGTCGTGGCATGTAGCTGTTACGCAGCCTTGCGCTACGCTTTCCCGCCCCAAAACACAAAGGGTGATGTGTGAATTGCCCTGCACACTTTGATAAGTTGTTTGAGTGGATTGCCCGGCATTTCTCGCTAACGTCTCTCACAGAAAAATGACAGTCAGGTGTGCTGCCAAATGTCGCGTTTTTGCAGCCTATGTATGCTGGAACATTATTCGTTTGCCATGGAATAGAAACTCATGACTTGAAGAAAGAAAGCGACCTGCACGGGAGGTGCAGGCGCGTCGCTTATTTCTTGGTCCGTGTGCGCCACAAGCACTCAGGAACAACAACGCATTGCCTGCCCTCATTCCTTGTCATGTTCATAATTAGTTGTTAAAATATACTTATTGGTGTAATGGTTGCCGCCGCTCTTGAAATTGTCATCAGGGGCTGACGGGGTAAAAATATTTGTTGGCACTTAGGAGCTGGGCCAGGAGTACTGTCCTTTTACGGTATTTTGACGATGTGTAAGATAACGGATTGCGAATGAATAGACGTTAGCGTATCTTGAGGCCACGAAACAAGATATTGCGGAATTGCTCCATATATGCTGAAAACATTGTATTCCTTGATTTCCGTCTGATTATCGCGTTGCACGTGCTCGCCGCAAGTAGTAAAGCGTGTGGGCTATGTACTATACTAGAGTAGTATTAGCGCAACCATTGTATATAGTACGACAAAACACGGGAAGGGGAGACTTGTTTTGTGTGTCCCCGTTGCGCTACACTGTACATGATGCCATACTAACTATCCCCTCAGTCAGTCCTGTTAGTAATGCATGTGTTGGCGCTTGTTCACTGTTGATACGTATAGCACAGCACGGTGAGGAAATTAGAAAGTTGTGTCTGTTACTATTTCTCTTTAGTGCTGCTCGTTGTGTAGCGCTACCTATTTCTGTTATGAACGCGAGTCTACTTCGACTACTACACAGCTGACATAATACGGGAAACCTACAGGTCGGTGACAGGCCGCAGCGGTGGAACTGGAACGTGCTATCCCACGTTCGCGGTACGTATATCTCACAATATACATTGCTCGTGCGTGCTTGCGCAGCTCCAGTTTCACCTGGGTGGCCGAGGAGTGCGGCGAGGAGCTGGGCTCGTCCAAGGAGAGCCTGGCGACAGCGCACGGCGATGCGAAACCTTCGGCAAAGACGCCGCACCACACCCTGGCCGTCGCCACCCAGTCACCGTCGCCGGTGTCGAACTCATCGTCCTCGTCGTCCTGCGACGCGCCACCGACGCCGCTGACTCCGAGAGCTTCGCCGAGCTCGCAGGAGGTCGTTTCTTCGGACCTCTCGGACAGCGCCGCGCACGGGGCGGTTACGGTGACAGCGGCCAACGTAACGCGACCGCGGCCTCTGCAGAACGGCTCCAGCCCCTCCCTGCCTACGCTGGACGGCCGCGGGTGCGCCCAGATGAGGTGTGCCTACTGCAGCTGTGGTGGCGTTGTTACGCGCGGCTGCGCGAGTTTCAGGAACGAGCATGCTTAGATGCCGAGTCGAGAGGAGTTGCCTGTATTAAGAGGAGCGGTTGGTACGCGAAGAGTGGCTGACGCTGCGCGTTTGTCGTTTCGTGCGCCATTGTAGTAGTAGTAGTTAGTAGGTGGTCGTTTATTAATATCGATAAAGGAAAGGGAAAGGAAGGGAAGGGAATTACTGCTGACCGTGCTGTAACTGTCAAACGCAGTCTGCTAATGCCTGAACGGTGGTCAGGTGGGGGATGGGGGTTGGGATATCCATGTCAAGTGTGACCACAGCTGATTGCAGGCTGTTTCGTGGGATTCGGACACTCCGAATGTGAAACACATGATCCGGCGTCACGTTACCGACAATCGCAAAGCCATAGAGTGACACAAGAGCGTGGCAACCCACTGCCCAGTCAGCTGCTCGGATCATGTGGTACGGTCAGAAAGCTGCTTTTCCTGTGGTCGGCGGTACTGTATTCAACTTTAGCGTTCCCTGATGTTCAGAGTTCGTTCAAATTCGCCGCCAGAGGCGAGATAAGCGCCTGCAGCGTCATCACGCGCAGCGGCTGCGCACGACCGGAACGCTCTTTGCGGCAGCGCCGACAGGGCTCGCTAAGTGTAGCCGTGGCCTACCGTAGCCTGTGCCCTGCCTTACTGCTGTGGTTCAAGTGCCGTGGCTGTCACAGCGACAAGTGGGCGCGCTCCACGGAAGTTGTTAGCCATTGGAGTAGTGTGTATATTGTTCTTGCGCAGTCCTGTCGTTACGGGAAGGAATAATATTTAAAAAAAAAAACAACTGATGCATGGAAATGACATAGACGTCCGCCTGAGGTCGACCTGTCGTCTACCTCGCTACTTTGCTCATATGAAAAGGGAACAGGAGGAAAAGATGGGTGTGAGGGATGACGACGGGGACCGGCAGGTGACTATATATGCAGATTGGTGTCTCAGGGACTCGTTCAGAGCCTGAGTTCTGTACCCGTGTTTATGTGCTTGATCTTTGTGTGGAGCATCAGTTGTTTCTTCTTTCACATTTTATTACCTTTACCCCTTTCCCCAGCACAGGGTAGCCAGCCAGTACTTACGCTACCTAACCTCCTTGTGTTTCCTTCTCTTTCGTCTCTCTCCCTTCAGGCAAAGGCTTCTGCACTTCCTCTACGCGATGACACATACGCACCGTCTATTGCGCGCGTACTTGCCAAAACACGACTTCTGCGAATTGTTTGAAACGGTGCAGCGCATATACTTGTTGCTAGCCCCTAATATGCCTGCACTTACTTCTTCATTAGATATGATATAATTGGCAACATACCAATGAGTGAAGACGTCTCATTGGGACTTTGGCCGGAAGAGAACAAGAAAGCGAGTATGTTCACAATACCAGTGTTGTAGACGCTTGTATTTTGGTCGCATACCATGCCAGAGACGTTCGAGTTGCTCGAATGGGGCAGCATTCTCGTGTTTCTCGCGTTCCGCTCGGTATCAAATACTTCAATACCACGGATATATGGCAATACGCTCGTGGCCTTATGATGATTATTTATGGTCAGGATTCGCCCAACACAGTGGCAAACATAAACGAAGGGGCCAACGAGCGCTACTGTATCAGCCTCCTTCGTTATTAGCCTGCATTTCGCTGTTATCCCCTAAGACATGTGCTTTATGAATATATGTGCTTGGTCGCGTTTTTTTTTTCGTATGTGTGAATAGTGTAGCGCGTTACACAGACATGCATGACATTAGTTCTGACCGGTACAGTGCATAAACACTGACATTTCGTGACATAACACGCTGCAGTGATGACAATAAAGACAATTGTACGCATCGTATTTATTTCTATAGTATTTAAGTGACCACTTCACGAAAGCTTCCACTCATAAAGAAATACGTGTGCGTTGGATCTGCGTAATTTTTCTAACGTCCGAACCTGTTGTCTATGCCACCGCACATAGCTTGCATGCACTGGATACATGCATGTGAATTGCGCAACGCTATTCCTTTGTGTTTTTCTCCCGTCTGATTCTGGCAGCACCCAGAGGCAACAGTCATTGGAGGAGAAGCCGCAGATCCGGTCTCTGTCTCGCCCCACGACAAAGGCGGCGGACAAGAAATCTCCGCAAGTTGCGTCGTCGCTTCCGTGGACCTCGCCGCAGCAGCTCAGTCATAAGGCGTCTTCGGCGCCAGTGTTGCTGAAAAATAAAGCCCCGACGTCCTTGGGCGACAGCGGAGAGAAGAGGAGCCTGCTGCCGGACGCGGCGTCGGCGGGCAGCACCCCCGAAGAGGAGGTCAAGGTACGTGAGCACGTTGTCTTCTGGCCGAGGCGCTACTTCGCCAAGCCCAGTTCTAGGAGATGAGAGAGTGACGCCATCGGTCTCGGCTCTGGCTTCGTTACTTCTGTGGCTGCTTGCAATTAAAACTGTGCACTAACCCACGATGGCCTGTTGATGCTTGTTTTCTTCGCCTCCACTTTTCTATATCCTGTTATGATTGGGTGTCTCCTGGCTATAAAGCCCTCGCGCGATGACCTGTCAGCGCCTCTTGGCTTTGGTCTTCTGGTCTCTCTGGTGAGCTGCTCACAACTACTTGGCGAAAAAAAAAATTGGGCTGTATGGTGCCGAAACAACTCTCGAACTTGATGGTTTTATTGTGCTTGGTCAAATCATATATGGGATAGGAAAGCGCGCTGCATGGTTTGCTGCAGCAGCTACCAAGTGCATTCCTCAAAAAAAAAAAAAAAAAAGGAGCATCTAATGAAGAGATATTTAAGCTCGCTTTCACTGAAACTATCACAGTACAGAGTCAAACGTACGCAACTATAACACTTAAGAAAATAATTTAACGTGCCTTGAGTGCATCTGTATTCCCGCTTTCTGCACAGTTAGTGCTTCCAACTCGTCTTGAAGCCAAAAAGATACACTGACAAGGAAAGGAAAGTCTAAGCATTTTTTGCCACGCTATCTCGCATTTAACCTTGTATTTTGTTTTGATGCCACATGCTTTTCTTCCCTTTCTGGCTGGGTTTTTGCATCTTTCCTGCAACATAACTAGGATGGCAGTAAATATCTAAAATGATGTTGTCACCTGCCATTAGTGTGAAAATGCGTCTAGAAACTACAGGTGTCGTGGAGAGGGCATGATAGTTCACACGCATGACAGAACGTCAGAACTAGTAACTGTTATTAAGCTACTTCCCACTGAATGTGTAGGTCTTACTAAGGCATTGTCATTTTCGTACACTGAAGCGTTGCACCTTAAAGCTGGACCACAGGCTAGAGAGGCAGAGAGAGAGAGACAAAAGCAAAGATAGTGAAGTTAACAAGATGATATATCTGGTTAATTACCCTGTACTGGGGAAGGGAAAACGGGTGTGGAAGTTTAGAGAAAGTAAGGCAAGAATGAATAGTAATAAAGTTGCCATGCTTAATCTGTGCTGGCGTAGAGTTCCCATATGCGTTTGGATATTACGTTATAATACTGCAGCTAACTTCAAATCAGTGCAGTACAGTACCTATTTAGGTGTAATGTCGTTAAAAGCACAGGATCTAGGACCGCTGCTGCTTAGAAGAGCATAGTTCTTTAGTGGCTTTTGACTGCGCTGTCGTTTCGAAACTCGTCGTGAAGTAACCCGAGATCCTAAGTATTAATTACTGCGAGCACAAGTGGGGGTTTCGGGAACGTCTTGCGTGCCTTACTGTATGGTAATGTTGAATGGAGCTTGAGTAAGCATCACTTGAGCAATCCACTCTAATAAACGAATTTTCATGACACCCCCACCGAAACGCCGCTTTGTTTGTTGAAATAACTGTCACTTTGGAGACCTTGAGTTCGTTCGAAGCTGAGCTGTACGAGCCTTCTTTCGGAAACTACCACAGGGTGTGTTCAGATAATTAATTTTTTATATGACGGTGAAATCCCTCCACACATAAGAGCGGAACTTATTTTTGCAGCTTACGCCGCTCGCAAGAAAGAGCTTAAATGAGACTGGGGAAAATGCGGCCTCACATAGTTGCAAATCTTTTTCGACTTTGAGAGAGTCTGAAAAATAAAAATAACCAACATTTTTTATGCTGTCATACTTTTTATAGATATTCAACTAGTAGCCACATCATTATCTTACAAAAACAAATCTTAAATGCATTTTCTTCCTTTTTGCACCGCTGCAAGTTGCTTCTTAGTGGCTGTATCAAGTAACAGCCATCACGAAACACGACTCTGCCATGCCGCGACACTGCACACAACAAGGTTTGTTTCCTTTCGAAGACCTCCACAACCTTCGGTCACTCCCCTTTCATGCCGTAAAGTTTCGTTTTATTTGCATCTTGTTAAGACGTGATGCAAATATACGATTTTTCGAGAAGGATCGGCCGATTTCTTTATTGTGTAGGGTTGACTGGTTGATGGCAAGTTTTCACTGCCTCAGAGCAGCAGTGGGGTTACGCGAAACGCCGCAGTGTATGGCTGTGGATTATGTTATGTCACCTGCCCCCAATCTACGCTTACCTAAATCTAAGTACCGGGGTGCCCTTGCGTTCGTTCCCATTGGAAGAGTCCCCGCTGCAACGAGTTTAACGCGCTACTTCGCGTTCAGCAGGAGAACCTCATATCCCATGAGCGACCATTACAGCTAGTCAATTCTTTGTACCTTTTTAATGCGAAACACCTGTTTTTCCTCTGTAGCACACGAGGTTGCCAGTAGTTCGTGACACAAACGGAAGCTATAGTTAAACGCGGCGCGACGTTCTAGAAGACAGGCCGTGGGGAGCTCGGCACCGCAGCCTACATATAGGGGCTCATTGCTTTCTTTTGTACTAGAAAAAAAAATCATTATAATGCTACATATTTTTGATTATAACAGATAAACGATGGCAGTAGATAACCCATGGGGAAGTTGCATCGAAATCGGAGATTACTGTTTGTTTTTCATTCTTGCGCGAAAGCTAAAATTTGTGACGTTTTGTGATATTTCAAGTTTTCCCTACAAAATGAAAAATGCCAGTGCGTAAGAGGGAATAAATGCACTTTGCAGCACGTTCCGCATGTAGCAAAATATGCACAGAAGGTAAATTCAGAAGAAGCTCACGGTGACAAGACATTTGAAAACAATTCCCCAAAAGGGGCAATTTTTTTCCCTTCGTAACAACTTTGCCACATTTTGTTTCTGTCTTGGGCTTGCGCAGTCAATTAAGTGTATTTTATTTTGATTTATAAACCTCTGTAAAGTAGGTACATAAATATGAAAGCATAGAGTAGTAAAAGTCGAGCTTTCGATATATCTGGAGTCCTGCACTAAAACTTTCAAGAGGTGAAAAACACATTAGTTGAAGCCACGGCCGGAAAAAAAATTTCGACTTACCCGATATCCATTAAGAGATATCAGAGTTCGAATTCAAAGTTTAATAGACATTTGGAAATTGACAAAGAAACTCGAGAACAAGTTAAGGACCGTACAAAGAGCGGTGGGACGAAGAACGTGTGGCGTAACGTTAAGAGACAGGAAGAGCGTGGAGTGGATCGGAGAGCAAACGGTAATAGCCGATATTATAATTAATATTAAGAGAAAAAAATTTGCCGGACGATTATGCTTCTTGGTAATGCGATCTTTCAGCGAAGCTGCTGCCTTACTTCAACAACAGACAACCGCATACAGAACACGCAGTGCCGAACGGAGGCGATTCTGCGTTTTGGATTGGGCAGCACCGAGTCGGGCGCTCCGCCGACGCGCCATAGCTCCATATTATAGCAGGTCACCGCCGCAGTAACGGGGTGGGGGCGTGAGATTAGCAATTGTTATTTAATGTTTCTTCTGAGGTGGGATGAGGAAACGGGCGGAGAAAGGGTATTGAGTAGAGGTCACACACTCATTCACTCACAGGCAGGCCTCAATGGGGCCGCACAAGGTTGGGGTGGGCAGCAGAAGTAAGGGGATGAAATGCTATCACTGTTCTTCTAGTCACCGCAACGGCACTGCGCCAGGTAAGGGGAGGTATAAGGCAAGAGTGGAGGCGGGAGAAGGACAGCGAGGCGTAAGCACTGCCAGTGGTGTCAAATGCCACTGAGGAATGCGCCCCGCAAACTGGGAAACCAGAGACACGGCTGAGGGCCGTACAGCCACGCGACACGGAGACGGAGGAGTGGAGAACCGTGGATCACGCGCGAGGCGTCAAGAAGCGCCCGCCGCCGGCACCGCGGCAGTACCGCGACAGCGGGAGAAGGGACGGCGAGGGCAGAGTGGACGGTAGCGGCGCGAGTCACCGCAACGGCGCTGCGCGGAGGAAGGGGGCGAGAGGATGGGCGAGAACACATGAGCCGGCTTTGGAGGACTAGGGGAATGATTGTACGAAACTCTATAACAAGGGGAGAGCAAGACTCGGGCCGCGCTCGAGAGATGGAAGCAGGAGCGCGCGTATGATGACCTTGGTTACGACGAGGCACGACGGTGAGGCCGATGGCGACGCGAAATGCGGTAACGGGCGCCAAAGAGCGTCGCTCTAATATGTAGCTGGACATGCCATGTAATGCGTTGGATAGATAACCGTAGACCATTGGAGTTTCAGAATGGGGGCGAAGAGAAGGGAAGCGCAGTCGAGGACGACAGAAAACTAGGTGGGGTGATGAAATTGAGAAATTCACAGGCGCAATTGGAATTGGTTGGCGCAGGACAGGGGTGCTTGGAGGTCGCAGGGAGAGGCCTTCATCCTGCAGTGGACAAATGGGCTGATGATGATGATGACTGTTCTTTGGTCCCCTGGAATTCATTCGGGCGATGTTTTGCTGCGGTTTAAGTCACGAAGGTCCCTGTACAAGTTGTAGTCGGGCATGTAAATATATGGTAGCGGGCCCATGCCATTGTCCAACTCATCGCTCTCATCGAGAACTAGGAGTACGGGATTTATTTAGAATATCTACATGAAGACAGGAGAACGTTACATTTCATCACTCTAGCATGACTGAAAACTAAGCACCCCGAGCAGCCGAAAACGGCTGCTTAAAAACCTTCTGGCCTCCCTAGATCCATATCACCTGCTAAGTCGGCTACAATAGCATATCACCCTAAACAACGCGCTCGTCGAACAATGAGCCGACTGTATATTGATGAAACGCCTATAAACTGGGTGCGACAACACCGTTATTTGGGGTTAATTGTGGATGATCGCATCTCTTGGCGTCCTGCCGTTAAATCTGCACGAATTTTGAACATACCACCTAGTTTGATGGCCCAACTGGAGCGAGATCATCGCGTTGCCCTTCGCCTAATGCTTGGATTACCTCGTGAGGTGCAATCTCTTGCATTACTTACTGAAGCGCATCAGTTACCCCTGAGGCTGCAAGCAGATCAGAGAGCTCTGTATCATATTGAGCGTCTGCAACGCGCATCGAATGGTCAATCGCTCCTTGATCGTCTGATTCACCGCCCATTATCTCGCATGGGAAAAATGGCGGCATTATTTATGGATATCACTACCATTTCTGAACATGCTGTTAAGAATGGCGAGCTGCAATGCAAGATTGCCACCCAGTTACGACTGGGGAAAGCAACATCTCGGGAGCATCACCGCGAACTTCTAGCGACAGCGTGACTAAAACGACTTTGTGTCGGGGAACAAGACGCGCATCCTCCACTCTCCGTCGCTTCAGCTAGGATGCGTTCGATGAAGCGGGCTTTGTGCTGAAACCGCCGCCATCCTCTAGCCTCATCGCCGTTGTGACGGAATGAGTTCGGCGGGCGAACTATTGTGCCCAAACTCCCCAGCGCGGACCTGATCTGCTACGCGTGCGCGAGCTGCCGCGGGAAAGCCGTTTTTTGTTGCTTCCCACGCGCCGACCGGGACGCAGGACAACGAGCTACCCAGAATGGATCCGAGCTACCCGGAACGGCTCCCCTCTGACGTCGGTTCCGGACATTCGCCCGTGGGTGCCTTTGTGTGTGTAAACTGTCCTGCGGGGCGGCGGCGAGTTTACAATCAGTAAACGAACGTTCGCGTCACCTTGTATCGCGAGAGGACCGAGTGTTTAAAAACTGCTGTGGTGCGAATGCTCGAGACCTTTTTTCTTAAGCAGTCATGTTGGACTGGCACTCTTTTTCTTAAGCAGTCATGTTAGACTGATGCACTTTTCTCAAGCAGTCATGTTAGACTGATATAAATACTGTAAATAAACCCATATTCCTCGTTCTCTATGAGAAGCAGTTCTTCCCTTCATCAACGTCCTCAGCGTGGGTAAGTTGGACGACGGCATGGGCCAGCTACCTTCGAATTCATGCCGGACTCCAATCTTGACTACGGATCACGAGCGATGGGATTGAGCCCCCAATCCTGACAATGCTGCTTCAGATACGTCTCCGCCTCCAAAAGGTATCACGAAACACGTATGCCCCACTTTCCTCACAATCCCTGACATGCACAAAAAGTCTGATATGGCTGTTTCGGCAATATTTCGATTGGCTCAGTCTCACTTGTTCGAAAAGTTTCCAGATTATCTTCAAGTTTTCACAGATGCATCTGTACACAACGACGGTCAAGGCGCCTCTGCAGCTTTTTACTGCCCTTCAACTCGAGTACGACGTATCTTTCAAATACCTCATCCAACTTCGTCAACAACTGCGGAACTAGCAGCGATTAATGTTGCACTGAAATACGTGCAATAGGAAATAACTACATCGGAAGGTTGTCATCCTTACGGACTCCCGTGCTGCACTTAGCAGGTTACAACGCAGTGAGCTTGATTGTCCACTTGCGCGCAGCATTAATGACTCTGCGAGCAAAATTACATCACGTGGGGCATCTCTCGTTGCTCAATGGATACCTTCACACGTAGGAATCGCCGGAAATGAAGAGGCTGATCGGCTCGCTTCAAGTTGCGTTCATAACAACTATGACTGCCCAGAAATTATGTGCAAGCTTGATGACGCTCGTCTGCTGATTCGTCGCCACCTACTCAAGCAGCATCCAGATCAGCGCGTCGCAAATGGAACGTTCCCGCCCCGCCCCGTGTTCGTGGTCGAGGCTTGCCTCGTCGCGCTAGAGCACAACTGCTCAAGCTCAGGGTTGGTTGCGTGAACGTGCACGAACGTTTATACAGACAAGGGCGTGCGGAAAGTCCATTGTGTACGTCTTGTGGCTGCTACGAGACACTTCAGCACCTTATACTTGAGTGTTCCGCTTTCAGTGCGCAGCGCATGTCGCTAGTGAGAAACTATCATCTTCTTGGCCTGCGGTGTGCGACACTCGAGGAATGTTTATACCCCAGTGGCTGTGCATCTAAACGTGATCAGGCCCATCGCGCCCTACTAACCGTTATAGACCTAGCTAACTTAGGTTCACGTTTGTAGCATGAGCATTCAACATTCTGTAGTAGCGTGACCTTTAGTGACCGGCCCTACTGTGTGTGATCAGTACTGTACCCTAACGCTTCTTCCTTCGAAGATGGGAGGTGGCGGGTTCAAACACCTTGTAGTGGATATTGTGAACCGCTGATTACGTGCAGGTGATTACGTGAAACGGTGATTACGGGCAGTTTTACTTGGCGTCTCATCGTGGAGAACACAATTAGCCGCATAGCGAACTAGCCATGGATGTGGTTGATAATTGTGGAGGCTGTTCGACGCAGCGTCACTTTAATTCCGGCTGCAGAGTTCTACTTCAGTCTTTAGATTTGTCCTGTTGCAGTGTTCTACTTTGGTCTTTAGATTTGTCCTGTTGCTCTCCTTTCCTCTTTCCTTTTTCCTCCCCACCTTCCTATCTTCCATTTCTGTGTTGCTGTCACCTCCCTTCAGAAGTGTAGGCAGGCGTTGTGCCCCTTCCGGTGGCAGTTGCCAGCCTGCTCCTCGCTTCCCCTTTCCTGTTACCTGTGTATATGTGTATATGTGTTCAAAACAAATAATAATAATAGATCCATAGGTGAGGGAAAACTGCCGTTCAACATTCGGCCAATCGGAGCGTCCAAAGTCGTCGTAGTCGACCCGCCTTTGAAGGGGGAGGGTTCACAGACTCACGTCCGCACTTTTGTTTCACTGAACACACCGAGCGGAGAGGGTCCTCGTAGACAGCGGTTGTCACGCTTGACTCAAACTGGCGCCTCTTGATTCTAGAGCTGACTCCGCAGTTAGCCGCCGCGTCTGTCAAACGACTGTGACGATTACTGGGGCCCGTGAAAAAGCGACGCAAAACACCCTTTTTCAGGAGTTCTCTTTCTCCAATTAGACCGTGAAGGCAACAGCGACCCAACTAACTATACTCGGTCCGCCAAACCTGGCTAGACTTGCTGGTGCCGTTGGGCTGTCCGAAGGAGGCGCATTGTTGGCTTTACAAAGCGACACGTCGCAGCGGGCTTGGGGAGGTTTGAAGGTCACTACCCTGCCGGCCGATCGTAACAGCCCGCACTTGCGTCTTGTTATGATTCGTTTGTTTTCCTTTTTTTCTTTATCCAGTCGTCTTGCGTCTCAGAAGTACGATACAATGTACACCATAATTCGAAACAAACATAAACAGCAATGATTGCAAACTTGAAGGGTCTCTGCGCGAAGGCGTGGGTGCAAAAACTCGGAAGCGATGTGTCATTTTCACCCAAGCGCCGGTGGGCTTCAAAGGGCCTGCGACGCCATTTAAGGCGACGAGTTTGCCTTAGTACAGCCTTACACATCATGGCGACCAGGAAAGAAAAACAGAAAAGAAAGGTTTGTTGCATGCATTTTTTATGCGCCATTTTCTCGGTCCTGTGCACGCTTTCAGTATAGTAGTCCGACATCCTTACACCGGCGTTTTTTACATATACTGTATAGAAGAAAAAAGAAAGGAGAGAAAGCGCGCACATAGAACGTTAGTGCATGCTTGTTGTGACCTGCTTTGCGAACCGAAGCTCTGTATTATTAATAGTTAAAGATCAAGACGGGGGCCGACAGATGAACTAGCACACTGTGGTGTAAAAGATACAAACAAGGATAAAGTGCGTGATCTCTGTTTGTAACTTGCATTATATGGTTGAAAGCCTTATCACACTGACATATTTTGATCGGGAGGAATTGGCGGGCTAGTCGGTTTGGCAACTCTTCCCCTTCCCCCCTTCTCAAGCGCAGGGTAGCCAACCGGGCGCGTTCTTAGTTAACCTTCCTACCTTTCCCATTTCGTCTCTCTCTCACCCTCTCGATTGAACGACAGCGCACTTAATGTGACATAGACGAACATTAAAACACACAGACACACCTGCGCTGAACTACAACGGGAAGCTTACTCGCAGCGCGAGAGCCTTCAGGTTTGACAAATCAAGCGTGCATGGCTGGAAAGAAAGGGATTGTGAGGGTGTATCAAACGGATGAGTTATTGAGGCCGAAAAGTTCACTCACGACAGGCAGTACGATAATAAAAACAACTACAACAACAACAAAGCTTAATGTGAGCATGAAACCATTGATACACCACCCTCGAGTTTTGGGCGATGAGAAAACGCGCCTTGTCCTCTGAAAAGCCACCGAAGGGCAGCTGACGCGCGTTTGCCCCGTGCTGTGAATTTTAATCGCTTCTCAAATCTCTCAAACTAGCTTGGCTCGTTCCTTCCATACCATCTTTTTATAATTCGGGTGCGCATCCGTAGTCTTCACACTGGAACGCCGGTTGACAAGAATCTTTTTTTCCAAACAGATATCTGTGCTCTCTCAGCCTTATGTTTAGGTATCTTCCTGCTTGGGCTTGCCCAGGAATGAGATCTTTAACTTTTCTGCGAATGTAAGCAACTCTTTCCCTTCTACCCGCCGCGGTGGCTTAGAGGCTATGGTGTTGCGCTCCTAAGCACGAAGTCGCTGGATAAAATCCTGGCTGCAGCGGCCGCATTTCGATGTGGCTGAAAGGCGTTTTTAAAAACGCCCGTGTCCCTTGCGTTCGGGGCACATTAAAAATCCTCTGGTGGTCAACATTCGGAGTCCCCCAGTACGACGTGCCTCATAATCAAATCGTGGTTTTGGCACGTAAAGCACCAAGAGTCATTCATTCATTCATTCATTCATTCATTCATTCATTCATTCATTCATTCATTCAACCCTTTCCCTTCTACGTGCCTCGTATCCTTGTTGACGCGGGCCAAACAAACAAACAAGTGCTAAAAAAAACGAACAGTGCCCTCAGGATCGAGTAAATATGGTAGTGTTCTTGAAGGGACAACAAAGAGCAACGCTAGCTGAGTTATAACAGGCGTGGAATTCCTTCAAAACTCTGGTTGCATTTACTTGGCCTAACGAGGTGGGTAATTAGCGGAGAAAATATAACGACTAGGCTTCCCTGTTTAGCACTTCGCAGCCAAACCGCAGCACTGGTGACATATATGTGTGATCTAACCACGAGCTGCGCAGTATTGGCGCCCTTATAGGGGCCACCTTTGTGCAGTGTGAAGTTTTCAAAACTTTCTAGATTGCAATTCTTTTTGTCCTGTGAATGAACCGTTGTTCATTTTTATCAAGCTATCAACAAGTCACCAGCTGATGATACAGAACTCTATGGCGTCATCAGATGTTAGTGCGGGAACTTCAAAATGGCGCCACCACGTGTTCATAGCTTCTTTCCTTTTTTTTATTTTGTCGTCCTTTCCGGCTTGCCTACCCTCACGGTAAGACTGAAGGTTTCGATATTCCAGAGGCGTAAATTAACAATCGACATCAACCCGTGGTTCCTCTTTAGTGTCCGTTTTAGGCTTCCCCACGACTGCAGACCGTCCGCTATTACAAGTCTCGCGCTTTGCACGAGAAAGGAAATAAAATTAAGTAAGGGACGGTGATACATTATACATGAGGTTGACACCTTTGGTAAAGCAGGCAACGTGCGTCTAGGCGAGGTAATGGTGACGGGCTTCAGAGCTTCTTGCGGCTGGAAACTGTATGTCTTACCCCGACGAATGCCCCGAAAGAATTAAGTGAGACGGCATATAATGAAAAATTGCTGCAAGACGCCAGTAGATATGAAGGTCACGTGTCGTTGCACTAGTATGCTAGCCTATGGGACTGAGTCATGGGTATAAATATTGCACCCTTCTCACAGAGGGCAACTTTCAAGTGTTAAAATAATTGTGCCCCATACGAATTTGACGATTATTAATAAATAGTTTTATTATTGCGTGTATACTCATTCATAGTTTTATAGTACGCGCTCGACAACCCTCCCTTCCATTGCCTGCCTCGTCGGAGACTGAGCGAACTTGGTTTGTTGTTAAACGTCGCAGGACAAATGAATTAAATACCAGAACGGCTATTATGGATAAGCAAATATTGACAGTAGCTAACCTTGTTAACTGGCGGCAACTAACTAACTAACTAACTAACTAACTAACTAACTAACTAACTAACTAACTAACTAACTAACTAACTAACTAACTAACTAACTAACTAACTAACTAACTAACTAACTAACTAACTAACTAACTAACTAACTAATTAACTAACTAACTAACTAAATAAATAAATAAATAAAACGAAGCGGCGTTTTTAGAAATATAGTAGCGTTAACGTAGGTGCCAAAGCCTGCCAACCGTAAAGTGTTGAAGGGGAGCGAGACGGCGAGAATCTAAAAAGGTCAATTCTTGGTGAAGGGCAAAGCAGCCCAGAAGAGACGTTCAAAACCACCGCCTCTGTGGATCCATTGTCTGTTTGCGCAATACCCACCAGATGGCGCTGCCGTTCCGCAGCGTCAGCAACGCGTGTTTGCTATACCGCCCGCAGCTTGTCGCAGCTGCTAGCGGCCTCTCCACAGAACACTCGGGAACGCCCTTGGCCCGCGCATGCCCGTGGAAGCAGGGAAGAACTACGAGAGCAGGAAAAATGAGAAAAAAAAGAAGAAAATGACCGAACACAATGTTCGTTAGTTATGCCTCATAATTATGCATGTTTTAATGACCGTGACCCGCACGAACGCGAGCGTAAAAAAAAAAAAATATATAGTCCCGCATAATTGGCCACTCTTTCGCACTACTGTCGTTGTTCCACAGTTCCCGTTGGTGCCGACTGCGAGATGGGCCACTTCCGCGGGCGCTTTTCTTCGCAGCGCTGCTTTTCCTTCGCGAGGAAAGAATAAGCGCCGTTGGACGCGCACGTTTCTTTCATCGTTCCCTGGGTGGGAACTTAGACCGCCAGAGACATATGTCGGCGAGCTTGCCGATCTAATTTGGATGCAAATGTTCGGAGACGAAGAGGCCGCTGTCGGGGGACGGCGAGCCGCCGACTTTCCGCCGAGCCTCCTCGTATTGTCCTTTGCGGGCGCACGTTCTGCTCCAAGGGCTGCGAAGCACAAGAAAGGCTGGCGCGTCTAGATTGCGTCTTCTCTCTGGCTGGTCGGCTCGCTTCCTGCGGTTTCGGATGGCCCGCTCCTCCGTTGACTGGATTGCCTCGTTCCTACGTCGTCAGTGCCGCGAGCAGCGGAGCGCTTGTTAGAACACAATGAGGAGTGCATTTGCTGCGGCTGCTGCCTGTTCGCCTTCGGTAACGGACGCTGTGCGGCTGCGCGCATTCTCCGTGTAGGCTGGCGGCTCCATGTTTCGACGGGGTAGAAATCCGATATCTGCAGTGCCGTAGTGCGGCGTCATATTTGTTTTGCCCCCCCCCCCCCCTCCTGCGCACCCTATTTTGGCTAGCCTGCCTCACTCTGCTGGTTGAATTTTCCGCTTCCGTCGTCACGGACCTTTACCACTTATGGCGATGGTAAACGAGAACGCGGGTTGAAACGTTGGGTGCCTGCTTCGGGTTCGGTCTTTTCTGGAAAGGCCCCGTGATTTAGCGCGTTGCATTAGGAAGCGCTGTTAGCTTAGCCCGCCTTGCGTAGGTGCAATGCGCTTTATATGCGTGACTTGGCAAATCTCCATAGAACGAATCGACACATTGAGTCCTTGTGGGAATTGCGAATTGTGGGATAACAAGTAAGCGCTCTATGTTAAGGTTGGTCACTATCAATTTCGATTGGAATTATCTGTACTAGGAAATTATGCTCGTGTGCTACTGCCGCTCACTTTTGAAATATTAGAATCGTGAGGACGTCCATATGAATTAGCAGTAATAACGGAGTGGAAAATGCGAGAGTGTGGCGCGTTTTTCGCCAAGCGGTATTAGCACGAGCAACTCGGAGCTCTGGCCTCTTGCGCTAGGGTTGCGGCACAATAATGTCCTTCGCTAGAAAATCAAAATCTTTATTTAGTTGCCCAGTAAGGCTTTCGTATAGTAAACGGTTAGCCAGAACTGAATCATCTACATGCCTACTGCTCGATCAGGCCGCAGCCTCCCAATTCTGCCTTGGGCATTGCCTTTATTTTGACTGAACCGACATAGAAAATGAACGAAACTTTGTTAATGCGCCAAATAAGTGAGCAAAGAAAAGCAAGGTGACCAGATAAAGCTGACGCTTAAGTGCAATCAGTTTCCAATCGTATAGAACTGGTCATTTTTCAAGACTCGGGCTGCTTGGGACGGCATCGTAACGCCTCACTTAGCTCATCGAGCTCTTCCCGCCGAGGAATGACACCAGCGAAGGGTATTTAGTACGCGAAAGGAACGAAGAAAACGATTGAATGAGAGAAAGACAAATTGGGGGCCATAGGCTTTCTTTTGTGCTCGTCACCAGAGTGGTGAAAGAATAAAGTAGGACATGCTCCCGATGAATTTGGCCGGTCTTGAGGATTTCATGAGCCCGTCTTTTTTTCTTTTAAGGTGAAGGTGGTTTTTACAAGAAGCTTGACCGGCAAAGGTAGTGCCAGTGACCTCGCCTTTGTTCTGCCTAATAAAACAATAAGTCAGGGCAACAAAACGTGTACATATAATGTCGCCTCATAGGTAGCTTTAAATCACGCAGACCTCCTTGTGAAATAGCCAACGGCTTCCTTGATTTTCGTAAATTTCTTATACTTCGGCTACCAAATTTTCGGTCCACAGGGCATGTGCCATCGTCTATGCGCGCATTCTTAGTCAATGCCCTAAAATGTGCCACTGTGACACAGAGGGCCCAATATCCTTAATTACACTTAGATACGTCTCGTAGTTATCTATGCATATACGTATCCTAACCCCTCTTCCTTCGACAGGCATTGTACACTGCCATCGCCCTCGCTACATAACTGCGTCTACGTCTCACACTGCGAATCCGCCTGAACTGGGGTTTCCATTGCGGCACAGCTTGTGAACGGTGCAGAGACGTATAAATTGCATGGTATTAAAGTTGCCACCTGCGCGCTGCATAAACATTGCATGGGATTGGAGGTTGCGGATAGTATGAAAAAAAGAAAAATGATTGCTCGCAGGTTGTGTTTATTTGTAAAGCATTTCGCGCTTCGCTTCACATGGCTTCCAACGTGTGCATCGGATCCGCATATACCTGTATTTTTTGTGGAAAACCGACTGAAGAGATGTTCTTATAGATAAGAGAGAATAAGAACAACTGTTCATGGGGGGGGGGGGGGGAGGAAAAGCGGTGTGTTCGGCGTGATCCATCCTAGTCTCGTCTGTGTTTCCTGCGCCATAGTGGAAATGAGAGAAAGGGAATGAGAAAAATTGTGCTCATCCCGCGCCCTGCGCCAGTGTGGGTTTCAGCGGACGCGAAGCTTCTCGACGGCTCCCATTGCATTGTCGATACCGAGACGCAGTTGGCCTCGTGGTGCAGGTATGTAATTGCAAGTGCGCGTCTACGAAACGTAGCATATGACTTTTAACGCGTCTGCAGCCCCTTCAAGGACATAATCAATTGCACCTCCCATTCAATAGGTACCTGAGCGACTGTAATACAACAGCATTGTCAGGATCGGCCCCGCCGTGCCTTTAATTGCGCGGCCTCCATGTGGACCTGCATTGAAAACCACATTAAAGTTAAAACCTTCATGAGAACACGCATCTTGCGCTGGTGTGCAATATGTGTGGCACTAATGGCGATATGGTGATCGGCTCGTCAGATCACGAACTTCGATTACGATAGTGTCTAGGATCGCATGAGGTTTTTATTACGCCATCTCCGGGATCGGCCCAATTAACTAGGCGAGACACACGATGGACGATGAAGACGCGCCGAACACCGGGGACGTAGACAAAGAAAGCTTCGTTTTAATTAGGAGTTAATGTTGCTGACACCGAGGATAGGACGTAGAGCCGCGAGAATGCAATTAATTAGTGCTGGGGCGATATTGTCGGGCGATCACTTCTGCGCATTTGCGCGAGATTTCGCGATACTCGGCCTGCGAGAGCCAGCGAGATTCTGTCTCGCATTTGCCCTAGCCTTATGCGCCTGCATGCAGTGCCGATTCTCGCGAAATCTCGCGAAATGAAATAATCGCTGGAAATTCTCGCCCGAGACTGCGTGTCTTGTTCTTAGCATCGAGTGGACAGGCGTGTTCTGGCGAACGCTTTGACGGCAGAGGGCGGGACGAAGGTGCAACAACCGGTAGCATCGAACCTTTCAGACAAAAGAACAGTAGTTCCCGCGAGGCAGCCAGCAGTTTCCCCCGGGCAGCCAGCCAGGCTGTGCCAAACAATACGCCTCGCTCTGCATACACGGGACGTTGATTTCCCGCGCATCAGTTCCGGATCCCCTTTGTATAAAGACGCGGCGCTTTCAACTGCTTGCCGGGCAAGGACGAATAACTAATGAGCCACCGTATCCTCCGGCTGACTTTCTTTTTTTCTTTCGCAATTGTGTATATATATATATATATATATATATATATATATATATATATATAGTGCCGCCATCTTTGGTAGAACTATGGTATCCGCGCCGCTCGTTACCCGCATCTGCTCGTCATCGCTCGTGCCCTCTCTGAGTTACTGAGCGCAGCGCACTCATGCGGTACGTGCACTCGTCTCATCAGAGCTGCTGGGGCGCTGTATGCAAATGGGGTCTATAGCGTCCGATGCGTTCATTTTACTTCCCGCTTCGAAACCGGTAGCAGTGACTCGGCCGCGGAGACACAGTGCGCAGGGTTTCTGTAGTTCGACGTTGCTGTGGCGACGATGCCGGTGTTTTCTTTTCGACAGGAGCGAAATGCGATGCGCGTGTTTCTAAACAGCAGTGTGTGCCAGCTGGTCGGCGGCCCTAAAAGGTCTCCGATGCAAAATGATGCACATCGTACGCGTGTCGCAGATTCTGAACGTAAAATGCTCGCTAATATACCTTTCGGGCGCTTTGACGGCGTCGTTTTTTATGTGCGCAAGTGGGCAGCACCGCCGCATGGCTTTTGCTAAGCAGTGCGAAAAGCAGCTTTTCGAGCTGTTACGCTTCACTTTGTGCGGCACGGAATGAAACCAAGCGCCCGAGACACGACATGCCTAATCGACGCGCTCGTCAACATGAAAAGACGTCGAGTGTGCGCGACAGGGAATATGCGCTGAATGTGCGAGTCCCAGTCTCCTCAGTCAAACGTTCAACATCTCTGCGCCAATGAGTAGTTATTTCCCTCCGTCTTCCTCCGTGTAGGTTTACCCGACGTGATATACGTTCACCCCCTCTACGTCAGGGAGTGATTTCTCTCCGTTTTACTCTGGGTGGGTCGACCCGACGTATCCCGACAAGGCCCTCTACCAGGGAACAAGAGAGAATGAGGTTTCCCGGATGGTGCACGGTATAAGTAGGCTAGCGTGTCGTCATCTCCTCTGCCCTTGCGTGGAGGTGCACGAACGCTGAACGTTTCTGTATATTTTGTCTTGGAGCGCACCGCTTACCCGTAATGATGCATTAAACTTCTGTTATTTGTTTTTACATCACCTCGTCTTCCCTGCCGAACCCTCTCGAATGGTCAGCCTCGTTTGGATGCCAAGCGGATGCCGTTGAAGGTCGCGAAACCCTGTCCCCGTAACAGAGCCCATTAAGTAAGCCCACGTGCCTGGTTGAAACCAGTAACGCATCTTAAATTTTGCTTCGACTGGTATGATGAAACTCGGGCAACTTGGTTGCACACCGTTCTGTGCTCCCGGTGTCATTGTGCGCCTAGACTTCGAAACCACAGGTTATTTGCAGAGCCTGCACTTTGTGTCATTGTTTGAGTGACTGTGGTCCAAATCGTCTATTTGTCGCTTCTTAAAGGGATTTAACTCGGTCACTTACAAGAATAGATCACTTTTCCAATAAAAATGTAGTCGCAATTAGGCACAAGGACGTTGAATGGGGAGGGGGGTGGGATGGTCAAAGGAAAATTTTCTTTTTGGTTCTGCATCGTATTTAGTTTCGCTCCGCTCAAGCCGCGTCTCACCTGGACATAATTCTGGATCTGCATGCGCTCGAAGAGCAACTCTTCCTACGCTTGAGTACCGGCGGCATTTACTTGAGTGACGTCTCGGCGTTACAAAGGAATGCTCAGCGACTTAGGTGGTTCGCAAATTGTCTCTCGAGTGCACACGAAGACAGCCGAATCTACCATTTTCCTTTGATGTAAATGTCGCGCTGCATTGAATTTTTTTGGTGTGTCAGTCGCTTTATATACGTTCATTCTTTTTGCCTCGCCGCGTCTCTCCGTAAATGAGGCACCTTCTCATTAAAATGTTGTTCTCCAAACGCGGGAAATACTAGGGTGCGCCTAGTATGCCGGCGCTTCGTTCGCGTGCTTTGTTTTTGCTTATATGAAACGCACGTATCGTTCCTTGTCTCAGTACAATTGGTCCTTCGACTCTCCAGGTGACCCGCAGTTTGCGGCATCAAAAAAGTCTAGACCTATGTTTGGCGACTTGATGAAAAAAAAAAAAAAAGGACATCGCGGGAATTCTGGCTGGATCATTAACGGTGGCGTGCTCATTCGTTGGCTGTGCGGGAGTGCCGGCTTACAAGTCGCGCTTTTCTGGCTGCGAACGTGCTCTCTCTGCTTCTTTATTCCTGCCTTCGCCGATGGCCGTGTTCCTTCTCTCCGCTGCCTTCGAAGCTCCAACGAGATTCTTCGAGGGGAAATCGCTAGTGATGCGGTGTCCGTGACTGTAAGCGCAGCACAGCGAGACAGCCGCGAGCTTACAGCGCTTTCATTGGCAAATGACTTCCAGATAAGATGCTTTTCTTTTCTCCTCTTTTTTTTTTTACTCTACTGCTTGATGTCTTAATTTGGACCTGTGAACGTAATTTGTTGCCTTGCTGTCAAGAACACGGATCGGTGCTATAAAAGAAGGCACATAACTTTGTGGAAGAGAGGGGTGTAGGAGGGGGTCAGTGGCGGTTGAGAATAGCCGAAACAGCCCTTATTCTTTCTTAGGATATGTACTAATCGTGAACAACCTGTTTACAGTGCCATTTGTTAATGCAATACCGGGATAATTATGCCTAAAGGCAGGTTTCCGAAAAAAGAAAGAAGAAATAATGACACGACATATAGGACTTTTCATTTATTGCACTCAGTTGAGGTCTTCAGCCGCGAAGCCGAGGTCTTCAGCCTCGAAGCTCCCAGAAAAATTACTAGCATCCATCAGAGTGCCCTAAATAATTTACTGTAATATCTTTTCCACGCGTAGTATCGGTGTCGCTTCTCAGCAGGTGTCGCATAGGTTAGCATGTTAAGAACTGTGTCCTTTCCTCTTTGCAATCAGCCGACTTCGCTTGATTTTTTTGACCTCGGCGTTGGTTTACGACCGTGCCGTGAACCGCAGCGTGCACCGCAACGGCTGCCTCTGGTAAAATTGCCACGGTTAGCGTTTGCTCGTAGTCGACGTCCCAGTGCGCCAACGAGCTGTGGAGAGTTGGAGAACGCGCCGAAGCAGTTACTGTGGGCTCCACGTATGCGCACACTGACATATGCACTAGGAAACGCAGAAAACGTTCAGAGTCGTTATCTTCATCTGTTTTAGCTCAAAATAACCGGTTCTTAAAGCTAGCCTACCTACTGTGATTGTTAACCACCTCTTGACGAATCCATGTTCGCGCGGCCGTCCGTACATGTAAACATCTTCTTCTTCTTCTTCTTCTTTGCTTTTTAACCAGACTCGCGGAAGGTTCGCAAAGTCGTGCGACCGAAGCTGGGTTTCATAACAACACCTCCAGGTGATGTTGTTTTTCCTTTCGTAAGTCGCATGGCGCATGCACGATACGCAAGTTCGCGGAAGCCTCCTTTCGAACAAACCGAGAGGCTGCCGGTCGGATCCCGGTGGCGGTGGCTGCATTCCAATGGAAGGCGAAATAAAAAAAAAACGAAAAAAAAAACATTGCTCGTGTATTGATATTAAGTGCACGTTAAGGAACCCCAGGCGGTCAAAATTAATCCGTAATCCCGCACGACGGCGTGCTACATAGTAATATCGGGGTTGTGGCACGTTAAACACGAGAATTAAATTAAATTAACTAATAAGCCCCAAACGGTGAGGGCGGCGGTCCGGTCCTCCTGTTACGCTCCCCTCTTTGCCGCCGTTTTCGATTTCTCTATTGCTTTCTTTCTCTGCTGCTCTTTAGCACCGACCACTGTGGGTGGCATCACGAGATACCTCTACGTGGTGAGAACTACGAGAACGGGCGTGACGAGCAATTGGGGGTAGAAGAGGAGCGAAGCAGTTTATTTATTTAAACAAGGAATGTGTCTTTATTTTTTCTTTCTTCGGTCCTATCGGCGGGCGTTTCGCAATTCCTGCGCCATCGATCGCAATCAGGGCCCGCGTGCAAATTACTTCGAAACCAGCGTACGCGCCCGACAGTGAAAGGTGTGGGCTGGCGGAGGTGCGCAGCTCAGGTGGGGAGAAAGCGATTTAAATCCCACCCGACGTAGCCCAACGGCACGGGGTAGTGCAAGTTTGCGCTTACTTGCCGCGGGGTAAGTGCTCGCCAGGCGAGCGCTTTCTATTCCGCTGCGCCAACTTGCAGCGAGTCGCGACGGTGAAATTATAGGACCGATAAAATGGCGAAGCCGATTAGAATTCTATCTTTGCTGAGGCTTGCAACCCCGGTGATGAGGCGAATGTGTGCATGACGAAAGCGCGTGGTGTAGTATAACCGAGGGCAGTGTTGCCATTTTAGCTGTTTTCCCGCTAACTTTTGCAGTTTCTTACGCTCCGCATAGGGAGGAAACTTTTTCTCTTGCGGGAGGCAGGTTTTTTTAGCGGTTTTCATGCAATGGCGGCTTCTTTCTTGGCGGTGCAAGAACTTCAATGCTTTTGACAATAATAATAATGAAAAAATCAAACCCACTTTTTTTTTAACATCGCAATCCGAAGAATACAGACGTTGGGGGTCGGTCACTAAAAGCCAGAAAACGGCTTGACGAGGGCCACGGACCCATTAACTTAGCACATTGCTTAGCTCAGCAACATAGCAGAAAAAAAAGAAGAAAAAAAGGAATACTGCAGAAAACTACAATGTCAGATTAAACGAAATATAACAGACAATCATAAGACCGAAATGCGATTCTGGATAGGTTCTGGTTGCAGGTAAACAAATATATCACGCACACACGCAAGCCCGCACACGCGCGCACGCACGCACGCGCCCACAAACACACAAACACACAAACACACACACACACACACACACACACACACACACACACACACACACACACACACACACACACACACACACACACACACACACACACACACACACACACACACACACACACACACACACACACACATGCAGACAAACAGACAGACAGACGGTGTGCAAGAAATGAGTGAATATTCGCTCAGTGTCTCCTGAATTGCGATCGGCGTCTGTCGGCTTGATCTAAACTGGCTTTATACAGTGTCATCCTTGTACATTTTGCGGATAACTTACGCTGATATATATATATATATATATATATATATATATATATATATATATATATATATATATATATATATATATATATATATTGCAAAAGTGCACAGGCTAAGAAACGCAGTTTAAATGGTGCGGCAATAAGTCGGGAAGCGTCTGTTTTCCGTCGTTGGTTCGTGGTTCGTGTTTCACTTTCCGCAAATGTGTACAGCTTATCCATGACCATTTGGAAAATGAGAGGGAATTATCTTCATCGACAGAGAGCGTGCTTCGCATTTCTTTTTCCAAGTCTCCATACCTCCTGTTACGTCTCAACACCACAAAGGCGTTAATTGGACGTTTGCCACGTGTCAAACCACCGCCCCTCCTATCCACACGTCAACGCGGCGTGGACACTGGGTTGAAGGGTCATACGGAGGGCGCTCACCTTACCATTACCTGGAAACAAGAGCAGAGGATGAAAAGGAGGGAACGGCGACAACTGACTGAGAGGCGCTGTTAATTACACGTTTAACACGAGTCAAATTACCACCCATCCATCAGCGCCTGTCCAGAGGTCAACGCCGCGTGGACACGAACTCTTGACGGGTCACCAACTCTATCACGAGAACACCAACTCTATCATGGATTCTAACCAACTAGCCCGTAAACGTGCTTTAACCAAGGGTCCCACAAAGGGACTTCACCCCGTCCTTTACCTGTCAGCCTGAGCGAAGGATGAAAAGGAGGGGGACAACGACGACGATTTGGGAGTCACAGTTGGACGTTTAACACAAACAAGTCAAATCACCACCCTTCCATCAGCGCCTGTCCAGAGGTCAACGCTGCATTGACACCAACTCTTGACGGGTCCCAAAAAATGGCCCGCACCCCGCCCTTTTCCTAGAGTGGGTTTCCGTACTGGAGCCGTGTAACTGGGCTAAAAAAATTCTTTTTCATTCATTTTCTTCATGCAGTCTGACGTAGTAGTCGATGGGCTTGGTGGATTCCCTGCCCAAAGCGCCACCATAGCCGCGACACTCCTCTGAACTATTGTTCCAGCAGTATCGGCAGTTCTTAGCGGTATTATCACTTGTCGCCATTTTCGCAGACGCGCTGAAGGGGAGTTAGCCTTGTGAAATACCTCCGGGGAAAGACATCCAAAATATTCAGGTAGGAAGGATTACAGGAACCGGAGGTTCGAGCCTCGTTGATGGAAGTTCTAGGTGACGCAACACCAGCCAAGTATCGCTATTGCAAAGCATAACTTTGTGCAGAGCATGGGGATTCAGTCGCGCACACTGCTACGCAGAAGCATATCACGACTGCAGAACCATTTTCCGCCGGTAGGCATACAATAACTGCAAATGCCACAATACAATGCTCAGGCGTCATGAGCTGCTGAAGAGCGCCTCGCCATGTTCGTGTGTGCCCACTTAGCAATTGTGAGTTCGGGCGACCCGAGTGCTGAACGCTAGATGCTGCTTCAGTTGCACGCTGCGCGAGCGCTTTGTTCAAAAGATCGACGCGATGGAGGTCTACGGGGTCGGCAATGGCAACGACCATAGACTTAGCCGCACCAGCGAACAGATACACACAGAGGGCGCCCGACAATACCAAGGTGACACAGAGGATATAGTCCTGTAATTTTATTGACTACCTATAGTTGTTGAACATGTTTTCTGGCCAATAATCGTAAGCAACTTCACCAACCTGAGCAAATTAGCAGAACTAAGGAAAATAGTATTAGGCTTTCCAACGAGACATGGCGAGGAATGGATAGTACCGATACCTCGACTTAATCTTGGAAAAGAACGCCTGCACTACACTCTTCAGTCTCTTATTAATGACTATGGTCTCATTAATTTCGGTTTGTTTTCGTGTTCGCGCGAAGAGCTTCCTACGATCTATTTAAATAACATTGCTTAAGTTTACTTATGTGTACATATTGCGGTTTCGTGTATTCTTTGGTGATTCCTCGGTGTACTTATCTATGTTTTATAACATTGTATAAGTTTCAGTACCGCCTCCCTGCTGAACATTAGGTTTGTAGACTCGTCAAGCTGCACTGGCGTAGCTTTTTTATACAACCCCTTCATCTGTACTGTAAGATGGGAAAATGAAATTGAAATTGAAATTATTATTATTATTATTATTATTTGTTTTGAACACATATACACATATAAACAGTTAACAGGAAAGGGAAGGCGAGGAGCAGGCTGGCAACTGCCACCGGAAGGGGCACAACGCCTGCCTACTCCTCTGAAGGGAGGTGACAGCAACACAAAAATGGAAGATAGGAAGGAAGGGAGGAAAGAGGAAAGGAAGAGCAACAGGACAAATCTAAAGACTAAAGTAGAACACAGTACACTAGCACGTTGTCCCGCCGAGTTTCGACTCTGCAGCCGGAATTAAAGTGACGCCGCATCGAACAGCCTCCACAATTATCAATCACATCCATGGCTAGTTTGCTACGCGGCTAATTGTGCGCTCCACGATGAGACGCCAAGTATAGCTGCACGCAATCACCGTTTCACTGGTAGTCGGTTCACAATATACACTACAAGGTGTTTGAACCCGCCACTTCCCGTCTTCGAAGGAAGAAGCGTTAGGACACAGTACAGATCACACACAGTAGGGCCGGTCACTGAAGGTCACGCTACTACAGAATGTTGAACGTTCACGCTACAAACGTGAACTTAAGTTAGTTAGCTCTAGAAAGGTTAGTAGGGCGCGATGGGCCTGATCACGTTTAGATGCACAACCACTGGGGTATAAGCATTCCTCGAGTGTCGCACGCCGCAGGCCAAGGAGGTGATAGTTTCTCACTAGCGACATGCGCTGCGCACTGAAAGCGGGACACTCAAATATAAGGTGCTGAAGTGTCTCGTAGCAGCCACAAGACGCACAGAATGGACTTGCCACACGCCCTTGTCTGTATAAACGTTCGTGCACGTTCACGCAACCAACCCTCAGCTTGAGCAGTTGTGCTCTAGCGCGACGAGGCAAGCCTCGACCACGAACACAGGGCGGGAACGTTCCATTTGCGACACGCTGATCTGGATGCTGCTTAAGTAGGTGGCGACGTATCAGGAGACGAGCGTCATCAAGCTTGCACAGAATTTCTGGGCAGTCGCAGTTGTTATGAGCGCAACTTGAAGCGAGCCGATCAGCTTCTTCATTTCCGGCGATTCCTACGTGTGACGGTATCCATTGAGCGACGACAGATACCTCACGTGATGTAATTTTGCTCGCAGAGTCAGTAATGCTGCGCACAAGTGGGCAATCAAGCTCACTGCGTTGTAACCTGCTAAGGGCAGCACGGGAGTCCGTAAAGATGACAACTTTCGATGTAGTTAACTCCTCTTGCACGCATTTCAATGCAACATTAATCGCTGCTAGTTCTGCAGTTGTTGACGAAACTGGATGAGGTATTTGAAATATACGTCGTACTTTAGTTGAAGGGCAGAAAAAAGCTGCAGAGGCGCCTTGACCGTCGCTGTGTACAGATGCATCTGTGAAAACTTGAAGATAATCTGGAAACTTTTCGAACATGTGAGACTGAGCCAATTGGAATATTGCCGAAACAGCCATATCAGACTTTTTGTGCATGTCAGGGATTGTGAGGTAAATGGGAAGTGCGTGTTTCGTGATACATTTTGGAGGCGGAGACGTATCTGAAGCAGCATGTTCAGAAATGGTAGTGATATTCATAAATAAAGCCGCCATTTTTCCCATTCGAGATAACGGGCGGTTAATGAGACGATCAAGGAGCGATTGACCATTCGATGCGCGGTGCAGACGCTCAATATGATACAGAGCTCTCTGATCTGCTTGCAGCCTCAGGGGTAACTGATGCGCTTCAGTGAGTAATGCAATAGATTGCGCCTCACGAGGTAATCCAAGCATTAGTCGAAGGGCAACGCGATGATCTCGCTCCAGTTGGGACATCAAACTATGTGGTATGTTCAAAATTGGTAATGCGTACAGCATGCCTGAGAGTACAGATGACTGGTACACCTGAAGAGCCGTTGTTTGGTCGCAGCCAGCACCTCGAGCAGTCAAGGCGGCCACATACTTAAGGAGGGAGTGCGATTTGCGTCGTACAGATTTAACGGCAGACGCCAAGAGATGCGATCATCCACAATTAACCCCAAATAACGGTGTTGTCGCACCCAGTTTATAGGCGTTTCGTCAAGATACAGTCGGCTCATCGTTCGACGAGCGCGTTGTTTAGGGTGATATGCTATCGCAGCCGACTTAGCAGGTGATATGAGCAGGCCAACTTCACCCAAATACTCCGAAGTAGCGTTGAGAGCTCTTTGCAAGCTTGCACGAAGCCGCGGACCAAGGTGCGAAGGGCCGCTTATCCACAGAGCAATGTCATCTGCGTAGACAGCTATGCTCACAGGGAAATCAGTGTCCCGAGGCAAACGACTTGGAAGTGCGGCGAGTACGGTGTTAAACAAAAGCGGCGATAATACGCTGCCCTGTGGCACACCGCACTTCACATTTCGGTATTCACTAGTTACTCCTCCGACACGCACTTTCATACGGCGCTCCGATAGAAAATTATGCACAAATTGTAGCACACGACCCGAAATTCCCGCGGTTGCAAGAGCGAAAATAATCGCCTTATGCGGAACTGAATCGAAAGCTTGCTGTATGTCTAGGAAGAGCATGTAGGCAGAGTGCTTGTTTTCTTTAGCAAATTCGAGTGCTGAGACAAGGTCTGATATGCTGTCCAGAGCCGAACGGCGGCGCCGAAAGCCACTCATGACATCAGGGAAAAAATTCAGCTCCTCTAGCCTGACATCTAAACGAAACAAGACCATTCGCTCCATTAACTTGATGACATTTGAAGTTAGGGATATTGGTCGGTAGGACTTTAGGTGCCTTGCAGGACGCCCGGGCTTTAAAATTGGTATTACCACGGACGATTTCCATTCAGCAGGGATTACACCGGCTCTCCATACTTCATTATACTCGTCCAATATACGGTCATGGAAACTCTTATCAACGTTCCGCAATGCTTGGTACGTCACACCATCTTCGCCTGGAGCAGTGCGGCGTTTGGAGAGGCTCAGCACGTGTCGCAGCTCCTCAAGAGTGAAATCTGCCTCATCCATCTGGCAGGCTGGACCGTAGGAAGCGGTTATGGTGCTGTGACTTGTCAAAGAACGAAGGTCGCTAATTGTGGTGTCACTGGATGCAGAAGAGACGAAAATGTCTGCGAATGCCTCCGCTATTACTTTTGGTGACTGGTCAGTCGCTATGCTCAATGCAGCCGTAGGATTCTTGCAGATTTGAGGAGTGCGGAGAGCCTTCAGTATGCGCCATACATTTCCAAAACCACTTCCAGTGTGCAACGAACTACACAAAGCTTCCCAGCTCTTTCGACGAAGCTGTTTCGTATGCCGCCGTATGGCTGCATCAATGCGATTGTATATAGTCCAGTCGGTGCGTCGTTTAGAGCGCTGTGCCCGCCTATAAGCGCGCCGTCGACATGCGCGGAGCCGCAAAAGCTTTAGATCGGGATTTGGTTTGCCGATACTCCGTCGTCGTTGTACTGTAGCGTTTCGTAAGCACTCACTCATAAGTTTAAATAGGCTGTCTTGAGATGTTGCCTCTGAGATCAGCTGTCGGAACTTGTCCCAGTTAGTCACTGTATAAACGACATCCTGACGACCCGCAGTATGTGTTGGTGTTAACCAAATGGGTAGGTGATCTGAGCCCCACGGGTCGGGTTCACATGACCAGGCTAAGCACACATCTCTCGTTGATATCGCAAGGTCTATAGTGGAATGCTCCTTTCCTCTACCTATAAATGTAGGTGAACCGTCATTCAGTAATTGGAGATCATTCTTGATAATGATCTCGTTAATCTCTGTCCCACGATTGTCTTGGGGACGGCTACACCATCGTGGATGGTGGGCATTAAAATCTCCGCATAAAACAAACGATGCCCCACACCGAGACAATAAGCTCTCAAGTAGCGAGGTATCGGAAGAACGTGTAGGCCTGTTGTATATGCTTGCCACCGTCGTACACACACCTCTGAGGCTCACAGTAACAGCTACACACTCAAACTCATCGTCACAGATGCCGTCTTTGTCAATAACCGCGAAGTCCAAGTCAGCACGAACGTACACTGATGCTTTTGAAGCATTGCGCGTATGCGCCTCCTCCACGCACTGGAAAGAGCCACAAGCTGGTTCCGCGCATCGAGTGTTACTGTGGACACCCACGAAGCCTGGCAATCGATATTCGTCTTTCCTTACGTTAGTTTCCTGAAGCGCTATAACGTCTGGTGGAGTCTTCATAGCGATGAGTCGAAGGACTAAATCCGCGTGCCGCGGTCGCATCGACCTGACATTCCATTGCAGCACAAAGGGGCGAGGCTGCTGACAACTGTTGGAATTGTTTCCGGTAAAACGTCTAGCGAAGGCCGTCGAGGACAGGAACGAGTGCCTCCAAAAGTTGCTCTGCTGCTGACGCTGCTGGTGTCTGGCGACCGGCGATTAGAGATCTGATGACGTTGACAAGCATCTTTAGAAGATTGACAAGTTGCACATCGTCGTTGGCTGATACCGGTTTAGGTAATGTGTTTGCAGTGCTTTCCACCGTGGTCGAAGTCTTTGTAGATACTTGTTCCGACGGTTTCGATGGAAGCGCTGGCCACGATGTGTCTGAGAGGCAGAAGTTCCGCCCCCCTACTTTCCGATGCGTTGTGTCTTTGTCACTCTTTGAACGCGCTGCCTTTCCAGTCGCTGGGGCAGCACTACGGCGACGGGAGCTTTCATCTCCTGCTGCCTTCTTTTTGGCTTTCTCTTTTAGTGCCTTTAGTTCATTCTTCAATGAGGGACATCCTTTATCTGTTGCCAAATGTTCACCATTACAGTTAGGGCACCGATATGCCTGACTTTCACAGGAATCTACATGGTGATTCCCACCGCATTTGGCACAGACCAAATCTCTGGTGCAAAAGCCCTGAACATGACCAATCTTAAAACATTTATGGCAATGCAGAGGCGTGGTACGAAAGGTCGAACAGGATAGCGCACAAGTCCAGCCTTTATATGACTAGGCAGCTTTCCAGAGGCGAAAAGTATCTTCATACACTTTGACGAGCCTAGCCTTCGAACGCTAATTATTTTGCATGGTGGCGTGCAAACGATCATGTTCTTAAAAACGTCGTCTTTGAGATCCAAGTCCACATCAGATACGACACCAGCTGCTATATTTGTACCCTGTGGTATGTAGGGACGAGTGTGGACCCCACAGATTTCAGACAAACCAAGTAGAGTTTGCACCATCTTGTCATCAGTTGTGTCAACAGCAATGACATTTTTCCAGGGGTTCACGCGAACCTCTTGGATTAGTCCAGGGGCAAGTTTGAAGAAGAAATCATTAAGTTTCTGTCGAGAGATAGCATTCAGGCTTACCATCGCGTCGACGGGAATGAAAGCTACTGTTGTAGTCTTGATGGTGTTGTATATGACAGTCCCTTCACTTGAGGACGATGCCGGTGACGTCCGTCGTGGGCGGCGGTGCTTGACAGGTATGAAAGCATCCGAATCTTCAGATCTTGAGTCAGAAAGCTCGGAATCAGTAGCGTCGGATCCTACTGCCGAACTGAGCCGCTTCCGAGCCGCGGGCGGTCTATGCTGACCGCCGGACGTGTCCAAGACCATATCTTCCATGGCAAGCTCCGCGGGGAGGATCTCCCAGCAGAGTAGAAGACTTCAGGGTTCAGCACAAACGTCGTTGCCTGTTACTGATGCACGAAAATAAGGTAAATAGAGAAAAACTGCAGCACCAGAAGAAAACCAGCAACCGAGCACAGGCATGCACGCCGTAGTGGGGGACGCCGAATAAATTTTGACCACCTGGAGACCTTTAATGTGTGCCTAAGTCTAACTACACAGGTGATTTTGCATTTCGCTCCGATAAGGCAAGGAAGAAGAAGTGATGCTCGCGTGCGCACATAATAGTGTTCACGGCGCATTCAAAGGCGATTTCTGAGTTCAGTCGTGTTCAAAGAGTTTAAAGCAGCTCGCACTTTCTCTTACATTGTCGAAACAAGGGCAGTATGTACAAGGATATGTTGTATAACCTCGTCGCAATTACAAACACTGCACGAGGCACACTTGCAATAGTCTTTCTAGCGTTCGTGGCCTGCAAAACGTTGCCGACGGGAATGGTTGAAAGGCTGAAAGTTCTTTCATGTTCTTGCATTCATTGTGCTACAAGATGGCCACCACACAAGGGGTGATTTTTGCAGTCCTTCGTCCTCCATCTGCAGAGCAGGCCCAACGCGGATAACATACTTTCTTTAGGTCCCGAAGAATGTTTGTACAACCTCTGCTACTAGCGACTCATCCCCTTATTGGTCTGAAGTATGAGACTCCGTTATTATGGCAGATCTAATTCGTTAGCTCGAGTTTCAAAATCTGCGTAGCTTATATCCTTTTTTTCTTGACGGAAAAAAACACCCGGTACCTGATTATTGAGTTTCCAATTAATTGTGCAGCGATGAACTTGGCTCGTTCTCACGTGTAAAGCTTGCGTGCTCAATTTCGAAAGCGAGGTATTAGTTTGTTCGGCACGCACTCAGGGGTTGTCCTTAAAGCAGCGCGTTGCGCGGCCCGTTTGCGCTGCCTGCATCATCTCTTTGCGAGGTGTGTGTTACCGGAACTGTTTGATGTGCCAGTCTGTCCAACTTCATCGGTGAAGCTTAACGCCAGCTCGCTGAATCCTGCTCTATATATTAGATATATCTCAGCGGGCCGAGTGGGCCAGGGTAGACGCCAGTGCGCATGTGCGGTACCGCATGCCCAGTGCAATCTGTATACGCTGGCCCGCTGAGCCCGCTAACTCGCTGAGCTATAACTCTGTTATTTTGAGCGTAGCAAATATTACCAAACCATTTGCCGCGCAGCCTGCCACCATGCAGTGGGGGGAGATGGGAGGGGGGGAGGATAACGGCGCTTGTACAAATTTTCTCTCGGTGATGGCGATGCATTTGAAACCGTCATGTATCCTTGGCGCTTATGCGGGCTTTGGAACGAAGTGTGCATGAAATGGAGACCGCTGAACGTGAAAGCATGGCTCTTTTGAAGCATGTTCGTCGCTTTGATGGAGCCTTTGATGTTTCGGTGCACGCTGTGATGAAGGTGGATCATCGCACCAACTCGCGTAGCTGCCTCTGCTCTTAACAGCAATGCTTGATCTGCCTGTATGGCGGCAGTGATTTATAGAACAAGGGAAGGAGGATGCAATGGAAATTGTCAGAGAGCACATATGGGGAAAGGTCGGGGATGACAGTGCAGTTCGAATATTAATGGACTGACAAGCCGCTGCGTCGCCGTCACCTCTGTGATCGACCACTCGGTGCGATTTATGGTACATATATGGTATGCATAATATATCCCACATACAGGGTTCGTCCGTATATGGTAATGAGACTGCCTGTCGCGCGGCGCTGCAGTCGCCATTAGCGCGCGCCCTTGGAGACGGGATCGATTTGTGGTGGGGGTTCTAAACTCACCGGGCGAAACTTGTCGCAGTCGCGTCCAAGCTCTGACGCAGTGAGGATCTGAAATGGCGCAAAAGCTGTTTTCGAGTTTTTGACGCGACAGAAGGCGTCATCATAAATGGAGAGTTCGCTGAAAGAGTGATACGCGATTAAATTTTGATTTCACCTGGGCAAAACCGCTTCCGAGGCGCTTGCGTTGGTTAAGAAAGCTTACGAAGACGACAGCCTGTAAAGGGTCCAGGTTTTACAGCGGTTCAGTGAGTTCAAGAAGGGACGGGAGACGGCTGAAGACAGGGAGCGATCTAGACGCCCTTCGACGAGTGGTTTGGACGAAAACGTGGCCAAAGTAAAAAAAAAAATCTCTTGGATTCCGACCGTCGTGTGAGTATCAGATTAATCTCTGAAGAGCTGAACATGTGCAAAACAATGGTTCACAAGATCATTTCTGAAAATTTGAACATGCGGAAAGTTTGTTCGAAATTGGCGCCACAAGTGTTGAGAGATGAACAAAAACGTCGACGTGTTGACGTTTCCCGTTAGGTGTTGGTGCAGTTAGAAAGCGAACGGGACTTTTTAGACGGCGTAATAAAAGACGAAGAGTCGTGGGTATTCCAGTACGACCCTGAAACCAAGCGCCAAAGTTCGGAGTGGCACACCACGAACTCCCGCACCCCAAGAAAGCGAGAATGTCGAAGTCCAAGGTAAAGAAAATGTTCATTGTCTTCTTTGACAAGTGTGGGGTGGTCCACAAAGAATTTGTACCTCCGGTACGAACCGTCA